>NC_063340.1:60053523-60085146 GCF_021869965.1 Rhincodon typus
TTTTTCTGAAGGGTCTAGGCCCGAAATGTCAGCCTTCCTGCTCCTCTGATGCTGCTTGGCCTGCTGTGTTCATCCAGCTCTACACCTTGTTATCTCAGATTCTCCAGCATCTGCAGTTCCTACTATCTCTGGCCAGTGTGTGCCACTGGATAAAGAGGGAAATGGGATGTATTCATAAAATTATGGACAACTCAATAGTAAAAACAGCGGGTTGACCCAAATCTCATTTGCTGAGAATAAATGTCAAGGCTTTCTGTTGTATGTCAGGCTGTTTTTCTTGTGCCCTGTACTGGATCATTGTTTGCTCCTCCAGGCTGCCTATTACAAGATGATGGGCTGGATTTTCTCTACAGGCTTCTGAACCTCACCGTTACTGTGTGGAAAACAGATTGCCATTGTGTTATTCCCCAGGACAGTCACTGAATAGCCAGAGATCAGGCTCAATATTCAATTAAAGGTCATGGACAGGCCCTTAAAGCAAGGGCCAATCAGAGCCCATTGAATCCGCAAAGAGCAGCAGGCTGAAAAGGAAAATAAGTAAGGGAGAGAGCACTTCAAACTGGAGGAAGCCTCTAGGCAACTTTTGAAAAGTTAAACAAAAAATGGTTCTTCCAGCCAGACCTCCACTGTGTTGCAAAGGTGGGGAGTCCCTTTACAGAGTAGCCCATTGCTGCTGCTGGACCCAGGCAGGCAGATAAGGCCTCTAGGCTGGCTTTTAAATATTGGCATCCCGATTGAGAACTTTAATCACACACAAACATATACCTCATACACTTAAATCACAATCAAAATAAAAGCTTTGACAGTGAGAATGTTTATAATTGATTTTAATTCTTTTCATCTCTGTGCTTTGATGCACTGGTTGAATTTAACAGAAGATTCCCCAATAATTTGATTCCTTAATGAACCTTTAATGTGTGCAGCTTCATAAACACCTTCAGCACCAGCATTTTTCAAGACAGTGGTTCAATATTCACATGGCACTGGGAGTAGGAGCACCTCCGAAATTTGAATGTGTTTGATGTGCTCCCCCTATGCAGGTACACCGAGCCTCATGGATTGGAGCATGCTCAGTGAGACACTGAGTTCTTTATCCTGAAACAAAGTCAAATTCAATTTTACACATATTTATTCCTCGTCTTCTTAGAGGAGCAGGTATCAAGTTCATGGACTTAATGGTCAACCAATATACAAGACTCCATTTCCTGCCTTCTTTCGTCTGTGATAACAATGGCTCTCTCTTCTTGCTCTCTGATATGGAAAGAACTTAGTTACTGCCATCTTTAATTAGATTTCCCCAGTTCTTTTCCTTTAAAAAAAATCTTAACTTAATCAAACTTAGATCAACATCACCATTTCAGTGATTATTCTTTCTCTCCATCAATGATAATTCTATTTACCCGTTCCAAAATCCTTTGTCACTCACTGGCTCCTCTCTGAATGCTGGCCAGCAAATTAAATCAGGAACAAGGAAAAAAGTCTGTTAAGGAAATTTAAAAGCAATTATTATAGCGTTGAGATAAAGCAGGTCCCTGTGTTTGAATGACTGGCTGTACAAAAGGTGAAACATTAAACTGGTGTGAGCAGCTCTGCTGACGAATTTGTTTAGATAACGCCTGAATAGATGAAATCTCTGAATTTAAGCTTATAATGATGGTCCCCTTTTTTGTCGAGTGAGGTAATATATCTTTCCAAAGCTTTACAGTTTCTATTCCAAAATAGATGCCGTGTGTAATTCCAGTTGCTTTGGGTCAAATATGTCAAGTTCAATCAAAGCTCAGCCAGCAACAGATGGTTTGAATAAAAGAGCAGTTTCTTTTTTTTTTCCCTGAGCCATTTTTGGCTTCTCGAGCTAAAAGACCACTAAAAACAACAATTCCAGGTCATTTGTCAGGGCATGACCAGAAGACTTGGCTTCAGTTGTCTGAGCTCCCTATTTAATGTTTTTAACACAAATGTTTATGCACACAATCATTGTGATTCATGTTTCTAGTTTAGAGAGATATAGATATCTTTTGGCAATATATATTCACTATAACCATCAATTCTGTGACAATTTTGAAGACATTGACTTACTTATGCATGATGCCATGTAATCTATCTCTGCCAGTTTGTATCACAAGCTCCTCAATGCATGTTTAGACAGAAGTGTGGTGCGCAATAAGTTATAAGCTATTATTACAGTTTGTTTATCCCTATGTTGTCCCTACAATCCAGGAATTTCAAGTGTAGTTTTCCTATGCCTACTAACACCAACATGGTTAGTGATTTATTTTATCCTGGTTAATAACAATACTAACTTTTACATGCTGCCCTTTCAGATTCAAAAGTCTCAACAAAGATTTAACAAATGCGCAATTTACACTTACACAGCACATTTCACGAAGAAAAGTGCCCTAAAGTGCCCTTTGCTGGTGTCAACAAAATTTGGATGCAGAGCCAAAATGGGAGAACAGACTTTGTCATGAAGCAGAAAAGGGAGATAGAGGCAGTGGAGTTCAGGAAGAAAGTCCAGAGCAAGTAATGTAGGTAGTTGAAAACATTTCTTCCAACAGTCGGGCCCAGTGAGGGGTTGGGGAATGGCCAAGAGGTCACTGTCAGAGGAATGAAAAGATTCTGGTTGGAGGGGTGTTGTGCTGTGAGAAGGCCTGAAAGAGATTATACATAAGGAGGATATTCTATTTGAGGTAGGTGGGGGTTAAGAGTCAACACAGGTCAGCAATGACAGAGCACATAGATGACTAAAATTTTATGGGACTGGATGCAGTTAGCAATGTTCAGAATTTTAAAAAAGAAATTCATTCACAAAATGAGGCCATCACTTCTTGGCCAATATTTATTACCCAAAGGGCAGATAAGAGTCAATCATATTGCTGTGGATTTGGAGTCACATGTAAGCCAGACTAGATAAGGATAACAGATTTCCTTCCTCAAAGGATGTTAGTTAACCAGATGGGTTTTACAACAATCAGCCATTTGACCAATTCTTTATTTCAGATTTGTTTTTAATTCAATTCACATTTCACCATCTTCCATGATGTGATTCACACCATATTCCTACAGCATCGGCCTGAAGTTCTGGATTGCTAGTTCCTCGGATCTTACTATTACGCCACCTCCTCCCCCTGAGCTGAAGTTTATGAAGGGACAGGATGGATGATAGCAGAAGAGCAAATTCATTTTGATGGATCAAAAAGGTATAGATCAGGGTTTAGGAGCAGATGGACGAGATAGGGACAGAAGTGGGCGATATTACGAAGGATAACATGAGCAGTCTTTGTGATTTTTCACAATGAGAATCTCTTTTGGAGTACAATCCAGTATTTATGTTAGAAAACATGTCAGTCATCAGACATGAATAAAAGTTCAAGGCAGGAATATGGTGAATAAACCTGAAATGTATTTTCTTTTCGTTGAGGTTAATTCAAGGAAGAAAATGACAATGGCACTGAGGGAATTGTTGCTTTGTTTATATTACTGCAATGGATTCTTCAAATTCCAGCATAATAAGTAAATCGGGTTACAATGTAGAAAGTAGCCCCAGCAAGTGGCACTCCCTCAGTGCTACACTGGACTGTCAGTTTAGTTTGTAAACTCAAATTGTAGCATTGCACTAATGTGTACAGCCTACTGCCACTGGTGAACATATTCTTACGGAGCCCGGTTGACTCACAGTTCTGTGTATTTAAAAACCTATTAAGAAGCGCATCACTTAATTCATTTCAACTCTCTTAGAAATACAGTACATAAAAATTAATGCTTCTCTTGTGCACTGCAATGTCAACATCAGCATATTTCTTGAGTCTCAAGCGAGGAGAAGGAAGTGCATCCAGTTTTACCATCATTTTATTTGGATTGAGCTATTTCTGTTCCTTTCGAACATTGTTCCATTGAAGCCACGTGTGCTCAGATGTCTTGTCTCCAGGGATTTTGATTTATTTACCAAATGAGCTCTGGAAACTACTTCATCGATCGTTTATATCTGCAAGAAGCTAAGATGGGAGATGAGTAACATCCCTGTCTCTGATGGAGAAGCTCTGGGTTCAAGTTCCACTCCAGGACTTGATGGTGAAAAAGGTATGGTTGTACAGTGACCGTACAGGTTGTGTATCCAGGTGTAAATGTTTCCAAAGGCAGGCAATAAGAATAGGAGAGATTCCTGGCCAGCATGTGATGGAGCAACATCGGAGCCTCTAGTATCACTATTTATAGCTCTGGACCAAGGCATGCATGTGAAAGTGTGCTGTCATCATATCTGCCAAGAGTATGGGTGTATTAGTTGGTTATATGCTCCAGTATGTATAATGGTAGCCTTTTTCTGGTCGCATCAGAAGATCCTTGCTAAGTAAACAAGACGTGGGTTATTGCATCTCTTCAATTCTTGATAGTTTAGGAAAATAGGCCCTATATTAATCCAAAGAATATTGGGATGATCTAGTCCTAAGTCTATCACTATGAGATCCTTGGAGTATCATCTCAATGGGTGATGCTTATTGCATTCACTCAAGTACAGGCCCTCCCAGAGCCACATATAACAGCTACAGCAAACAGGGCTCCTCGAGGGACTGTTTGTTGGATATGAATCAGTTTGATTTCGGTAACACAGGGAACAATCTCTGCCCTGGCTGGAGTAGATTTGGGACCAAACTCCTTGTCCTTGAAGATTGCTGTGCTGTGGGTCACAGCTTATTTTGGACACAAAACTGAAAAAGAAGCTGAGATGAACAACCCAATTGCCTATCACCTGCTTCCGGATTTGAGATTTTATAAATATGTCCCTTGTTGTATAGACTAAATAAAAGTAAAGTAATTTCTTCCTTTGAGATGAAGCTTGTTATTTATTCTGATTGTGGCATACTACTCAGTGCATGGTGTCCACAAGCTCAGCAGGAGCTCCAGGTGTGTGCGGGGGAGCATCCTTTAACATGAGCTCGGATGTCTTGAAGCCAGCCTCTTAAAGGGAGGAGCATTTTGAGTGCAGCAGATGCTGGAAGCTGATTGGGAAGGGTGCCAGATTAAGAGAAATACAGAACAATGAAGTAGCAGCCCAGAGTGAAGGCTCATATCGAAGTTCCCAGACATGGTGAACGTGACATTAAGGCAGGGTGTGGGCAAGAGGAGTAGAGGTAACCTTTCCCAATAGACATTAATACAAAGGCACTGAGTGCAGATAGCCAAGGAGCTCATTGCCAGGAACCCAGCCCTGAGGACATGAACAGAGTCCCAGAAAAAGTTCAAATACAATGGGTCGATGTTAGGAATATATCTTCAATTGTCATCTCGTACCCACTGTATCACCAACATTAGCAGCCCAGTGCATCACACTCACTTTCCTCTGTCATCAGCAATCTCCAATGATCAGCAATATAATCTGTCACATTTTCCAGCTCATCCTTCATCATGTCTACTAGGCTCAAATTGAAATATTGCAAGCTCCTCAAACTTCCAGCTATCCGTCTTGTAATCTGCACATTACCCAAACACAGTGCAACACAGTCTTGGACATTCTTCCTCATCTCTTGCAAGAAAAGATACCACAAAATAGGCAGCAGTATCAAACAATAATCAGGGACTGGCAAGTCCTCAAGTCATCACTTTATTTGAGGAAATGGTGCTCTACATTATTGACCCTACTGTAAATAATGAAGTGAAAAGCTGCATTGTAGAAGCCATTCAGGATGTTCATGTCATTTACACCTTCTCAAATCCCACTTTGCACTTATCCTACAATGGAGTAGAAACACGCTAGAGAGATCCGGGGTGCAGGTCTTTATTCCATGAAAGTGGAGTCACAGATGGACAGCATGGTGAAGAAAGTGTTTGAAATGCTTGCCTTCATTGGTCAGAGCATTGAGTACATGTTACGGCTGTACAAAGCATTGGTAAAGGCCACATTTGGAATACTGTGTACAATTCTGGTCGGCCTGCTTTATGTAGGAAGTTATTAAACTTGAAAGAGTGCAAAAAATACTTACAAGGATATTACAAAGACTGGAGGGTGTGAGTTATAAGGAGAAGCTGGATAGGCTGGGACTTTTTAAACTGGAGTGTAGAAGGATGATGGGTGACTTTAAAGAGGTTTATAAAATCATGAGGAGCATAGATAAGATGAATAGCCAAGGTCTTTTCCCCAGTGTGGAGAGTCCAAAGCTAGAGGGCACAGGTTTAAGGTGAAGAGGATAAAGATCTAAAAGGGACCTAAGGGGCAACTTTTTCACAGAGAGGATGGTACGTATATGGAACGAGCTGCCAGAGGAAGTGGTAGAGGCAGGTACAATTTACAACATTTAAAAGTCAGAAGGCACACGGCGCCAAGTTACAGTCCAACTGCTTATTTGAAATCACAAGCTTTTGAAGCGCTGCTCATTCATCAGGTGATCTGACGAAGGGGCTACGCTCCAAAACCTTGTGATTTCAAATAAACCTATTGAACTATAACGTGTGACTTCCGACTTTGTCCACCCCAGTTCAACATGACATCTCCACAACATTTAAAAGACATTTGGACAGGTACACGATAGGAAAGGTTTAGAGAGATATGGGCCAAATACAGGCAAACTAGTTCAGTTTAGGAAACCTTTTCGATGTGGACGAGTTGCGCAGAAGAGTCTGTTTCCATGCCGTACGGCTCTCTATGACTCGATGACTCTCAATGTTGCAACCGTGTAATTCTTATTTTCGTTATCGGAGCTGTATCCACGTGACGGTTGGCAGAGGAGACAGGAGTCATCAGTGTACTATGGGTAAATGTTGTCATCAAACAGCCACCCTCTGATTCCACATGTTAACTTTATAAAAGCGGGAATGGCAGACTGGCACAGGTTGCAAGTGTCTTCACTGCTGCCAAAATAGTGAGAATTCATCAGCACAGTAGGCTGGGCATGGTCACATGCCCACTGAACACTCAGTGAGTGGGAATGTATGTCTTATCTTTGAAGTGAATTACCAGCACAGCCATAAATGTGCATTCAGTTACACCATTCAAAGGGAGACCTCATAATCTGGCAAATCTCCATCTCCACTCCTCTCACTTCTCTCTGCATAGAGAGAAAGCAACAAACTCCCTTCTCCTGGTATACACTGACCTCCAGGATGCAGCGATAGTCATCAAAATGAGATATGTTGGCAACCTCACTGGATCTTGGTCAAAAGGGTTTGCTGGTGTAGACATTGAGGGCCAATCAGGCCTGGATTCCAACTGACAGTACTGCTCTTTCCCTTTTCCAGGCCTTGAGGAGGTGGCACAGTTTTGTGATCACTTCCACGGTGAATCATATTGAGGGGCATCTACTATAAAGCCTGAATGGGGCAAGGCCACTGTCTATGGCCCTCCCACTGTCATAAATTGAAATGTTCTTGTGTTCTGAAGAAGGATTGCTGGAGAAACATTAACTCTGATTTATCTCCATAGATGCTGACAGAGCTGCTGAATTTTTCCAGCAATTTTGGTTTTTGTTTTTGTTTCTGATTTCCAGCATCCACAGTTCTTTCAGTTATTCGTTCATACCCTCATTATTCAGCTTTGGATCTTACCAAACGTGCTGAACTTGGAGAATTCTTGACATGGAAATCCAAGCGGGGACCTGATGACTTCAGTTTGCTACTTGCTATAACTAATCTCCATGTTGCTCAACACCAAATGGTCTCTCAGGGGGCACGGCTAAACACACACACACCCAACCTATCATGACTATCGCAACATCTCTGATCTACTTTCTAGCTGCTTCCGAAGCACAGATTTACATTGCAGGGTGCATCAGCAACTAGCATTGAGAGGCTGCTGCAAGGATACTTTGTGACGGGGGCAGGCTCCCAGTTTATGGATTGGACCAGGCTGCATCCTGGACCTGCTGTCTTTGTGTTTGTCCACACCCTGCCAATTAGCCTTTGATTCTGGCTGAAACACCACTGTTCTCCCCATACTGTGGTATTGATGTGCTGTTTTGTACAGACGCAGACAGGCTGTTTGTCTTGCAAGTCAGTAAAGGTCTGTTCAGTTGGTGGGGCATCTTGTGTGGTCACTCAAGCACCTATAGCATGTACCAGCTGCCTGCATTGCAAACAATGCTGCATGTTTATTCAACCAATTGGCTGCATCAGAAATTGGATTAGGATTAGTCCTGGTGTTGCAGTGGGCACTGTCAATCAAGGGTCCTGGTACCATTAGCCATAGCACATAGATCATAGAATCCCTACAGTGTGGGGACAGGTCCTTCAGCCCAACAAGTCCACACCAACCCTCACAGCATCCCACCCAGACCTATCCACCTATAACCGATCTAATCTACACATCCCTGAACACTATGGGCAATTTAGTATGGCCAATCCACCTAACCTGCACATCTTTGGACTGTGGGAGGAAACCGGAGCACCCGGAGGAAACTCACGCAGACACAGGGCAAATGTGCAAACTCCACACAGACAGTCACCTGAGGATGGAATCGAACCCAGGTCCCTGGCGCTGTGAGGCAGCAGCGCTAACCACTGAGTCACCGTGCTGCCCCACACAGTCCAGGGAATTGGCCATGGTCAGTCATCCTGCTGTGACACTCACTGTACGGGGATATCTCCAGCAACAGTCCCGGGAGTGGGCAATGCTCAGTCCCATAGGGCCAGCAGCAGCATCAGGGAACTATCATTGTGAGGGTTGCAAACACATCAGTCGGGGTCTGGTCAGTCATCTCTAGGAGTTGCTTGTCAAGGGCAGTCAGAGGTCTGCAGTGAATGCAGTCCTGGGGTCTGTCCATAGATTGTGAAGGATGACACAAGGAGATCTTTCAGCAGATATCCAGTGAGTGGTGGTGAGTTGTTCAGGGAATAGCATGAGGTAAGATGTGGATAGAATCAGACGTGAGGGATGCCATGGGGTCAGATAAATAGTTAGTGAAGTGATAGTAGGAACTGCCGATGCTGGAGCCTGAGATAACAAGGTGTGGAGCTAGAGGAATACAGCAGGCCAGGCAGCATCAGAGGAGCAGGAAATTTGACATTTCGGGTTTGGGCCCTTCTTCAGAAATGGGGAGGGGAAGAGGGCTCTGAAATAAATAGAAAGAGGGGGGTGTGGTGATAGAAGGTGGATAGTGGAGCAGATAGGTGGGAGAAAAGACGGACAGGTCAAGGAGACGGGGATGAAGCTAGTAAAGGTGAGTGTAGGTAGGAAGTTGGGATGAGGATTGGTCAGTGAGGAGGGAGGAGCGGATAGGTGGGAGAGAAGATGGACAGGTCAAGGAGGTGGGGATGAGAGGGGGTCTGGTCTTGGGATGATGTCTGGGGTGGGGAGATTTTGAAACTAGTCTTGGGATGAGGTCAGGGCTGAGGAGATTTTGAAGCTAGTCTTGGAGTTTGGAGAGAGAAGCCGAGAAACCTCACCGGTCCTTAGCAGTGAGAATCCCTTCAAAAATTCAACACAATTCATACTTAGCCAGAACAACATAAGATTCAGTCCATTGTAACATTTTATGAAAGTCCCTGTTATAAGCGTGTTTTTTAGAGTTTGCTTCTTTAAAATTGTAAGACAGCACAAATACCAAAGACTGCATATATACTATATATATAATTAAATCTTCTAAGTTGGAATCTGTAAATAAGATATTTTTGGTAATTTCGATAATGATGAAACACCCATATTCTGTTTCCCAAATGGAATCATGGATAAATCTGAACTGATACTGTGGATGTAAAATGAATTAAATTTAATAGATGATGAATGAGGACAGGAGTTTCCAATTGGAATTCTGACAACTAATTACAAAGTCAATGAATTCCAAGAATTCTCTCAGGTAAAATATCACATAAACATTTTTCGTTCAGCTTCACTCAGCGACACACACATTATATTCACTCCTCTCCACCGCCATAAACATTCTAAATTCCTCCCCACCAAAGCTAGTGCTACGGGCAGCATGGTGGTTCAGTGGTTAGCCCTACTGCCTCACAGCGCCAGGGACCCGGGTTCGATTCCACCCTCGGGTGACTGTCTGCGTGGAGTTTGCAAATTCTCCCTGTGTCTGCATGGGTTTCCTGCGGGTGCTCCAGTTTCCTCCCACAGTCCAAAGATGTGCAGGCTAGGTGGATTGGCCATGCTTAAAAAAAATTGCCTATAGTGTTCAAGGGATGCCTGGGTTAAAGGTGGATGGGTCTGGGTGGGATGCTGTGAGGGTTGGTGTGGACTTGTTGGGCCAAAGGGCCTGTTTCCACACTGTAGGGATTCTATGATTCTATACCTCCTCCAGCCTGCTTTTGCAGTCAAAAAATAACACAGGTACTGCACTTTTATTCTCTTAAGGAAAACTTCTGTCTGAATATTTATTTATCCGTACAAGACATTCCAGAATACTCAAATATTTTAGCTATACATCCCATGCCTTTTGTTCCTAACTTGCACCTTTCCTTCTGTTCTGGTAGAATTGACTTGATCTCACCCCTCTGTCTGCACCCCACAGCTGTGCCTCAGGTTCAGCACCATCCCCGTGCCACCTGGCCCAGCTGAGACTCAGGCTGACATCATGCCCACATCTCACCTGCCATCAAACTTGGGCCTGTCCCCAGTGGACACTCACTTGACTCAGGCAGACGAAGTGACTGGTCTCCTGGAGCTCCTCTGGCCTTGTCCAATTCACCTTTTGCGCTGTATTGTCTGTGCTTTGGACACTTCGACCAATTTATGTGTTAAAAACACTTCAGCCAAACAGTCATATCGGTGAAGCGGACAAAGGGACATAGAATTTGGTTTGTGGTTCAACTCGATTTTCTTAACAAAATATTCCTTATTAAAAACACCTTGTGAGCATTTCGCAAATTCCCACAATATTTCCTCTCTATGTAGCTCTGTCCATCTGAGAAAATTTATTACCTGCAACAATCCATGTGTTTGAGCTGGGTCGTTGGAGTTTCCTTCTTCTCTTCCAAGAAGGTGGGTCTGGCAGTCAGGACGGATCTTCTCCTGGGCCGTCTTGGGTTGCCACACAATCTCTGCCACAAGTCTTGCTGTGAGTCTTCACTGAGGCAGGTGACACAAGTGCTGAGGTTGTGGCGTCCAGGAGAGTGCATGGGGTGTGGCGAGCTGTAGTGAAGGTAGCTATGGGAGTCAATGGCTTCGTAGGGGATGGCAGTGGACAATTTATTCCCTGAAATGGAGACAGAGATGTCAAGGAAAGCAAGGCAAATGATAAAAATAGACAATGTGAAAGTTATAGGGGGTAGAAATTGGAGGCAAAATGAATGAAGTTTTCAAGGTCCTGTTGGGCCAAGTCTGGCAGGAGACACACCATTGTTATGCCATTCTCACATTCTGATCACTTAATCTGAACAACCAATATCTTTTCCCCGCCAACATCCTACACCCACTACCCCGACTCTCCCTCCCCACCCAAACTGTAGCATAAATACTGCCCCTCCACTCTTCACTTCAGCTCTGAAGAGTCATCTAGACTCAAAACATTAGCTTGCTATCTCTCTCCATGGATGCTGTCTGTCCTGCTGTGATTTCCAGCATTGGTTATTTTCAGTACAGATTCCAACAGTTGCAGTAACTTTCCCTCAGATATCCAGACACCTGGGTCTGGGCTCAATTGGCCGACTCCATTCTAGGCTATGGTACAAGTATGATAGGGTAATCATGATTTCAGCATGATCCCATGCCAGTGCCTCACAAACCCTAGAGTCTGTTGGAGGACAGATTACCGGATCCTCAAGAGCCTGCATGCCCCTTTCAACATTGAGATCCATAGGTATGATGGCAGCAGTATGGGAGTGAGCACAAATCTCATCCTCTCGCTCAGAGCTTCCTTGGGGCCATTCCAATGTTAGGTCACTTCTGCCTGTGCTGCAGTGGAAGCTGATGCAGCTATACCTTGTGTAGGTCCACACATGTTGTGATGGAACTGACCACCAACGGATTGCAAGCTCTACACAATGTCTTCAATCAGCTTGGGTTCAGACTTCTGTATGTTTTTTGGCAATGATAACAGTTGATTTGGCAGGCCTTCTGATGTACCAAGCATCTGTGCATTTGCAATGGTCTTTTCCTGAAGACAACCAGGAGGTGATGGTCTAGTGGTATTATCATTGTACTATTTATCTAGAGGCCCTAGTAATGTTCTGGGGACCCAGGTTTGAATCCTGCCATGGAATTTGAATGCAATAAACATCTGGAATTAGGAGTCTAATGATAACCATAATCAATTGCCAGAAAAAGACCATCTGGTTCACTGATGTCCTTTAGGGAAGGAAACTGCTGTCCTTACCAGGTCTGGCCTATATGGCTCAATGCAATGTGGTTGTCACTTAACTGTCCTCTGGGCAATTAAGGATGGTTAACAAATGCTGGTCTGGCTCGAGACGCCCACATCTTGTGAATTAAAAAAAATACTCATCTGAGGTCTCTACAGCAAAACTCGTGTGCAATTTCACTCTCAGGGGATTTGGTAGATGGTCTGTATTACTCCCCTGACCTGGACTGCATGTTGCCAGTATCTAAATTTGTGGCCATTTGTGTTAGATCAGGTAAAGAGGCTTCTTAAAGGACAGGCACAGTTCTTTGCTTATAAGTGGCTGTTCAGGTAGTGGTTCCTGGGTGTCTGGAAGGAGAATATTATAAAATATGAAGGCTTGGAATGAAGAAAAATGGAAGTGGGTTGGAAAGCAAGAGAATCCGTGGTCACACCATCTACTCTTTGTCCTTTAGCAGGATGAGGGCAAGGGAGATTTGACAGCCTTTAAAGCAGGAAGGTAGCATCATTCTGAATGGCACTAAATACAATGATCAGTGTGACAGTCAACTCTCATATTGCTGAGCGTAGGTACCGCCAACAGAGTTAAGCAGCTCAGCTAGGCCTGCCCCTCTGGACCTACCGTGTTCCCTCTGGTTGTGTTTCACCTTGCCCTACGAGAGAGAGGGAAGAGTGTCAGTGTGAGTGACATGCCTGCCATTGCTAGATCGCTGGGCAGGGGTGGTTAAATGGAGATTGTAAGAGGTAGTTGTGAGGCTGGTATCATTGATAGGTGTTTGAGAATGAGGTGGAGCATTTAACTGAACCTTAGTCCTGACTGGTGAGTGACTGGGGTGTGGTACATGGAGCGTTGGAGTGGTTGCTGTTGTATTGATATTTGAAGGTGCATAGACCTTGACCTCCCACATGATGTCATTGAACTTCTTCTATCATTAACATTTTCCTTGCCATTTGTTCTCATTCCCTTTCAGATTCTTCCTTGAAGACCACCTGGTTCCCTGTGGAATAATTTTCTGTGGATTTTGCGGACTAAAGTTTCCAGCACAGCCTCCATTAACCTGGGAGCCCTCTTCCTTTCCTGATTCTCAAATTGATGCCCTCCTTGCACTTTTACTACAGGCTCAGCAGCTGCTTCTCTGCTGTCACAGTTGCAGCTCTCCCTTAAGAGGGCAAACTGCCTTTAAGAGAGGCAGATTAGCCGAAACAAAGGCTGTTCATGTATGTTACTGAGCTTTCCATTGAGCTCCCTGCCAATCAGTAACACAGGTCACACTTGGCTGATTGCTGCAATCAATCATTTATATCATGTACATACAATAAAACTTTATTCCATTTTCATTTAAATGTCAATTAATTCTCAAATGCATTTGGGAAGGAAGTGATTGATTTGAACTGACAGCATTAACAGTAACATAAATAAAGGCTTCCACCAACCAATTTTTCTTAGCTCACTAGATACCTCTCTGTTGATTGCAAGAGTGAGGTAATTTGCTATTTCATGTTGATTAAGTCTTTAGATTATTTCGAGCATATACTAAAGTAGATTTTAATCAGCGAGTTAGATACCTTCAGGACAACATGGCTTTGATACTTATAGACACTATAATTTTAGCAAACAGCACATTGACACTGATGGTTCTGTTAAACTGGTGTGAATTCACTGGTGTCGTAACATCAGTGGCTGAATTTTTGGGTCCTGGTTAGGGTCAGCACTGAACCGGCAAGTGGGGGTTTGCCAATTCAGCTCATTAAAAGCCAATTGTTGGAGGCCAACTGGAATTTTCCAGTCCGCCTCAAGGTGCTGGGAACAGTGGTTGGATTGTACGCTAAGGGCGTGTTCCTCACATCCTAGCAATAATTTCATGGGCAAGCCCAACTCTGCTCAGTTCCACATTCCCTGCTTTAATTTTTCTGAAGATAACCCTTTAAATATCATGAAGCAGAACCGTAATTTTCTTTCCAGGAAGAAATCCCACCTCATAGATCTTGTAATCAACTAGAGATGAGCAGCTCTGCACCAGCTCAGGGCCAGTAGTTATTGCTGGTCATGCCGGAAGCTTGGGGGAAATAAGGAGATCACGCATTTCCACCAAATCCAGTAAATCCAGTATCTCTGCAGCACTGAGTTGGCAGCTCCCATTGAGAGCGATGGGGGGGCACGTTAGACAGGGTGGGGTGTGGTGGTGTGGAAAGGTGAGTGGGTGTTAGATGTGAGCAGGCAAACCTTTGGGATAGGGGCCTGAGATATAGGCACAACATGCCCTCTCCTCCCATTTCCCTGCCATTGACTAGTATCTGACAGGGTCAAACCTGCCAGGCTACCTACTGGGCACAGGCACCTCCCAATGCCTGCAAAATCGGAATGGCAGTAGGATGAGAAACTTAATTGGTAGAAATAGTAGAGCTATGGGCAGATGGTCCACTGTAAAATTTGGGCAGGGATTGGGTAGGCCGGGTCCACCGCTTGCTTTCCTGTTGGTGGATGGCTTGTAAAACCTAGCTCTGTGTACAACTGCCTGGCTATAAGGCTTGTCCTTCCTGCCTGAAGCCACAAACCATCCTGCAGAGAGCTTCCCATCCAGAATACTGGCCTGGATGCCAAGGATATATTTTTTTAAATCTTTAAAATTTTTCCATTTTGGGCGACCGTCTCTCTCATCTGTCTACTGTCACTCCTGGTAATGGTCCTTCACTTTTGACAGCCCACTTGCCAGCCCTGTTTGCTGCAAGGGTCTGCCTTCTGGCAACTTGGTCAATGTGGACAAATCACAGTGGCGTTGCTGCTCCCCACACAGTGTCGGCTTCTGACCCACTCTTGACCTTGGTAGTAAGATCCCAAAGGCCCACAGAGAACAGCTTACCCCAGTGATAAACTATCAATGTAAATCTACAGAATTTACAACTTTATGAAATCAATGCAAGGAAGTATATTTCATGGTTTGTGTACAGTGCACTGTCTCTACTGAACAACTGTTCTTCTCATGCAATGTTCATTTACATTGCAATGAATCTGAAAGTGAACATAGAGTCATAGTTTTATACAGCATGGAAACAGATCCTTTGGTCTAACTAGTTTATGCTGACAATGTTCCCAAACTAAACTAGTCACACTTGATTACACTTGGCCCATCTCCCTCCAATCCTTTCCTATTCATGTACTTATCGCAATGTCTTTTAAGTGTTGTAACTGTTGGTCCTTTATCTCAAGAGAAATTCTTCCTGCAATATATGTAGCAGTCATTATACAAAAAAATGAAAAGTTTAAAATGAATCTGGATTAATTTTGCTTTGGGCTTTCAGAACTGCAGCTGACAGATTGATCCTGAAATGGAAGCCAAATTATCAATACTGTAGGGAGAATTATTTTTGTAACATGTAATTTATGGTCTTATTTCGTTGATTTTTAAAAGAAAGATTATTAGTGCAGCTGGCTCGCTGTGAAATTTGCAGCTGAATGACCAATTACAGCAGTAACATAAACGGGGCCAGAAATGTATTCCCAAAAGCAGTTATACATCAGGTATTGTTTACCTGAAAATGTAAACAGAAGAGAGAATTACAGAACCAGCTGCACTGTTCTCCCAGCCTGTCATCATCTGAAATGCTGACAGGCTTATTTCAACCAGAAAAAAACTGAGATGGATAAAGGAAATTTTTACCTCAGAATGACTCACGCAGTAATCTCATACAGTCACAAATTATGTCATAAATCATAAGAGATAGACTAGCAATCACTTGTGCCACTTTTGGTATATTCACCAAGTAGGAATTTTGAAAAATGTGAATTATTAATTGATCTAACGTTTAAGTCCTGACTGCATTTGGAGCAATCCAATTTTATGCAGAGGATCTAAGACAGTTTGTACTCATTTTTTGCCTAGGTAAGGGGACTAACATCCATTAGACACTTGTTCTGTTTGCATAATTTTTTGCCTATACCAAAATGAGGTGCAGCATACCTAGTTCATGATGAATACGTACTTCCTGCTGTCCAGGTTGGCGGCGTAGGCGTTTGCTCAGTGCCTGAGAAATGGTATGTGACATCAAACATTTTGGCTAGTTTGTTCGAAAAACCTGATTAATGAGAACTTGGTGTTGATGTTGGCTTTCTGGAGCCCAAACCAAGAAGGGCAGTTGCAGGTTTAAGAGGCAGAAAGAAATTTGCGAGGTTTACTGACCAAATCCTTGGATTCCTATTTAATAAATGGGGAATAAAAAACAGAATTAAATCCAAGCAATCAGGCTCCTGACTGTCAGCTGGAGAGTCATCACTTCCTTTGGGCAAGATCCACCAGTTGAACTGCTTATAGGCATTTCATTGGCCAGCAGCAGAACTTCTGGGGATCGAGGACCCCGCAGTCAGAAATCCCTCCCCTCAGATATACTGACTAACAGAATATTGGGGAAGGCAAGCCATCCATCAGCATCTCTGTCCCGGGCTTATTTGGGGTAAAGTGGGAACAGAGGCAGGGTCCCCACTCAGCACCCTCCTGCCTGATTAAATGCCATCCCTTCCAAACTCACACAGGGGAAGGCATTAAATTCCTCCAACCTTTGGCACTGACCTGGTAATGACATCTAACACAGAGGGACTACTTTTCAACTTTGCTACTTGCTGGAGAACGTTGTAGACTCGGCTCAGTTTCTGAAATCAATTCACTCAAATCACAGAAATGAAAATTGACTATTTTACAAATAAAATTTTACAATTTTACAATCAAATAATCTTTGAATATTACCCCATCTAGAAAGTGATAATTTTTAAATTTTATTTAGTGCCTGCCAGTTGGCCAGACGAGTTTATTTAGCTGACTAAGAGATAATGGGACATAGTTTTGATAATTTAAGGATTATTTATATAATTGGAATGTAAACTCTCAAGCAGCTAAACAAATGCATTGATCGTTTAAGGTCTCACAAGTCAACTTCTCTGCCCCTCCTTCTCCCACTACTACTTCTTTTGTCCTCTCCCCAGCTTCTGCTGCCTTCCTTCCTTCTCTACCTTTCTTCTTCTTCTCTTCCTTTCTGTCTTTCACTTTTCTGCAATTCCTCAACTGTTGTCTGCATTTATAATTTATGCCCTTTTTGTCTCTCTTTCGCTTTTGCCACATTCCTGTTTTCTACTGTTTGCACCACTAATGTTTTCTCTGCGTCTCAGCCTGCTGTGGAAGATTGAAATCTTGCTTTCTGCCTAATTCCATCACCTTGCACACCATGTTTCTCACACTTGCAGACTCTGCACAATATCAGCCCTGTTCTGTCCATTTCACCCCCTGTCTTCTCTCCCCCCTCACCTTTTCTCTTCCTGCACCTATCCTCCAGTCTTCTTCAGTCCTATCTATTCACCAAGGATTATATAAATCCTGAAAAAAAGGAATCAAAGAATAAATTGATCATTTGGCTTGGAAGTTACCGTTTCTCCAATTTGTTGATACATCTTGTATAAAATGGCAAGACAAAAGCAGTTTATGTTGCACATCTGGTTCAGGTAACAGTATTGTGTACATTCCTGATTTACGCACTTGAAGCAGTAATTTTAATCCTGATTTAGTTTCATTATCAGCAGCGGAGGGCTGTAGAGAGAGCTGTAAATTCATTAGAGCAGGGACGGTTTGCAAAAGGAGTGTAGACTTAAAATACAAGAGGATATGACAGCATTTCAGAGCAGCTACTTGGATATCGATACCCAGAGTGGGAGAGGAAGGGAGAGAGTGTATAAATATAGAAAAAGAGCAGTAAGTAGGAACAAAGGCAGACAAAATGGTAACAAGGCAAAATTAATGGCTCTACATGAACGTGTGTAGTACTCAGAACAAAATTAATTAATTAATAGCACAAATACAGGTTAATGGGCATGAACTTATAGCCATTGCATAGATATGGTTACAAGGAGGTCAAAGCCAGGAACTACTTATTCAAGAGTATGTGACTCTGAAGGAAAGGGTGGTGTGGTAGCTTGTTAATACAGGACGGAATAAGTACAACTGCAAGAAATGATCTAGGATCAGAAGATGTGGAATCCATATGGGTAGAGGTAAGAAATACAAAGGGGAAGAAGATGAAACTAGAAGTAATCTATAGGCTCCCTAACAGTAGCTCAATGGTGGGACAGAGAAAAAACCAGGAGATTATGAAAGCATGTAACAAAGGCAATGCATTATTCATGAGTGATTTTAATCTTCATGTAGATTGGGATAGTCAGATTGACAGAGGCAGCCATGAGGAAGAATTCAATGAATGTATTCGGGACAGTTTCCTGCAACATTGCATTGTGGATCCAACTAGGGATCAGGCTGTTTGGAATATGGTGATGTGTAATGAGGTGGGTTTAATAAATCAAGTCAGAGTAAAAGATCCCCTCAGTAACAGTGGCCATAACATGATAAAATCTAGCATTCAATGTGAGAGGGGAGAGCTTGGACTGTAAACAACTGTTCTATGCTCAAATAAGGATAATTACAAAGGAATGAGGGCAGAGCTGGCTGGATCAGACTGGGAAATGAGTTTAGCACCAAAGACTGTTGAAGGACAATGGTAGACATTTAGGAAAATAGTTCATGGTTCGTAGTGAGGAAGAAAAATTCCACAAAGGTGATAAACCAACCATGGTTAACCAGGGAAGTAAAGTGTAACATTAAATTGAAATAAAGAAGCATACAATGTGGTCAAGATTAGTGGTAAACCAAAGGATTGGGAAAGTTTTAAAAACCAACTAAAGGTCACCAAAAATTAATAAAGAGGGAGAAAATAAAGTTTGAGGTAAACTTACAGATAGTATAAAGAATGTACAGCAAGAACTTAATTAAATATATAAGGAGGAAAGAGGCAAAGTGAACGTACACTCCTTAGAGAATGAGGCTGAGGAAATAATAATAGGGAACTAGAAAATGATAGAGGAATTCAATAAATACTTTGCATCAAACTTCACAGTAGATGACACTAATAGTATTCCAACGTTACTGAATAATCAATGGGCAAGGGAAACAAAGGGTGAAAATGCAATAACTATCACTAGAGAAAAAGTGGTAGGGAAATTAATGGGGGCTAAAGACTAAAAAGTCCCCTGGGCCTGATGCGATGCATCCTGGGAAGTAGCTATAGAGACAATAGGTACACTGGCAGTAATCTTCCAAAAGTCCTTAGATTCTGGCAAAGTCACAGAGGTTTGGAAAATTGCCAAAGTAATACCTTTATTTAAAAAGGAAAGGAGACAAAAACAGCTAACTACAGGCCAGTTAGCTTAATGTTTGTTATTGGGAAAAGGTTAGTGAATGTACTATTGCTGAGTTTTGTGGATGACACAGATTTTGTGGTGAGAATGATATAGTCTGCAGTGGGATAAAGACAGCTTAAGTGAATGGGCAAGAACTTGGAGATGGAACAGAATGTGGGAAAATGTGAGATTATGCACTTTATCAGGAAAAATAGAGGATTCTTTATAGAGGATCAGCATGGAAGAGGAGGTGAATGCAGTCTTCGAACACATAAAGGTAGATAAATCCTTGGGGACCTGTTCAGATATATCCCAGAACATTGTGGGAAGTTAGGGAAGAGATTGGTGGACCCTTTGCTAAGATGTTTGTATCATTGATAGCCGCAGGTGAGGTGCCAGAAAACTGGAGGTTGGCTAACATGATGCCACTATTTAAGAATGGCTGTAAAGAAAAGTCAGGGAACGAGAGTCTGGTGAGCCTGATGTCAGGAGTGGGCAAGTTGTTACAGTGGATTCTGAAGGATAGGATTTACCTGCATTTAGAAAGGCAAGGACTCATTAGGGATAGTCAATATGGCTTTGAGTGTGGGAAATCGTGTCTCACGAACTTGATTGAGATTTTTGAACAGGTGTGAAAGAAGATTGATGAAGGCAGAGTGATAGACATTATTTACTAGTGGTGACCAGCAGTGTGCCACAAGGATTGGTGCTGAGTCCACTGCTTTTCATGATTATATAAAATGATTTGAATATGAATATGTGGGTATGGTTAGTAAGTTTGCAGATGACACCAAAATAGGTGGTGTAGTGGGCAATGAAGAAGGTTATCTCAGTGTACAACAGGACCGTATTCAGATAGGCCAATGAGTGGTAGATGGGGGTGTTGCTGGCTAGGCCAACATTTATTGCCCATCCCTAATTGCCAAGAGGGAAATTAAGAGTCAACCACATTGCTGTGGGTCTGGAGTCACATGTAGGCCAGACCAGGTAAGGATGGCAGTTTTCTTCCCTAAAGGACATTAGTGAACCAGATGGGTTTTTCTGAGAATCGTCAATAGATTCATGGCCATCATTAGACTCTTAGTTCCAGATATTTATTGAATTTAAATTCCACCATCTGCCATGGCAGGACTCAAACCCAGGTCCCCAGAATGTTACCTGGGTGTCTGGATTAACAGTCCAGTGATAATATCATGAGGCCATTGCCTCCCCTCAAGGTAAGGTCCTGGAGAGTTTTGCTGAACAAAGAGACATTGCAGAGCAGATTCGCGGTTCCTTGAAAGTGGAGCCATAGGTAGACAGGGTGGTGAAGAAGGCATTTGGCACAATTGCCTTCATTGGTCAATGCAGTGAGTACAGGAGTTGGGATGACATGTTGTGGTTTTACAGGGCATTGGTGAGGCCACTTTTAGAATACTGCTTCAGTTCTGGTCTCCTCACCATAGGAAAGATGTTGTTAACCTTGGTAGTGTTCAGAAAAGATGTACAAGGATGTTGTCGGGATTGGAGGGTTTGAGCTGCAGGGAGAGGCTGAATAGTCTGGGGCTATTTTCCCTGGAGAGTCGGAGGCTGAGGAGTGACCTTACAGAGGTTCATAAAATCATGAGGGGCATGGATAAGATGAAGAGCCAAGGTCTTTTTCCTTGAGGGGGGTGTGTGAGTTCAAAACTAGAGGGCATAGATTTAAAGGTGAGAGAGGAAAGGTTTAAAAGAGCCCTAAGAGGAAGCTTTTTCACGTAGAGAGTGGTGCATATATGGAACAAGCTGCCTGAGGAGGTGGTGAAGGCAGGTACGATTACACCATTTAAAAGGCATCTGGTTTGGTGCATGAATAGGAAGGGTTGAGAGAGGTGTGGGCCAAATGTTGGCAAATGGAACTAGATCAGTTTAGGATTTGTGGTCAGCATGGACGAGTCAGACCAAAAGGTCTGACTCTGTGCTGTATAACTATGAATCCGTATTCTATTATATATCAGGTGAACCAGTTAGGGGGACTTTTTGACTCTTGGAGATTATGGAGTAGCCATCCATCACACATGTGTCCTGATTTATATTTGCATCACATGTGAAGCTCCATCTATTCTCCTGAACAGAAGTTAGAGGAAAACATAAACTTCGATTTTTGAGCGAGATGGTTGATTTTGATGGATGTTTGTACTCATTCAAGAAAGTAATTATGATATATAATAGAATGTTCTTATATTTTTGATACCAATGTGTGAAATCAATATTACCAGTTTAAAATAGGGTGGATAGACTTATTTTTATTCTTCCTAACAATTGTACTTAAGTCCAACCTTTGAAGTACATCTTCTCTTACAGCAATGTTAAAATTTTCTATATTTCATTCCAGTTTGATTACGTATAGCCTCTCAGCAATATGGCTATCTAACTGTATAATAGCTTTCAATATTGCTTTTAGAGTGGTTCCCTGTTTTGCTTCATATAAGTCTCTACTTAAAAACATATAGTTTAGAAACTAGATGTTTTAATTCTTGGAACTACTTCCCTCATGATATTGTAGGCACACTAACACCAAATGGATTGCAATGGTTTAAAGAGGCAGCTCACCACCACCACTACCTTCTCAAGGGCAACAGGGGATGGGCAATAAATGCTAGCCCAACCAGTGACACTCACATCTGCAAATAAATTTTTAAAAAGTTCTTGAGTCAAATCTTGAAAGTGAAAATTAAATTTTTGCTCAGTTCAAGTCACCAATACAGGTATTCTCTTTTTTCAGAGATAGTAGGAACTGCCGATGCTGGAGAATCTGATATAACAAGGTATGGTGCTGGATGAACACAGCAGACCAAGCAGCATCAGAGGAGCAGGAAAGCTGACTTTTCGGGTCTGGACCCTTCTTCAGAAATGGGGGAGGGGAAGGGGACCCTGCAATATATAGGGAGAGAGGGGGGGAGGTGATGATGGAGGATGGATAAAGGAGCAGATAGGTGGAGAGGAGACGGACAGGTCAAGGAGGCGGGGATGGAGCCAGTAAAGATGAGTGTAGGTGGGGAGTTGGGATGGGGGTTGATCAATTGAGGGAAGATGGACATGTCAAGGAGGCAGGGATGAGGCTGGTAGGTAGGAGGTGTGGGTGGGGGTTGGTAGTGAGGTGGGAGGAGCGAATAGGTGGGAGAAAAGACAGATAGGTCAAGGAGGCGTGGGCGAGCTGGGTTGGTTTTGGGATGAGGTCTGGGGTGGGGAGATTTTGAAGCTCGTAAAGTCCACATTGAGACCATTGGGCTGCAGGGTTCCCAAGCGAAATATGAGGTGCTGTTCCTGCAGCTTTCGGGTGGCATCGTTGTGGCACTGCAGGAGGCCCAGGATGGACATGTCGTCCAAAGAGTGGGAGGGGGAGTTGAAGTGGTTCGCGACTGGGAGGTGCAGTCGTTTGTCATGGACCGAGCGTAGGTGTTCCACAAAGCGGTCTCCAAGCCTCCGCTTGGTGACCCCAATGTAGAGGAGGCCACATCGGGAACAGCGGACACAATAGACCACATTAGCGGATGTGCAGGTGAACATCTGTTTAATGTGGAAGGTTTTCTTGGGTCTGTGGTGGAGGTGAGGGGGGAGGTGTAGGGGCAGGTGTAGCACTTCCTGCGGTTGCAGGGAAAAGTGCCAGGGGTGGTAGGGCTAGTGGGGAATCGGGAGCGGACGAGGGAGTCACGGAGAGAGCGGTCCCTCCGGAAGGCAAATAAGGGTGGGGAGGGAAAAATGTCCTTGGTAGTGGGGTCAGATTGCAGGTGGTGGAAGTGGCAGAGAATGATGCTTTTTTTTAAGTTGCTGTTGTTGTTATGGAATATGTGAACTAGGTTTTCACAATAAAGCTTGAGTACAATTTGACAAATGTTTCCCTAAACATAAAATTCTTTCAAAGTAGATTGAACACCCCAAGTTTTTAATCAGATCAGTATCTTCTGTGAGTTTGCGATAATTTGGTCTTATTTTTGGAAAACAAGGAAATTTAGGATCCAGAAAAGCTCATTCGACCCAACAAGTCCATTGCATTTTTCGTAGATCAGCCCCAACGACACATCTATGTGATAAATTCCTCAAACAGACTAGACAAATCAACGAAACAGTCAACCTAAGAATGAAACCTGAAGGAACTAACACTCCCCGATTCTACGGCCTCCCAAAGGTGCACAAACCGGAAGTACCCCTCAGATCCACAGTCTCCCTGCCAGGCACACCATCACATAGATTAGCCAAGAAGTTACAAAGGAGACTAAAGCACCTCGTCAGCAAGTCACCCCACTGAATCCACTCAGCCCAAGCGTTCCTCAATTCCATCAAGGACATCAGAATAGACGACAATGAGACCGTGGTATCATTTGAAATTACTGCCCTATTCACATCGATTGACATACCACTGGCAAGAGAAACACTGGTAACACTACTAAAACAAAAACAAGACCCTAGTGACACCATCTCCACAGACAACATGCTGAAGCAACTGGACCTACGCCTCACCACCCACTTCATCTTTAACGGCCAAATATATGAACAGATCAATGGGACACCCATGGGATCACCTATCTCCGGACTAATAGCTGAAGCGGTGATGCAGAGACTTGAAAGAATGGCCGTTCCGCTAATCCAAACAAAACTATGGATACACTACGTGGACGACACCTTCGTCATTATTAAACGGACCAAACTAGAGAAGTCACATGAACTAATAAACAACACCCTCAACGGGATCAGATTCACCAGAGAAGAGGGAAAGAACAAACAGCTTCCATTCCTGGACGTCATGGTGGAATTCCGGATCAACGGGAAATTTCTTAACAACGGTACACAGGAAAGCCACACACACTGACCAAGTACTAAATTTCGATAGCAGCCACCCTAACACACACAAATGAATTTGCATGAGAACATTATTTAAACGGGCAACAACACACTACAGCAGCACAGAACTACGCCAAAACGAAGAAGAGTACCTCTTCCAAGTATTCAAAAACAACGGTTACCCAAAAAACTGGGTCAGAAGATGCCTATTACACGAATGACACCAAGAAGATACTACACGCCCCGACGCACTCATCACGCTACCTTACATCAAGAACACATCTGAACTGACCACAAGACTCTGGGGATCAGAGTAGCACACAAACCCACATCAACCCTACGCCAACTGCTCACCTGAACCAAAGACCCGTTACCCACTATGGACAGGGCCAATGTCATGTACAAGATTCCCTTCAAAGACTGCGACAAACATTACATTGCACAAACGGGAAGGAAATTAACCACAAGAGTACAAAAAGACACGACCAATACTCACTCATCTCTCTCCACATGGATAAGGAAAACCACCAATTCGATTGGGACAACACCAGGATCCTGGGACAGGCGAAGCAGAGACAGGCATGGGAATTACTGGAGGCCTGGTTCTCCACTAAGGAAGCCATCAATAAACACATAGAGCTAGACCCCATATACACTACATTGCGAAGGAAAACCGGAAGTGAGGTAATCCAGCTCAATGAATACCAGAGTTTAAATGACAGGCAGGAAAACACAACAGCACTTCATCGGAGGCTGCACTGATGATGTTACCCAGCAGGGTAATGAAACGTCTGCAGAACAACAAACCAGCTCAGTGAGCCAACCAACCACAATATATTCCTCAATTCCTTCAATTTCCAGAACTCTATCCAATTGTTTCTAAGTTAGCTTCAGCAATTTTCACTTGTAACTTTATTCCCACAACTGTATTCCCTTAGACAAAAACGTGCCAGCAGACCTTTCCTACTCCTAACTGCCAAACTTTTAAATTTTATCACTTGGTATTTGAACCCTTTACCATGGTGAACAATTTGCCTGGATCTAATGTGTCAATTCCCTTCATGATTCTGACAACTTTAATTAGATCACCTCACAGCTTTCTTTTTTAAAAGAAAGCAAGCCCAGGAATCGGAAGTTAGATGACAATGAAAAGCCCAGAACTGGAAACTATTCCTTCTTGTCTTCTTACACTTTATGTGCATAATAATTGACTGAAGTAATCCTGGCTCATTACCCAATTTACTCTTAGAAGGGATTACTCAGCAAGTGTAAAAGCAGAATTAAAATACCAGACATCAGTACAAACAAAAGTAGACATCAGCATGAAAGATTGAGACAAAATCATTGCATTGTAAGCAAGTGATTTTTAGCGAAGCTGCCAAAGAATGAAGCTGCTTTTCTTTATCCTTACTAAATAAGCCTGCTTAAAACAAGCAGGTTGGTAACTAGCATTTAAGGATTCTAGTATTTTTGAGGCATAATACATTCAGTAACGAAAAACAAAAAGATTCTCAATCTAGATTGCAACAGTTTGAACAGTAACAAACTTTTCAATATTTCTTTCTTGTAGCTGAATCTTTTGTGCTTTGAACTGCAATTTTAAGAGTTTCTCCCTGAAGGTGATTTTAGTGTTGTACATCTTTTTTTTATCATTATCTGATTTTCATGGTATATTCAAGGGGAAGTTCAACATATATATACAAGAGACAAGGAAGAGAAAGATATAGAGTGAGATAGTAAAAAGAGAGTGGAGGTTTGTGTGGAGCATAAATACCGAATGACTTGTTTTTATGCGATAAATTCTATATAACTCATATTGTACCAAATGTACACTTACTTTAGAGTCCAGGTTCTCATTCTTGTTTGTCATCCAATGTTAATATTTTGCCAAATTATATCTCTTCCTGTGCCAGAGAAATTGCCTGCAGCAAAAGAAGGATGTTAAGTTATAATAGCAACAAACAGGAACAATGTGTTGTTTGTATGAAAATATAATGCTGGACTTTAACTAAAAACATACACAAATATGGTTTAGTCACCAACCATAGTATTAATTAAATACAACATTAAATATTGTAATGAACCACAGAGGGACCAAAGAGAAGAAGAATGCTTTAGAAATATTGTAGACCTCATTCAGAAAATATCAGTTGGATGAAAGCCCTGTTCATATTCTCAAACCACAAGCAGAGTTTATTAAACAGTGTTTAATTGTGACTGGTTGATTTAATAGGAATGAGCTATCCTAGCATTTGCACAGAGGATAGTCCAGTTAATTTGCGAGAAAGGGACGTGTTGTTACCCTCCTGGCAAATTTACCACGACGTGACTGTCACCTGAAATTCTAAAGATATTTACATTGGCTATCCAGATAATTGAAATGTAAACTTATTCTGTTAATCCAGATAACTGTCTGGCATAAGGTCAAAGCTTTACTTCAAATCTGACAAGAATGGTTGGGCTCGAAATTTATTGAAGCCTGTTTTAGGATGCTGGGCAGGGTCACAATTCATGCTTTGCTTATTTCATTCCCACTGAGGCAGACAGCATACAAAATGTACGATAATTTTGTACGTCCTGATTTAAATGATGATAGCATTAGGCCATATTCTTGCTGGTTGAATGCTCAGCATGGGACTGAACAGTGTATTCCTCTTAAAGGCATTCAACCTGATTTTAAAGGGATTTTACAGAAGGATGCCATTTGACCCATCATGGCTGTACTGGCTCCTGAAAGAGCTACCCAGCTAGTCCCATTCTCCAGCCTATCTCCATAGCCCTCTGAGTTCCTCACTTTCAAATATATATCGAACTCTCTTTTGAAACCTCGTATGGAATCCACCTCCACCACTCTTCCAGGCAATGCATTCCGAATCCTAACAACTCTCTGAGTCAAGAAGTTTCTCCTCATCTCACTCCTAGCTCTTCTGCTGACAATGTTGAAACTGTGGCCCCTACCAATGAAGTGGAAACAGAATATCCTTCTTTACCCTGTCCAAATTGTTCATAATTTTGAACACCTCTTCTCTGGTCCAAGGACTATAATTCCAATCTCTCTAGCTTTTCCTTGTATCTGAAATCACACCTTGTATCTAAAATCACTCATCTGCACTAATTGGAAGAAAACTGTTACTGACTGCCTGGAATGTCCTGACTGCAAGTAGCTGCTACATAACTGGTGCACCCTGGGAAGAGAGAGGATTTCTCGGCTCATGTATGTGGTTTGGAAGGCCCAATTGAAAACGTCGATAGAAGGAAAATGTTCAGCTTCTGGGCGAGACCAGAGTACCGCTGTGATCATTCCCAGATGGGAATAGGAGCAAATAGAAGATCAATGCTGGGAGGCTGACCCTGAGAACCTGAAAGTAAATCTAGAGTCCTCACTTTAGTGCTCAGGGTCAGTGAATTCATCAACTAATGAGAATCCCTGTCCACTGCTCTGCCAGCCTCTCATGTCGCTAAATGTTGCACACTCCGGACAGCAACGACTGACAATTTTCCCCCTCCCTTGCAGAAGACAGGTAAGGGGAAATATCTTCTTTCAAAAATGTATGCAATTTTGAGGCTCCCTGCCTCAGAGACAGTGGAAGTAGGGTCTTTGAATATGTTTAAGGCAGAGAGAAACAGATTCTTGTTGGACAGGAGAATCAAAGGTTATTGAGGTTGGGTGGGAATGTGGAATTCGGCGTTAGCCCTGATTTTATTGAATGGCTCAGCAGGTTGGAAGGGCTGAATGGACTATAGAACATAGAACAGAGTGCTAGAATCAGAGTGGCTAAAACAGTGTGCGAGAAACAGAGGGGCTGAAACAGAGTGTGAGAAATAGAGTGAGACGACAGATGGGCTGAAAGAGAATGCGCGAAACAGAGTTCGTGAAACAGAGGTGCTGGAACAGACTGTGAGAAACAGAGTGTGAGAAACAGATTGCAAGAAACAGTGCGAGAAACAGACGGGCTGAAATAGTGTGCGAGAAACAGAGGGGCTGAAACAGTGTGTGAGAAACAGAGGAGCTGAAACAGTGTGTGAGAAACAGAGAGGCTGAAACAGAGTGCGTGAAACAGAGTGCGAGAAACAGAGGAGCTGAAACAGAGTGCAAGAAACAGAGGGGCTGAAACACAGTGCGATAACAGAGTGAGAGAAACAGAGGGTCTGAAACAGAGTGCGAGAAACAGAGTGGGAGAAACAGAGGGGCTGAAACACAGAGCGAGAAACAGAGTGCGAGAACCAGAGGGGCTGAAACAGAGCGCAAGAAACACAGGGGCTGAAACATCGTGCGTGAAACAGAGGGGCTGAAACAGAGTGTGAGAAACAGAGTATGAGAAACTGAGTGTGAGAAACAGAGAACATAGAACATAGAACAGTACAGCACAGTACAGGCCCTTCAGCCCACGATGTTGCGCCGAACTGTTACCCGAATCCTAACGTCTATCTAACCTCCACCCCTACCTTATACTATCATCCATATGCCTATCTAATAACTGCTTAAATGCCCCTAATGAGGCCGACACCACTGCCCTCTCCGGTAATGCATTCCATGCCCCTTCCACTCTCTGAGTAAAGAACCTACCTCTGACATCTCCCCTATATCTACCTCCACTCACTTTAAAACTATGCCCCCTCGTAATAGCTACCTCCACCCTAGGAAAAATTCTTTGGCTGTCTACTCTATCTATACCTCTGATCATTTTGTACACCTCTATCAAGTCACCTCTCATCCTTCGTCGTTCTAAAGAGAAAAGCCCTAGCTTCCTCAACCTTTCCTCATACGACCTTCCCTCCATTCCAGGCAACATCCTGGTAAATCTCCTCTGCACCTTTTCCAACGCCTCCACATCTTTCCTGTAATGAGGTGACCAGAACTGGACACAATACTCCAGATGTGGCTGAACCAGGCTTTTGTATAGCTGGAGCATAACTTCACGGCTCTTGAACTCAATCTCTCTATTAATGAAAACTAACACACCATACGCCTTCTTAACAACTCTATCCACCTGGGTGGCAGCTTTCAGGGAACTGTGATTATGAACCCCAAGATCCCTCTGCTACTCCACACTGCCAAGAATCTTTCCGTTAACCCTGTATTCTGCTTTCAAGTTTGTCCTTCAAAAATGAATCACCTCACACTTTTCAGGGTTAAATTCCATCTGCCATTTCTCAGCCCAGCTCTGCATCCTATCAATGTCCCTTTGTAACCTAGAACAGCCCTCCGCACTGTCCACAACGTGACCCACCTTCGTATCGTCTGCGAACTTACTAATCCACCCTTCCACTCCTTCATCCAAATCATTTACAAAAATCACAAACAGAAGAGGACCCAGAACAGATCCTTGTGGTACACCACTCGTAACTGAGCACCGTGTTGAATATTTTCCGTCCATACCACCCATTGTCTTCTAAGGGTCAGCCAATTCTGAATCCAATCTGCCACATTTCCCCCTATCCCATGCCTCATTACCTTCTGCATGAGCCTACCATGGGGAACCTTATCAAACCCCTTACTTAAATCCATGTTTACCACATCCACTGCTCTAACTTCATCCATGTGTTTGGTCACCTCTTCAAAGAATTCAACAAGGTTTGTGAGGCATGATCTACCCCTCACAAATCCATCCTGACTATCACGAATCAAACTGTGCCTTTCCAAGTGAACATAAATCCTGTCTCTCAGAGCCCTTTCCAATAATTTGCCCACCACTGATGTAAGACTAACTGGCCTGTAATTTCTGGGGTTATCCCTATTCCCTTTGTGGAACAAGGGAATGACGTTTGCCTCTCTCCAATCTTCCAGCACTATATCTGTGGACAGTGAGGACGAAAAGATCATCGCCAAAGGCCCTGTGATCTCCTCCCTCGCTTCCCATAGAATCCTTGGATAAATCCTATCAGGCCAGGGGACTTATCTATCTTCAACTTCCTCAAAATTCCTAGCACATCTTCCTTACTAACATCGACCTCCTCTAGCCTACCAGCCTGTTTCACACTGTCCTCTTCTACAACTAGGTCCCTCTGAGTTGTGAATACGAAAGAAAAGTATTCATTAAGGACCTCTCCTATCTTTTTAGGCTCCGTGCACAAATTCCCTTTACAATCCTTGATCGGCCCTACCCTTTCTCTGGTCATTCTCTTATTCCTCACATATGTGTAAAAAGGCTTGGAGTTTTCCTTGATCCTATCTGCCAAGGTTTTCTCATGTCCCCTTATAGCTCTCCTAAGCTCTTTCTTCAGCTCCTTCTTGGATAACTTGTATCCCTCTAGAGCCTTTTCCGTTCCCTGTTTCCTAAACCCTACATAAGCATCTTTCTTCCTCTTAACCAGATGTTCGACCTCTCTTGAGAACCAAGGCTCCCTCACTCAACCGCATCTTCCTTGCCTGCTCGGGACAAACATATCGAGCACACGCAGTATGCATTCCTTAAACAATCTCCACATTTCAATAGTACACTTCCCTGACAGCATCTGTTCCCAATTTATGTTACCCAGTACTTGCCTAACAGAATTGTAATTACTCTTCCCCCAATTATAAACTTTACCCTGCGGTATCAACCTATCCTTTTCCATGACTATTGTAAAAGTAACAGAGTTATGATCGCTACTGCCAAAATGCTCTCCTACCAACAGGTCTAACACTTGGCCCAGTTCATTGCCAAGCACCAAATCCAAAGTGGCCTCTCCTCGTGTTGGTCTATCTACATACTGTGTCAGGAATCCTTCCTGAAAGCACTGGACAAAATCCGTTCCATCTAAACTATTACAACTAAAATGTTTCCAATCAATATTTGGAAAGTTGAAGTCACCCATGACTACAACTCTGTGACTTCTGCACCTTTCCAGTATCTGCCTCCCAATCCACTCCTCTACTTCTCTGCAACTATTAGGGGGTCTGTAAAAACCCCCAACAAAGTGACTGCGTCTTTCTTGTTCTAGACCTCAACCCAAACTGACTCTGTAGACATATCATTCTCAAACTGCCTTACAGTAGCTGCTATACTAGCCCCCGCCTCTTTTTCCACTCTCCCTATTTCTGTTAAAGCATCTAAATCCCGGAACTTCCAACAACCATTCCTCTCCCTGAGTTACCCAAGTTTTTGTAATGGCCACAACATTGTAGTTCCAAGTACCGACCCATGCTCTAAGTTCATCCGCCTTATTTCTGATACTTCTAGCATTGAATTATACACACCTCAAACCATCTCTGTGTCCACAATTATGCTCCATTGAGTGCATTTCTTTATAAACAACCTCACTCCTTGTTGAGATAACAAGGTGTAGAGCTGGATGAACACAGCAGGCCAAACAGCATCAGAGGAGCAGGAAGGCTGAAGAAGGGTCTAGGCCTGAAACGTCAGCCTTCCTGCTCCTCTGATGCTGCTTGGCCTGCTG
>NC_063340.1:60085546-60230832 GCF_021869965.1 Rhincodon typus
GAATCTGAGATAACAAGGTGTAGAGCTGGATGAACACAGCAGGCCAAACAGCATCAGAGGAGCAGGAAGGCTGAAGAAGGGTCTAGGCCTGAAACGTCAGCCTTCCTGCTCCTCTGATGCTGCTTGGCCTGCTGTGTTCATCCAGCTCTACACCTTGTCATCTCAGATTCTCCAGCATCTGCAGTTCCTACTATCTCTCACTCCTTGTTGTGTCTGTTGGAAGGTTGAATATCTCATCCTCTGAATTATAAATCCGGTTCCCCACCCCCTGCCAATCTAGTTTAAACCATCCCGTATAGCTCGAGCAAACCTCCCTCCCAGGATATTTGTGCCCTTCCGGTTCAGGTGCAACCCGTCCTTACTGTACAGGTCCAACCTTCCCTCGAATGTGCTCCAATTATCCACATAATGGAAGCCCTCCCTCCGACACCAGCCCTGTAGCCACGTGTTTGGCTGCACTCTCTCCCTATTTCTTGACTCGTTATCACGTAGCACTGGTAGTAATCCAGAGATAACTACCCTGTTTGTCCTGGACTTCAACTTCCAACCTAACTCCCTGTACTCGTTTTTCACATTCTCAGTCATTTTTCTTCCTATGTCATTGGTACCGATGCGTACCATGACTGCTGGTTGCTCACCCTCCCCCTTAAGGATCTTGAAGACACGATGTGAGACATCATGAACCCTGGCACCCGGGAGGCAACATACCATCCGTTCATCTCGTTCACGTCCACAGAACCGCCTGTCTGTGCCTCTTACTGTCGAATCCCCCACTACAATTGCTCTCCTATTCTCCCCCCTTCCCTTCTGTGCCACAGGGCCATGCTCAGTGCCAGAGACCTGTCCGCTATGGCCTTCCCCTTGTAGGTCGTCTCCCCCAACAGTATCCAAAACGGTATACTTATTATTGAGGGGAACAGCCACAGGGGATCCCTGCGCTGTCTGCCTATTCCCTTTCCCCTTCCTGACAGTCACCCAGCTACCTTTTTCCTGTACCTTGGGTGTGACCACCTCCCTATAACTCCTCTCTATCACCCCCTCAGCCTCCCGAATGATCCGGAGTTCATCCAGCTCCAGCTCCGGTTCCCTAACACGGTTTTTGAGGAGCTGGAGTTGGGTGCACTTCTCGCAGGTGAAGTCAGGGGGGACACCAGCTGTGACCCTTACCTCCCACATCCTGCAAGAGGGGCATGCAACTGCCCTAGCTTCCATTCCCTTTACTCTAGATTTCCAGAAGAATAAAAAAAATCCTTACCTTACCGAACCTCCACACAGTCTTTTTTTTGGTTAAAGGAGGAGGATGGGTGGGAGACACTGCACGTGTAGTGTTTCGGGTTTAGCCAATGCCCGAATATATCAGTTCCTTCCTGGCTCACGTTCTCTCCAAACACCCGCCGCTGAAAACAAGAGGGCCTCTGCTGCATGAGGTAAGTTTTTATACCGGAGAGAAAAACAACCTTACCTTCCCGTCGACACTCTGGCTCGCGCTGCTGCCGCTGAAAACAAGATGAAAACAACCATGTCTGCTTGTTCAAATTTGTATATTTGTATTAATTGTTGTAAACTAACTTTTAATTTACACAATCAATAGTCTTCATGCTCATTTTCAAAAAGAGAGTTATAATTTATCATTTGTCCATTATTTTATACTTTTTCAGCACAGTGAATGAAAATGCGTCCAATTGTAGCATTGTCTCTCTGACAGATTCTTGACAAACAAGGGAGTCAAAGGTTGCTGGTGTTGGTGGGAAATTGAAGCTGAGGCCACCATCAGTTGAATCATAATCATATTGAATGGGGAACCAGCCCAAAAATCTACTGCTGCTCCTAATTTGTACATTTGTGTGATAATAACAAATATAGATATGGTTGAAAGGGAATACAGAAAATGACAATCCCAAATTTTAGTTTTAATTACGGCAAACCTCAACTTAATGAAAATTAAAATGATTACAGTAAACATTGTTGATCTGGTAAAGGATATACCTGCAGATAAATTGTTGGAAGTATTCAAAGAAGTTTTTGGTACAATACATTTTACATTTTACTTTAGTCCTTATTTACCATTAGAAAGAAATCATTAAATCTTCCAAGACAAAGAACATGAAATTCTTATTAATACTGGAGATAATTCACCAAACTGCTTGTTATTTACAGAGTGTGGGGAAAGAAAATGGAAGACAAACCATCAACATCTTAACTAGTTTGCACCTCAAGCCCTTTTTTATGTTGCTGAAATATATTATGCATTTAAAACAGCGAGGATAATTTAAGACATTTAACCTTAAAACTAATGGAATATTACAGGAATGTCAAGGTGCAGAAGGAGGCCACTTGGGCCATAATGTCTGTATCAGCTCCTCAAATGAGCATCATGACCTGGCGCCATTCTCCAGCCTTGTCCCTGTAACCTTGCACACTGTCTGTCTTTACATAATCATCCAATGCCCTCTTGAGTGCCTCATTTGGATGTGTCTCCACCACAGTTCCAGGCAGTGTATTCCACACTCAAACCACTTGTTGTATGAATAAGTTTTCTTCTCACCTCACTTCTGCTTCTTTTGCGAATCACTTTAAATCTTTTCTCTCTCGTTCTTGATTCTTTTACAAGCATGAACGGTTTGTCCTGTTTACTCTATCTAGCCTCTCATGACCCTGAAAACTTTTATCTTCTCTTGACCTTCTCTTCAAGGAGAAAAGTCTCATCTTTTCTAATCTATGTTTGTATCTGAAGTTTCTCATCCCTGAACCCATTCTTGCAAATCTTTTTGGCACTCTCTCGAATGCTTTCACATCCTTCCTATAGTGTGGTGCTCAAAACTGTACCCAATACTATAGCTGAGGTCTAACATGTGTCTTATACAAGTTCACCATCACCTCCTTGCTCTTGTACTCCATGCCCCTATTAATAAAGCTCAAAAAAATGTATGCTTTATTAACTGTCCTCCCACTTTCGATGATCTGTGCACATTCACACCCAGGTCTATCTGTTCTCTTTAGAATTGTACCCTCAATTTTATTCAGTCTGACAATATTCGTTCTAATTTGATTGACCTTAACAAGGCAAAATTAACCAATAACCGGGCATTGCCAAGTTGTATGCTGTGTCAGTTTTTTCATTTTCCACTAACTTGGAAACAATGTCAAGACATTCAATTTCAAATCAAATGTAAGTGACAGTGAGACCAGGATACAAGTCTCCAAAAAGAATTTGAATTGTTGTTCTGCAAACTTTGTCCACAGTGATGGGAATAATAAAAAATCAACACATTGTTTAAATGGAATGGGACTGCAGAATGCAGCAATATAAAGGCATCTGGGTGTCCATTTTTTCTCACACAAGAATTTACCCTGCAGGTACCGTTCAGTGATTAAGAATGGAATGTTATCCTTTGTTTCAAAGGGAATGGAGTATAAAATTATTATTGTCTTACTGCAACAGTCAAACAAAGCCATTGGTAAGTCTGCTGTTCGAGTACTGTATGTGTTTACTCTCCTCAAAGAAGAATAATAGATTTGGAGATAGTTCAAAGCTGATTCCTTGGATGAAGGGATTGCCTTATGAGTTCCATAGAATCCCTACAGTGTGGAAACAGACCCTTCTACCCATCAAGTCCACACCAACCCTTACAGCATCCCACCCAGACCCATACCCCTTAACCCACCTAATCTACACATCCCTGAACACTGTGGGCAATTTAGCATGGCCAATTGACCTAGCCTGCACATCTTTGGACTTGTAGGAGGAAGCCAATGCAGACACAGGGAGAATACAAACTCCACACAGACAGTCACCCAAAGGGGGAATCAAACCTGGGTCCCTGGTGCTGTGAGGCAGCAGTGCTAACCACTGAGCCACCATGCCACTCTCTCTCATAGAGTTTAGAAGAATGAGAGATGATTGTACTAAAACAAATAAGATTCTGAGTGGGGTTGATAGGAAAGATGCTGAGAGAATGTTTCCCCTCTTGGGGAAATCTAGAGCTGGGGGTAGAATCTTGTTGAGGAGGCAGAGTTTTCGTCCTTGGCTGCAGAGCTGGCGTTTGACACCCACATCCTGTTCCAGAGAAGGCTCAGCGAAACATATGCCAATAAGGCAATGGCAAAAACACCAGTGGGCCTTCACTTGGAATCAAGACCATGGGAGTGAAAGTCCCATCCAAGAAGACTTTTGCTCAGCAGCACAATAGAGGTGTTTGGGGCTACTGTTGGAAGAGCATTCCACAAATCACCAAGAACATGGAGGATCCAGGACTGAAGTAAGTGATATGTTGGTGGGAAGGATAGGTAGTGATTCTCTAGTTAGCAAGAGCTCCTCCACCCACCAGAGCCCACTGGGAGACTTCCAGTGTACAACTTAGTCTCACATTTGATGGTGTCCCCTCTCAATACCAATATGGGCAGTGAGTGGTTTAAATGGCCACTTCAATGGTTTAATTAACCGTACACCTCGAGTTGGCAGGCAGCTCTGTGGTTGAAGTTCCCACCATCAGTAATATCCAATGGCAGTGTGAAGATGTCGGGCTCCTCTACCAATGCTATCTGCTGGCACTTGCTAGACACCCACCTCTCAGTTGGTCTCCAGAGGGCTGCTTAAAATTGAACCTCAAGAATGTGATTTTTTAAATTGTGGCATCACAGCATTGAGAGATATTGCATAGCCTCAGTTCTCCTAAAATCTGCAACCTTTTCCAATGTGTGCACCCCTCTAATTCTAATCTCTTGTGGATCTTTGATTTTAATCACCTCACTATTGGTGACTATATCTTCAGCTAGGCCTAAGATCTGAAAGATATTCTGTCCATCAATTTCTCTCCCTCTAAACCCCGCTTTACTTTTTTAAGATAGTCCTTAAAATCTACGTCTTTGGCAAAACATTTGGCCATTTATCCTTGTATCTCCTTAAGTGACTCAATGCCAAACATCTCTTTATAATTCACAGCCTACAAATAGCATCTTAAAAAAACTGTTGAATATCAATACAGAATCCAGATACTGTGAGAAGAAAAACATGCAACTTTATTTGTGAACAACTGAAGATTGTTTTAAATAATAATTAAAGTAGTAATTCTGGACGAGCACCATTCATGTATGGTTAGCAGATGCTAGATTTGGCATAGACAGTAAGTAAATTGCATCAGAATCACAGTGACTCCAATTTGCAACATTCATAACGATGCCATCTGTTTCAGATTATTAGGTCTGGATTACTTCTTTATTTGCCAGAACATTATGTGAATTAATCAGTAAACACTGGCCAGGGATATATAGACCACACTGCTGCAAGCTGCTGCCACCAATGTTCAGAGAAATGTAATTATATGTGTGGTATAAGTTGGCTTGTACAACACCATATTACTTGAAACGTAGTCCATTGTACAACAGAATTTGAATGTTTTTGTAAAAAGACATATTGTGTCAAGATTTTTCATCAGTTTCTCATCAGGATAATTCACAAGAAATACCAAGTGAAAGGAAAATGATATATACTTTGTGAGCGAATCAAGCTGATTGGTTGGAAATGGACTTACTTTATTTATTCACAGGACATGGGTGTCATTGGCTTGGCCAGTATTCATTGCCTATCCCTAATTACCCAGAGGGCAGTTGCGAGTCAGCCACATTGCTGTGGGTCTGGAGTCACATGTAGGTCAGATCAGGTAAGGATGGCAGTTTCCCTCCCTAAAGGACATCAGTGAACCAGATGGGTTTCCCCTGATTGACAATCATTTCATGGTCATTATTAAACTTTTAATTCCAGATTCTGATTCAATTAAAATTTCACTATCTGCCGTGGTGGGATTTGAATCTGGGTCCCTGGAACATTACCTGGGTCTTCAGATTAGTAATTTAGCAATTAAACAACTGAACCATCACAATCTCCCCACCCAAACCACCCTGCCAAAAAGAACTCTGAATGATTGTGGTGTTGCTGTGGGAAATACACCAATCGATGGTGATTGACCAAGCAAGAGGAGACATTTTGACAAAATGTATCTTTTTTATCAATACTTGAAATATGGTGTCAGAACTTTGAAGTTGAGATTGAATAGATTTTCACAACTATAAGAGAACCAACTAGTTCCAACAAAAACACCAAAGAAAAGTTAAAAACACAATCTGCAACTTTGAAATGTTGGCTGTGAATTTTCCACTTCCTACTACTGTGGAAAAGAAAGGAGTTATGACACAGAATTAGAAACTGTTCCACTCTCAATTGTAAAACTCTGGAATTGCTACTGATTTAATTTAAAAACAGTGAGCAGAGAGGAAATGGCAAGCCTGTTATCAGCGCTGGGGACAGAATGTTACCTGCTGCATCACAGCATAGATCACCATTGAAGAGCAGAATCATTTCGCATGCAAATATTTAGCTAGAAAGAAACAAAACAAGCCATTAAAAATCTACTAGAAAATGAGATAACAAGGTGTAGAGCTGGATGAACACAGCAGGCCAAGCAGCATCATAGGAGAAGGAAGGCTGTCGTTTCGGGCCTAGACCCTTCATCAGAAATGGGGGACGGGAAGGGGGTTCTGAAATAAATAGGGAGAGAGGGGGAGGTGGAAAGAAGATGGATAGAGGAGAAGATAGGTGGAGAGGAAACAGACAGGTCAAAGAGGCGGGGATGGAGCCAGTAAAGGTGAGTGTAGGTGGGGAGGTAGGGAGGAGATAGGTCAGTCCAGGGAGGACGGACAGGTCAAGGGGGCGGGATGAGGTTAGTAGGTAGGAAATGGGGGTGTGGCTTGAGGTGGGAGGAGTGGATAGGTGGGAGGACAGGTTAGGGAGGCGGGGACGGGCTGGGCTGGTTTTGGGATGCGGTAGGGGGAGGGGAGATTTTGAAGCTTGTGAAATCCACATTGATACCATTGGGCTGCAGGGTTCCCAAGTGGAATATGAGTTGCTGTTCCTGCAACTTTCGGGTGGCAATGATGTTAGCTGATAATTTTGACAAATCACTTTCAACCAGAAAGCAGGTTGGTGTCAACAGATCAAAAGTTGATAAATGTTTGTGATTGTTAGAATATAGACTACAGAATGAAGACATCTCATTGAAACCAGTGCTGTGTGCAAAATCTGGAGTGAAGAATGAAAAGATGGTGACCAAAGAGACTATATGATGGACTGATACTCATCTCAAGAAAACAACTGAAACTGAGAGCTCAATGCAATGGGAAGGTCAAACGTCTTCAATTCAGGATAGTAGATGTGAAGCAAATTCCAGTCAGCTCTGCTGAAACAAGTCTAAAGCTTGGATAGGGAACCCTATCCTGTCAGCAGAAAATTGGAACATTTCACAAGCCTATGAGACTGCTGAATAGAATCCATAAGAATATAAAGATGTTCTGAATGGTGTTGAATGTTTTCTTAGTGCACATCAAAATAGCTGAGAGTCTGAGACCAACTCAGCATCCATGCCTCAACCTGAAAGACAAGACAGAGGAACTAGTAACTCCAGCATCCCCAAAGTCCTAAAAATTAACAGTAAGATAAGAATGTCAAGAAATAACACTTTGAGAAGCTGCAAGCTGATGGCACACAAATAAAACAGAAGAGACAGTCATCACAGAAGAGCAAAAGTAAAACATGATAAGTAAAAGGATGAAACAAGAAGAAGAAAATGCAGTTAAGGATGATTAAACTCAAGTACATAGCTCATGTACTGTTAGCAAAAGATTTTTGCTTGATTCCTGACAGGCTGAGAGCTGTAGCAAAAATACAGGTACCACCAGATATGGAAGCAGTGCAACAGTTTATAGGAATTGTGAACTACTATATCTCACAAAGTTTTTTGTTTAATTTGTCATCAGAGTATGAACATTTACACAAGATCACAGCTAAGCACACTGCTTTATGAAGTAGCTTACACGAGAATCAAAAAAGCCAGCAACAACAGCTTGACATCCTCTGTGAATCATCAAACCAGCAGAGAAACCTCTCTGAAAGACAAGCTTCTTGCTTTCATCAAACATTCACCACAGGAACAACATGCCTCGGAGAAGGAGCATTACTCCAGGAATGAGCAGGTACCACATAGGCTCATAATAACAACTCGCGTTTATGTTATTAAAAGACTCAAATGCTTCAGAGATAATATGTGCATAGAGACCGATGAAAGTGGGACGGACTAGGATTACAAATGATAATTTTTCTTTGTTAATCACATATATGGGATAACTTTTGTAAATTGTAACTGCAAATAATAGAGCACTTTTTTGTGAAAAGAGGAATGTCTGAAGTAATTGTATACAATGTACTAGCTGGCTTGCCATTGTTATGTAAACTCTCCCCATGCTGTAACTTGCTTTGACTTTAGTTTTGTAGAAGTCATTAAACAGATTAATTGAAACAGCCAATATTGAAATTTGCATTTTTTTCCAAAATCCTTTCTGTGGAAAAATGGTAATATTCCAGGCCATTATAGATGCCATATAAAATAGGAGAGAGCTAAATGATGCAGGACAAATTCTTTCCTATATGCTGCTTTTATATTAAAGAGCTGTTGTGGATGAAACTGCAGAAATTACCTAAAACAGTGTAAGGTGAATGAGATGCTCTGTTGCCTTTGGAAGTGCTGGAACTTAACTGAGGAGTTGGATTGTATCAACTTCTCCAGACGTTGGTGTACCTTGGACAGCAATGCAAAGAGTGCCAACAGATTGAAAGACCACTGGGTTTTCTGATTGGTAGCAAAATTACCCCAGCAACAATCGAGGTCAATAATCCAACAATCCAACCACTATGGATGAGAAGTTCTGACTGCCAAAAAACAAAATTGCAAACCACAAATACCAGCATAAACAAATAAACAAGATAGATGCTGAAACATTCGGGCCCTCAGGCCATCTTACTGAACAGCGTCAAGAATCAGCTTTGCAACATAACTGCAAGCATTAAACTAAACATTTTCATTAACAGGATGTCTGGTAAATGTTGTGTGCTGTAAGTTGACCTCAGTTGCTCTATATTTGTACTGTACATATACTTTTCATGGATAATTTACTTAAAACTATTTTCTCTTGAAAGTAATTCAAGCCATTAGAGGAAGGAACTTTTCCGTTACGCAGGTGAGTTAAAGACACTTAGACTTAAATAGATTTTACCTTCAAAAATGAAAGGCACTCACTACAAGCTGTAGGCCGTTTTTCATAAGGAAGCAGAAATGAATGGCAGACTCCTAGGCTCTGAGTAAGAATGTTAACTTGAATAACAATTTTCATGCAAAAAATCAGTGTGCCTCAACTAATCTTGCTTAGCCACTAGTAATAACTATTGAGGAATGAAGACAGCAGTTTGTAATTTGCAAAAGAAACATTCTGCAAGCTATGAAGTAATTAATTAACTAAAAATAAGTATTTATTAATTAAATTCATAGCTAATTATTTAATAAACAGTTGTAGTAATAATGCAGCTAATTATGCAGTTATGCAATGATCATATTGATAGCCACCATAAAAATAATTAGAAGATATATGCAATTTTAACAATTATGGCAAATGGACCGTAGATCCTGGCTGCAATGCTGGTAAAGCAGCTTCTTTCTTTACAAATGACCTTGCTCAGAATAGCTCCCTACTGAAGAGAAATCATGCGCAGGAAACATTTATGCCAGTTTGGTGAGAAAAGGGAATTGTTTCTCCTTCTCTGCTTAATTCAATACATGAACCATGATTAGATTTCCAAAAACCTGAAGGAATTTAGAGATGAGATAGAAACACTAGTTATCATTTCGAAAAAGTCTACAATAGTATTAGAAGATGGTAGATGTGACACTCTGCTTATATATAAAAAAAGAAATGAAAACATCTTTTTACTCCACTTGCAAGTAAATTCCATGCTACAGGATGATAGGACTGCAAACTTAAGAGTGGTATGGGTTAATAAGGAACAGTCATTATGGATTCCACTCTGACTAGGTAAATTGAATGGTTGGAATAACGAGAAAGACCTGCACATAACCAATTCTCCATTAATATTGTTATGATCCCAGCTGATGCTATTACTGGACATGTCCAATCACATTGTAGAAAAATCAAAAGCCATCCAATTTAATTAGAAAAACAGAAATGCAATGTATTTCTTAAAACTCAACAGTTTGGGAACTGTAGATGTCCAAAAGGGGCATTGTTGTCCTTGTCTAAGTTGCTGAAGTCTCACTTGAAGGTGCAGCAAGCAATTATGAAGGCAAAATGTTGGCCTGTTTTTTGCAAAAGGATTTGAGCGCAGGAGTAAAGAAGTGCAATTGTAAAGAGCTTTAGTGAGATGCAACTGAAGTATTGGCAACACTAAAAGTGAACAGAAATCATACAAACAGTACATACAACTGTCGGACCAGAAATGAGCTGTTTGCATGTTGAGCATTTTTTAAGATCATAGAATCCCTACAGTGTGGAAACAGGCCTTTGGCCCAACAAGTCCACACTGATGCTCAGAGTATCCCACCCAGACCCATCCCCCTATAACCCACCTAATCTACACATCCCTGAACACTATGGGTGTTTTAGTATGGCCAATCCACCTAACCTGCACATCTTTGGACTGTGGGAGGAAACCAGAGCACACAGAGGAAACTCACACAGACAGAGGGAGAATGTGCAAACTCTACACAGACAGTCACCCAAGGGTGGAATTGAACCCAGATCCCTGGCACTGTGAGGCAGCAGTGCTAACCACTGAGCCACCATATTGCCCCACAATAACATTTTGTGCATGAGCAATCACTACACCCGGTTCATCTCATGGAAGCAGAAGTCAGTTATGTTTTGTCTGGCTTGTGGTGCCCAACATTGCTGTGCTCTATCATGCATGAAGTGATGTTTCTTCTGCTCAATGTCCTCCTTGGAAGACTGCTCCTGCATTCCCAGCTCAAAACTCTCTCACATCCTCTTGTTGCCTGGTCCAGTTGTAGAGAGCACAGCATACGAGGATTGTACAGCACACACTGTCTTGAGTACACTGCAAAGGCCTCTCCTAAGTGTTCCAAGCAACAGAACCTCATCTTTTGCTCCAAGATGGTGTTGCACAAACAATGGGCCACATTGTGTTGCCATCTGTCTCAGGCAGTGGGTTGTGTAACTGAGCCATCAATCATGTTGCAGAGAGTAGACCTTGTCTCTCAGTAGCCAGCCTTGTCAGTAAGGATAGGCAGTTCCCAGCAGAGAGGGCACAAATGTCTAAGATGTGAAATTGATGATCATCATTCACTTCCATACTGATGAATAGAACCCTTATCTACTAATGACCTGAGCTGCATTATGATATGTTTCTCTCAGCATGATGCGTTTATGATCTCTCACACCCTGCCCCGGGGCATGCCAGCTATGTTCTGAATCCAACTGCCTGGGTTACAGAACTGACCTCATCAAGCTGCATCAGTCCCTGATCTGGCACAGTGACATCAGTCACTGCCTTGATATTTTAGTAGATTGAAGATTAAGAGATTCCACACAGGTCCCTAGTGGACATTTGGAAGGGGTTAGTCATGTAACATTTTGATGCAGCTGTCACCTTGATAGCCACAGGGATAGGATGGTCACCCATTCCTTCAGCTCACAGGTCCCTGCTCCAGCAGTTGGCACGATTCAATGACAATGTCCCAGGACATACCCAATCTGCGACAACACTATGCTTCGCTCATCCAGAGGAAATAGCATTGAGGACACAGTCACTGACCCAACTGTGCCTCTGATACATACTGAAGTGGGCCTTAGCTGCCATCTCTTCATACGGAAGCTGTTCAGCATCAGCTAGAGGTTGCTACTGGCCCCAGACTTGTTGGCACCTCTGCCCCTGTTCTATTTCTCTGCATCTTCATTATAACACAGCAACAGTAATGATAACCCCTGTTGTGTCTGGAGTCTCATTTACAATGAACCTGTGCAGGGAACAAAAGAAACAGGCAGGTTCTTAGTAATGTAAGCAGTCAGTATTCATATCACTCACAGATGATGGCTTCCTATACTTCTCCAGACAGCAGAACAAGGAGCACACCAACAAAGCATGGAAAACTCCAAATGGAACTTTGACATTGAACTCTATTCCGATGAAAGTACTACTCGTCATGTCACAAAGACACAGTAGGCAATTGCAAGCGCTGCATGAATTCTGAATCCTTCTCCTTCTAGCTCCACATTACCTACCCAAGGCATCATCACATGTATGAGTATGTTGCCTTATCCTTACAGTTCCAGTTGAGATAGAATCAGTTCCACACCCCTGTGAGGACTTGCATTGGCTTTGTGCTTTGTGAGTACTAGTGCTTCACAGCCGCATTCAATCTTCTATCCCCAATCTGCAAGGTCCAATGACATAGTGAAGTGTGATTGTGGCCAGAATTTGCACATCATTCGGTTGTACACCACAAGCATTTCCCAAGCACGATGGTATGTTTGCAAATGACTTTAATCTGTTCTCTACAAGTGCCTGATTAATGCAATTGCCCAGTGAAGCATTTTGGGACAGAAGAAAAACATGGGCTCTGCCCACTCCACCTGGCTTAGGGGAGGTGGGGTCCTAGAACCAGGGGACACAGTCTCTAAAAAGGCTCAGGCAATTTAGGACTGAGTTAGGGAGGATTGTTTTTCACTCAGATGGTAGTGAATCTTTGGAATTTCTACCCCAAAGAGCTGTGGAATTTCAATGATTGAGTATGTTCAAGAAAGATCCTTTTTTGCAAATGATGTCAAGGAATATGGGCTGAGGACAGGAAAATTGTGCCTGGGTAGAATGATCAACTATGACCGTACTGAATGATGAAGCAGGCTCAAGCGTCTGAAATGGCCTGCTCCTGTGTTCCTATGTTCCTATATTCCTAATGGGAGATGATCTCAATGAAATTTATAATATTGGTGGGTTTCGAACCAGGCAACATATTCTCAGAATATGGGGAAGACCATTTAAGACTGAGATGAGGAGGAATTTCTTCAATCTGGTATTCATATATCTTTGGAATTTCTACCCTGGAGAACTGCAGGAGCTCAATCATTGAGAAGGTTCATGATAGAGGTTGGTCACTTTCTGGAAACTTGTGACATTTAGGGATTGGAGACAGTATGTGGAAAATAGTATTTAGGAGGTGAACGGTCATGTCCGAAGAGGATGGGATAGGTTTGATGGGCTGAACAGCCTAATTCTGTGAAAATTTTTTTTGTCTCATGCAGTCAAAATCAATAATTACTCTGCTAGATTTCAAAAGGTGTGCACAATCAGAATCTAGATTTAAAAGATCTGAAACTTACTGAGAACTTCTCATGAAGTTTTGCGATGATGAGACATCTCACAGTGCAATATATTTGAACATCACACTGAAATTAAAGTTTACTTTGTCCAGAGAAATGGTTTGTTAGAAATTAGTGTTAAAGACAAGATTAGATTTTATTCGCAATTCTCCCTAAATTTGGAACATGAGGGATAGAGGCGCATTGCGGTTTGAAAGCAGGTAGACATGGTGAAACTAATACAGGCTCCGTGCTCTCGGTTTTTATCAATATATAGTGCTGCTGGCTGCCTCACTGCCATAGATGAACGTGTTAACTTAAGTCATGGTGTCCACTCTTTAATCATTTTTTTGTAGTATCCTTCTCGGTCAAGGCCTCTTAAAGATCAGTAACAGTGAGTTTTCAAGTTTGATTTTAAAATAAACCAGGTTGGAAATTTTCCATTGAAATTAGGATTTTAGGTCTTCTAAAACAGCAGAACAAAAATTATATTTGTACATAAAGGACCACTGTGTTGCCAGATAAAGGTGTTTGTAAGCATTCCCTAACTGATTAGTAATTTAGCATTGTTGTGCGAGCTCTGAGTACTGCTGCTAGTTTCCCATCATTCTCAGAACAGGCAGATTGCTGCAAATGTATGTTAATGTGAACGTGCATTGCTCTTCCAACCAGCACGCAAATGACAATGAATCTGTTTACATTAGTGTAATGTTAAGTGTCCTACCGACCCTTTACTAACAGCGAAAGTTAAAGTGAACCTGTTGATACTTATAAAACTAATTTTAAGCACTATCTCTTACATCAGCCTTGTCTTGGTAACATGATCTAAGAACAGTTTGACTTCAGTTGTACTGTGGATTTTCCATTGAGTAGCTGAATTCACTTCACAATGATACAAGACATGGTGTATACTGCCCTATTCTTTGCCACATAATGTAAAAATAATTACCTGCTTTGAATCACCATCTGTTCGTCCACAAAATTAAACATCCAGATTTAAAAGTTATGGTAATTTGTAAGACAATGGTCAATTGTCATTTTTCCTGGTTAGCGAAGTCAAGTTGCACTGTAGGTCAGAATCTATGTCATTTTATAAAGTTTTCCTGGAAGTCTTCGAAGCTGGTGGAAAAAAATGAGTAAAACCTGAAAACTGCAGAACTGTTATTGTTGCATTTGCATTAAATCTTCAAAGTCAGTGACCCAGAAATACAATATCCCCAAGACATCTAGTTTTCCTGATACACTGTTTATTTTTACTATAAGACTAACATCCATCAGCTGTCAGGAATACTGATCAGGCTGTGCCATTGATAGATACAGGTCGACAGAACAGAAGAGGAAGTGTACATACATAATGTGCAGTCAAGTTTGTAATCCAGGATACTTTCCACTGGATCCTGTGCACAGTTGAAAAGCATTGCAAGGTCAAAAGGCAGGAAATATTCTGAGCAAAGAATATTTTCACTGTTTGTTCACTGGAATGTATATAATGAAATCCTTTAAAAAAAGTCCCTATATGTTATTATTCAAAACATACACTTTTTTTTTCTAATTGCCATATCAAATTTAGCATTAACCTTGCATAGTCTTGTTTTCATTAGGAAAACCATTAGATATAAAATTGCTAACCTTGTCATCTTTGCCAGTGGATTGTACCTCGTGTGTAATAGGAGCAGGTCTATGAAACTCTGATAAAAAAAACCTTCAATATTATGAACAATGCAATCATACGCAATGGGACCACTTTAAGATCAAATACGTATTGATATGTGTTATTATGGATTGTCCTCATGTAGCATTCTTAGTAAAGTTTTCACCTGAATCACATTAATGTCACTATTTTCTTGCAAATGGGATTTGATATTATCTTGCTTTGATTTATTTCCAATTGTTTATTAGATACAAAAATAATTTTATCCAACATTTCTAATATAGTCAAATTTAAATATATTTAAATCTATGTAAGAAAATGTTACACAATGAGTCACAATGATTTAAGTCTGTCCTTATACAAAGTCATCTACCTGCTTATTACATCCTTCTCCTAAACTGTAAAAGCATACCTCCCTGGTGGTTCAATTAGGAAAGTGAAAATCCAAAGAAATCAGGAGGTTGGCTACTGTATCATGCTGTAATACAGGAAAACTCAAGTGCCCTATCCAAAGGAGAAATGTCAGGCTATAGTTGATGAGTAGTGGCCACAGCAAATGAGTAAACATGAGTCTGAGGAACTGAATGCTCCAGTATGGCTGTGAAGGAACCAAGATCGAATAGGCAGTATCCATAGTGATACAGGGAGAATGTCCTCCTGAGCAAGATGCTTGAAGAGTGCTGGAATGCATGAAGCTCCATCACGTCTTAAAAGACTGCCTTCAAGCAGAAAGGAGAAAAGCTAGGAAAATAAACAAATTATGAGGTTGGATGTTAATTCTAATGAAAGGTCACAGACCTGTATCATAACTATGTTTCACTCTCCATAGGTTTTGCCTGACCCATTGAGTATTTACAGCATTTTCTGTTTTCATTGCAGATTTCCAGAATCTGCAGATATACTGTAGATATACATATTTTTGTGCTTGCTCTTGAGTTGTAAGTAAGGCATGGCAGTCAATCATTTCTCATTGTAAATGCACTTAAAGTGAAAACATGGTGGTCTGAATTATAACAACATTGATGTATGTTAAGGATTAATGCAAGATATGTAAATAGTCAACAACATTAGGGATGTAAAACATTACATGACAAGAGACTAAATTGAGTGATGGTTCTGTTCTGAACCCCATGCCAAACCTTATCCTGTTATAATGTTTAGTAATGTTGCTAACAGCCCAGTTTGAGCAGTCGTGATTGATCCTGACCAAGGACACCTTCACTAATTCCCTAAGATAACAAATAGTAGCAGAGAGTGACAACTCACCATCGGAAAAGAAACAGTGAAAGCACTAATGGAACATCCAGAGAGGGTGTTGCAATGATATAAAATATGGACTATTGATTTTTGAATTCCATCACCCAACCTGGGACTTTTGTGAACTGAAATGATTTATAAAATGAAATCAGATACACTGATTTACAATGGCCACAGTAATCACCTGGCCACACAGGGTTAGCCAAGTTTCATGAAATCGACATTGATTAAACAAGAGACATCCTGAGCTGAAGTTACCATTTTACTTACAAACAACTAAACCAGCCAGTAGGACTCCTGGGGAGGTGTGAAAAGCCTGTTACATCCTATTTTGACTGATACCATTCTGTGAATATTCACATGCTGGAAATGGAACTGCATCTGTAAGGAACAAGTCTAAAAACTTCACCTGAGGAAGGGGCTACGCTCCGAAAGCTTGCACTTTCAAATAAACCTGTTGGACTGTAACCTGGTGTCATGTGACTTCTGACTTTGTCCACCCCAGTTCAACACAAGCACCTGCACATCATGTTATATTTGCAACTACTGATGGTCCTAGCCACAAACTAACGTGCGTGCATGAGTGTGCGTGTGTGTTTGCACACATACTAACTGAAGATGATACGCTTGACTTTGCATGTATTACTTTTTCTGGGTTAGCAGATAATAAACTTGAACTTGAAGAAAACCTTGTAATTGTTTCCTTATTCTTCCTGGTTAACTATATTTTAACTAGAGAAAGGCATAGCCACCTACTAGAAAGGCCTTAAAACTTTGCTGAGACCGAGGTTGAAATGAGAGGATGAGAGGACCCATGTTATCTCTCCTTACCTGGTCATAACGGAGGGGAGAAGTCCAGCAACTGGAAAAGCAGCAAATGAAACATCTGTGAGTGAAGGTCAGCATGGGTAATAACTCAAGTGAAGCGAAGCCATGAAAAAAACTATAGCAAAACAGGAGCGCATAGTATATGTTTAAAGGTGCAAGTCAAACAAAGAAGGGGCTGAACTGGCATCAAGTGATTACTCGATATAGGATTGTTTCTGGATTAGCAAAGAAACCTAATGATGAACAGGTCAATCTCCCTCTCTGCACTATCATGATGATCTGATGATGAGTTATCAGACTCAAAATGTTAACACTGCCTTCTGCCCACAGATACTAGTTGAGGTTGCCACCACTTTCTGTTTTTGTTTCAGATCTCCAGTATCCACAGTTCTTTGTTTAATTTTAGTGCAGATCTTGTGTTAGCAAGACAGTACATCAATGAAGAAGCTGTAACAGAGGAAGATATTATACATCATCTGTCATCTGTTTCAGTCATAGAAATATTCAATTATTTAAAAACAGCAGGGGGAGATGGGTGGATTCAATAGATGCACTAGACTGTTTACATTGAGAAGTAGAGAACTGAGTACAGAATACTGAAAGACTAAATAATTCATGATTCCATTGTAGTCAGAGTCTTGGAAGAGACTTTATCAGATTTTGAAGATTGAAGGGAGATTTAGCATTATCAAAGGCTGTGCAATTGGCAGGACAGGCAGCAGTGAGGAAGCAAAACCAGATTTTTATTTGCGATGACAGGAAGCCTTCATGGAGAAAAATGAATGAGGCAGTGAAGTTTGTGGGGCAGTGAAGAGGACGTTTACCTACCCAGAGACCAGGAAAATGCAAAGACAGGTCAGTAGCTGCCATTAGGCAGTGCTCTTCCTGGGGCAGGGAAGGGCTACACTGGTGTGATGATTATCTGGCCAAAATGTATAGTGTCTTTCCCACAAGAAGAGAGAAGATTCTAACACAGGACCAAAAACAAAGTTACTGGAAAAGCTCAGCAGGTCTGGCAGCATCTGTGAAGGAAAAATCAGTTCTGAGGAAGGGTCACCGGACCCGAAACGTTAACTCTGTTTTTAACTTCACAGATGCTGCCAGACCTGCTGAGCTTTTCCAGCTACTTGATTTTTGTTCCTGATTTACAGCATCCACAGTTCTTTCGGTTTTCATTTAAAGAAGATTCTAAGGCTGTTTGCTGCAGCGAAAAGAACCAAGCTCATAAAAAAAAGCTACCAGAACAAATTGCATTCAAGAAATTGAATATGATAAAGACGATGAAGTGACATTCCCGGGAGAAATTACAGGATCCAATGGAAATTATTAGATTACTGAAATTATTGTAGACAAGCACAGAACAAACTACAACTTTGACATTGGAGCAGGAGTGTCTATTCTTTTAGACACAGAAAGGTTACTAAACTGAAACCTTTTCCAGCCATTCACCATTTAACTCCATGGACCAAGAAGCATTCAACACAAAGTCAAGGAACAATTGACTCTGACATTTCAGTACAAATGAAAAAATTCACAGAAACCCTGCGTGTGATTTAAAGCCAAGAGTGTTCATTAATAAGCCGGGCAGTGTAAACAGTTCTGTGAACTCATTTATAAAGTAGGCAAGTTGGAAAGTTGAAGCAAACCATTGGATTCAAATCCAAATTCCCAAAATTATATAGAGGCTTTGGAAAACTAATAATAGCTTATCATATCACATTGAGACTAGATGCCAAACCAGTGTACTTATTCACCCTAAGGAAAGTTTCACATCTATTTTTAAAGAAGATAAAGCAAAAATTGAGTCAATGCTGCATCAGGGAATAATCTCATCAGTGACAAAACCAATAAATTAGTGACCAGGCCTGGCTCCTGCACTAAAACCAGATGAGTCACAGCAAATCAATGTTGAATTCACACAGTTACACAAAGCAGTGGAAAGGGAGATCCAGCCAACAACTTCCGTAGATGGCAAACCTAGGAAGAATATGACTTTTACCAAACTAGATGCACGTAGTGGCTTTTCGCAACCACCCATTGACAAAGAATCCAAACTATTCACAGTTTTGATGATACTGCTTCAATCAGTTGGCTTTTGGTATCACATAGCAGCAGACTTTTTTTTAAAACAATGACTGCAAATATCTTGGAATGACTGGAATTGGTTATTTGTCATATGTATGACATGTTAATTCATTGTTTCACCAAATTAGAGCACACTTACTGTAAAGCTTGAAAAGAGCAAGACTAACTCCCAATGACAAATGTGAGTTCTTGCAACCAGCCTTTCAAGTTTTGGGACACATCACTCATGCAACAGACATCTGAGCTTATTCTCAAAAAGTGACAGCAATCAGAGATTTCCCGCTGCCTCACAGCATCATAGGACTACAAAGCTTCATTGAAGTTGTGAATCATGTTGAAAAGTTCTTACCTAATTTAGCACATGCAAATCAACCTTTCATGACAATAACTTGGACAAGACCAAGTATGGTGCTAGGAAGAAAACCAATAAATTTATTTGTAGAGGACAAACAAAATGTGCATTTCACCAGACATTTAGTTCACTATGAACCTGTACCACCTACAATATTGGTAGCAGATGAATCATCAACAGGACTAGGAGCTATAGTTTTTTGTAGTAGTTGAAAAGGAAGGACTAGCAGCAGCAGGGCATATGAGAACCTTTCAAATTGTATCAAGTCTAAGTTTATCCTTGAAACAGACCACAAACCATTAGTTATGGTCGGTAAATGCTAAAATATTAGAGAAAATGCCATTGAGAATTCAGAGACTTCACTTAAGATTGATATGATCAGATACTTTGACCCATATGTCCAAGGGAAAAAAAAAAGACAAACTATGGTGGAATCATTGTCCTGTGTTCCGAGTGAAAGGCCTTCACAAGAGGACAAAACTTTTGTCAAAGTTGTGGAGTCCTGTACTTCACTGACTTAAAAAATATTTTCCTGCAAAAAGAAAAAGACTAGATGAAATTTAGAAAGCTGAAAATACGAGTGAATAATGTGCCCAATTCATGAAGATAGTCAGAATATCTTTGAAGTATTCCCATTCTCTGACAATGCTTCAAGTAGCAAACACAGCTTAATGCAGTGGACATCTCACTGATCTACCATGAGACATGCATCATTCCAAGAGGCCTTAGACTTCACATTCTCCAGTGGTTACATCAAGCTCACTTGAGTATTGCAAAGTGCCATGCCAGAGGGCAAATTCTGTGAGGCACCCAGGCCTTTCAAAATCACTGGAAGAAATCATTTTAAATGGCTTCAAATATGAAAGGCCTTGCAATGAAAAAAAGCTACTGATGTGGGTCCTCATAACATGCACAGTTCTTCAATCTCGTTAACAACTCTAATGGCTGCTGTATAGAATCTGGGCTCTGTGTTGAAATAGTGTTCACCCTAGACAGATTGATGGGCTGAGTAATTGGCAGCTTTGAATATGGACAGCATCTTCTGCAGTTTGCTGTCCCACACTGTAATCAAAGAGCTGAGCTCTAGTCACACAGCAATATTGGTGACAGTGGCTTCTCCCTACGTGTCTGGACAGGAGTATGAACGGATCTAGACCCAAGGGAAGTAATGGACTTAGGTCACATGATCTAATTGAATGATGCAATAGGCTTAAATGAGCTGAATGTCCTATCTCTGCTCGTAACTTCCCATGTTCTTATGCCCACCCTCTGGGCACTACTTCAGCCAACACTCATCATGGTGCCACACATAAGTTCAGCCAGACTGCTCTGGCAGTTGTCAGAGAGCAGCAGTCTGCATCAATAACTGATGGACCTCAGCACGCAGGTCTTACAAGCCGAGCGTATCATAAGGTTTTCAACATGCTTACATCTTTCCTCTAGCTAGGCTGTCTACCAGTGGATCATCTCGTGCAAGCAAACGACTTAGAAAGCCTATTCGGAAAAACATCATGTTTTGAAATGAATAGTTGCCAACTATTGTGATGGGAGTTAGATTTATGAATTTTCACATTCAATTATTTTGAATACCTATCCAGCTGGAGCAAATAAATTGCCTTTGCTGATGAGAGATGCAGAAGTAAATTTATGACCTTCAGCACTGACTAACTGTATATCTATTGAGTACTTATTCTTGAAGGTATGCAGCATCACCTCCCCTCTGTGCTCCACAGGGCACATTGATGATTAATAACATGAAACACTAGCTGAATGACACCTTGTTATGGGATAAAACAACGGTAAACACTCATGATTATTTTTCAACCTTTCTTGAATAAATGGAACTATCCAATTGATTATCCTTCAGAACAAGTGTTAACAGAGAATAAATTTAATATGTTACACTGAATAATGGTTACAATAATAAATGCGTTAAATATATACCAAAGCTTATGTATTTTACAACAAAAAAAATGCTAACACTGAAATTCTGCTTCATTAAAAATCAAGGGTGAGAGTTGAAATTAGAACACAAATAACAGAACCCTTGGCTCATTATATCAAAAATTAGCATGAAGCGAATTTGTTTTCAGGTAGTCATTGAAGTATAAAGAAAAGTATCTTCTTTTGGAATGGAATAGAAGATTATGACAATTTGATATATTCAGACAAGTCTGTCGTCTAAGAGCTGGTTGATTTATAACAGCCAAATATAATGTACAGAGGGAAATTCAAACATTCAGATCATTGAAGCAGCGAAACTACTAATCTTCCTCAGAATGAGTTAACTATATTGTTAGTTTTGACATTATTTACAGCAACAAATACTTATTTATTTCAGCATTTGAAAGTTAGGCCTATTCATTCAATATAGATTTTCAATCCAAAATGAGACACTGATAACAATTTCCCCTACTTTTCTTGCCAAAATATAAACAACCATATAATATTATTAATCACAAAGAAATGGATTAAAACTTCTTTTAAAAATCCAATATGCATTCTTCACTGCAACTAAAAGACAGCCAAAATGCTCTACTCCTGGCCTCTTCCAGCACACTACTTTTGACAACAGGAGTTTCTGACAATGCAGGCATTGAGCACGAACAGTGAGTGAACGTGGCATTGAAACCTGAATGACACTATTCATATTTCAATTCGGCATTTAACTACCAAAATACACCTGTAAAATTGACACATGAGAGAAGGGCATGGATCCAGTGAGTAGGATACTGATCCACATTTAGATGAACCACAACCCTCTGCCATTTCCTCATTCTCCTTTACTGAGGGGTTAAAGTCAAACCGACTGTGTCCATTTCTGGTCTGGTTATAGGATGAGAGATGTAGTGATCATAGAAAAGATTCAGCGAAGAGTTACTAGATTAAATATCTGAAATTTCTGAGTGCATGTAATAGATTCAGAACTGTTTTATATTTAGTGTAGATTGAAATATTGAAAATGATACAAGGATTAGACTATGCTTATATGAATGGACTTATTGGAACTTGATATGTTTCAGAAAATTTGAGATTGGTCAGAAAGTTACATAATAATAGTCTTTGGATGGCTATTGGGCAATTTTACATTTTGTGGTATGTAAAATGTTGTTGGCCTTTGCAGTGTGTGGATTTGTTGCAATTGTTAAAAAGGCAGTTGGATAGGTTCCTGGATGACACTGATATTACAGTGTGTCAAAGATAAATTCATTATTGAGTAATATACTTGTGGTCAGTTTTGAAACTTATTTCATCTTCCAGATTCAGAGAGAAGGCAGCCAATGCTTTTACTGTTCCATGATTTTTTTAAAGTCTATTTTCTTTCTTTGGGGTACAGCTAGTCTCTTTCTGTGCTTTTCTTTCTAGGTCTGTATATAAATCTGGACCTTGCGATTTTTTGTGATTGGACATATTCTGCATGTACAAGAGAAAATTGTCTTGAAGCCAAGTGTAAATTACAGCAGAAAGAAATTTTAATAGTCGAGAAAGAAACAGGGGTGGCCAGTTGACTTAAAAGATTTAAGGGTTTAAAAAGATGAGTGAATTTAGTGCACAATCCCCAGTACTGACTGTGACCCACTGCATTGAATGAGCTAGACAGGCAGTTCTGAGCAAGAAGTGACCAGACTCCTGACTGATATGTGTACAGCTCCCAAACTGTGTTTCCATCACTCCCTGGACTGGTTGCACTTGACACGTGGGGTTGACTGGGACCCATCCTCCAGACTGCATTGGTATGAATCCTCAAATCCTGACCACCCTGACTGGCCACCTGACCATACCCAAGCTCCTGCACTTATCTCAGAAGCTTCCCTTGATTTAGTGTCAGGACCCCCTGCCTGAAGGGTATTGCCCTGAACTTGACTTAGGACTACTCTCTTTAGCCTGGGAACATTGCATGTGCTTCAAGCAAATGGCCGTGTCTTTGGCATGTACACAGCTGGCGTTGCACTGTGCAGTTAAGTGAAATGGCCACACCTTGTCTGATGAATGCTGAGAAGTTTGACGATCTGCCTGACTTTGTGTCTATCCTAAACTGGAAGGCAAGGCAGACGTGTTGTGAGCCTTCAATGTATGGCCGAGGGGACAAGTGCCAAAGTGCAAGGCATGGCAAGGCAGGGATGCTGTGAGCAATCTGGTAGGTGTGAAATGAGTGAACGCTAAAAGAGCAAGAACTGAGATGCAGCTTGGTCCAGTCTGTGGGCTGGGCTCCTGATGTTGAGCACCTTGCAAGTCTTCACTGCAATGTAAGATTTCACTTGTGCTCCAAAATGCAACATGGTAATGTAAAAGCATACTGTAAGTGGCTCAGAGATGCTGTGGAGAGGTTGGAATGTGTTGGATGCCAGCATCCATGGATGTGGGATGCATGAGGTCACTGCCCACAGAGTGTGCTCCCATGAGATATTGGAACTGGGTGTCCAATTTGGTGGTCTAGAGGAACACGTGGCAAGCTAGATTCGCCAGGTAGCCACACAGGCTTCCATGTTTGGAATTCTTGGCATGTGGTATCTTTCTAGTGGATGAAGTAACAGGAGCCTGCATATTAATGAGGTGAGATAAGGTATTAATGAGGGTTCTAATGAAAATAATCCCTATTGATGGGCGTCTCACCATTCAAAAGCGAGAATCTGCTCTCGACGTGTCAGTCTCAACATCAAGAAAGGCTTCGCTTGACATCTCACATGATTCTCCCAAATTTCTTGACACAGTCAATATCATTTAGGGCCTGGACAGATTACACTTATGATTCAATTTCAAAGATCAATCTAAATTAAAATCCAATATTCTCCTGCATATCCTCGACGAGCTATGAACTACTTCTGTTTTATCACACATATTTGTGTCTTTGAAGTGATCAATCAGATATACATTTCCAGCAAATCTCCACTCATTCTATCTAAAAATGTGTACTCATGGTTGTCCTGCCTTGCCTTGGTCCTGGGAAAGGGCAACTTCAATGACTGCTGTTAATATTTTATGCAAAGATGCAAATGTACTGAAACTGGTTTAGTCTGTTAACTCACTTAATAGTTTAATCTCAAATCCTGCCCTGTTAAACTCATGTAAACATTGAAGGTGTGGATGAATTGGAGCAGGGGGTGTGAGAACAGTGGAAAGCAAGGATTTAAATTGATTTGTTTAATGATTACTTTGAAAACCAGATCAGGATTAAAGCCAGCAAGTGGACATGGCTGGATGTGTTTTCCAGAAAAGAACACATTGAAGTGCTTAAAAGAGCTGAGGTTTTAAACTAATTGTTCATTATTTTTGGAGAGGCATAACTGGTCAGAAATTGCTTTTGACTTAATTTAAACTTCAAGAAAATTTGGCTGACCAACATATTTTTGGAGTGTGTTTTGTGACTGTTGGAAAATACTGAATTTACAATAGGGAACCAAAATCATTACTTTAGCCATTAGGAGTACTGTCACTCAGTTCTAGGTATTTCACCTGACAACCTGGTACCTTATGGTATTTGCTGTCTCTCACAGCATGTGTGGCACTGAGTAAGGGTTATTTGAAGTAGTTTGCTGCCACCAATCCTCCTGTTGCCTTTGCTTTGGCTGAGTCTATCTAATGATTAGTCATAGAGGAAAAAGCAGTATCTAAGGTTTTGGAGTAGGTCTGTAGCTCGGGTTGTGGGTGTTGAGGTTGGTTGGCTCGCTGAGCTGGTTTGTTGTTCAGCAGACGTTTCGTTACCGTGCTTGGTAACATCCTCAGTGCAGCCTCTGCTGAAGCGTCGGTGTGTTTTCCTGCCTGGTTCTTAAACTCTGGGGTCCGTTGCAATGGATCCACAGTTGATCACTATTATTACATACAAATAAATTTTATTGCATAATGGCAATATATGCAATTACATTTGGTCAGCCATAATTATTAGGACCTTTGGAATCCTGAATGAATACACGTGCTGCCTCTGGAGTAGGATTCCTTGTCTACAGCACAAAGTGTACGTGACCTTTATAGAAAGGGTAGAACCAAAGGAACATGAACATTAACCTTTGCAGATCCTTTACCACATCCAGTGGAGGTAAGTGGCTGAAGAAGATTGCCTTACAGGGTGAGTGGAACGGCTGACATTTGATCTATCAGGTTTAAGTTCAGTAGTTGCAATTTCAAAAATAATACATTTCAGCAGTTCTGAGTTGTTGACCTGTTTTATGTCTCTCCCAGTTTTCACTTCAGTTCACTTCAAGCAAAATAAAATTTTTACACATTATTACACAAGCTCAGAGAGTCAAGATTTATCTGAATGAATGTAAACCCTAGACAGATAATGACAAGATAAAAGTCTTAAAATCAGCTCATGTTACATGTACTGTATGAACTATTGTAACTATTAATATGGGTAGACATTTTGGCACATGAGATGTCAGATACAATTGTGAAAACTTTGTTAACGGGAGTATTTACACGAAAGTAGTTAGCAATTATTTTCCATTGCCGAATATTCACTTAAGAGGAATACTTGATTAAAAGCAACATTTGCCCTTGTCACAGGAGTGCTCGTATCAACAAGCTTGAATTGAGTCGAGTTGCTTGCATGGTTCAGCAATATACAGTATCGCTAATAATTGCTCGCATCTGCAACCATTTGAACATGTTTGTGTTCTAATCAGTGTAGCAGTCATCTGGAACATATTTATACGTGCCAAATGTATAGCTTATAAAGAAGTTAGGCCACATATAGGTCATCTAGAAGCATACTGCATGTGGTCATAAGAATCATGTATATCCTTCCAAGAATTCACTTGTACTTAATCCTTTCTTTTTACTGAGCTTCCTAAGGGGGAAATGCCCACTCATGTGTACACCAAGGTAGAAGTGGACCCTGAGCTCTTCATTTGGAGAGAATTATTCCATAGAGGGTTGTGAGTCTTCGTGACTCCCTCCTCAAAAGGCAGGGGAATCAAATCTTTGAATGTTTTTAAGGCAAAGGTACAGTCTTCTTAAGCAAGAGGTAAAAGGTTATCGGGGTAGGTGAGAATGTGGAGGTCAGATTATAATCAGATCAGCCTTGATCTTATTAAATGGCAGGGAGGTGAATGGCCTATTCCTTCTTCTAACTTGCATGTTCACATGCTTTTTCAGCACCGTGGCCGGTTGGTGGAAGCAGGAACGGAATTGAGTAGTCCCGGAATTTCAACCACTGGACAGAATGCTAACCTGCAAATGCAATTCAATCTTCCATTCAATTTCGAAAAGACTTGGCCATGGACAGAAGATCTGCTCACTCACAAGCTGCAAGTCATCAATAAAGGCAGTTGCGGGACCTATTGATGCCTCTCAACCACACCAACTGGATTTTTCAGTCAGTAGACAGGTCTCCTGTAGTAGCTGTAACACCCCCAGAGAAAGAGGGCAGGCTGCACTGGTAAATTAGAGGCGCCAGCTCTCTGGGGTCATTTAAACCATCAGTGCACCTTCACAATGATGACACAAAACTGTGGTCACTTTTATTTTAAAAGTTTTGAAAAAGCTGACAGTGAGAGCACCTCCAACTTGAGGCATCCTTTCTCTTCCTTCCCGGAATTGACAGGCTACTGCTCGCTGAATGTTATTTGTCTGTCACGTCGGCAAGCCCACCACCATCCTTAACTGGAAAGTGAGCTTGCACTCTGCCCATTAATTGACCATTCGTTCATAACCATGTCAGGAAATTCTGACTCAGTGTAATCAGGGCTCCAATTTGATTCTGACATTGTAGTCCCAACGCCTAAACCAAAATACTGCCCCATATCTTCATCAATTATCCACACTGTATAACCAATAAGACCACAACACATACGAACAGAAGTAGGCCATTCAGCCCATTAAGTCTTCCCTGCCATTCACTGTGATCATGACTGATTTCACTATCCTCAGCTCCACTTTCCTGCCTTTTCTGCATAACCCTTGATTCTCTTACTGTCTTTCTCAACCTTGTATACATTTAAAGAATAGCCTCATCAGCTCTCTGCAGTAAAGAATTCCACAGATTTGTTATCCTCTGGGAAAAGATTTTCCTTCTCATCTCTGTTTTAAGTATTAACCCCTTATTCTGAGATTTTACACTTTGATTCTAGACTCTCCCACAAAAAGAAACAACCTTTTTGCATCTAACCTGTCAAGTCCCCGAAGAAACTTTTATGTTTCAATAAGGTTGCCTCTCATTTTTCTAAATTCCAATGAGTACAGGTCTAATCTACTCAACCTATCCTCTTAAAACAGTCTCTCCATTCCCATAATCAGCTGATTGTACCTCCACTGGACTGACTCTAATGCCTGATTACCTTTCTTTAGATAAGGTGCCCAAAACAGTTCACAGTATTCCGGCCATGGTTTGACTAATGCTTTGAAAAGTTTTAGCTACTTGTTTACTGCCGAACTTGCAGAAAGTCCAATTACTCAGCACTGTGAATGTACCTGCACAACATGGACTGAAGTAGTTTAACAACATGGCTCTCCATCATCTTCTCCAATGCAATTACAGATGGGCAGCAAAAACTGGGTTAACCAGTGACCCCCAAATCCCATGAAGGAACTAATTTACTCAGCAAGTAGAGTCTCTTTAAACCACACATTTCACCACTTATCCAAGTCTGGATGTTCCATAAATAGTTTGACAGCCCAGAAGGAGTGGAGGCATCATGAAGAAAATGGAGAAGCAGAGCTAGTTTCCATCAACAGGTTAGCCATGTACTATATGACTAGGATAAGATATAAAACAGAGAAAATTTACAGTCTTTGGACTTGAAGAGATTGCAGGCTGGAACATTTGTACCATCTTGCCGCAGCGTTCTCCCTGAGAGAAAAGACCAGTCACTTTATTAATACAAAGGTAAAATTTAACAAAAACTTCATTTTCTGTTGGATGCAAACAAAACTACTTTCACAGAGATACCAAAACATTTTGTTTTCCTTATAAACATGACTGAAATATTGTATATTGCATATTTTCCACTCTCATAAACAGAAACACAGGAGCACCACAGAACTTCTTACTGGCCTCTCCAAATTGGATGTGAAACATCATCTATGCTGAATGAAAGCCCCTGTGCTGGTGGCTCCCTGAAGTTGTAGAGATGGAATTGCCTGGTCACTGGTATCTGATGCATTACGCCTGGTTGCATGTATTCAACTGGTAACGATAAAGCAACAGTGACAGAATTCAAAAGACTTTTTCTATTAACGTGGCACCACTGTATTCTGCAAAACTGAGACATGAAACAATGCCAAGTTAATGAAGAACGATTTGTTTCTATGAAGTACCTCTCCCGAATACATCAAGACAATTTAAAAGGGGCCACCTGAGATTACCATGCAAATATAAAGTTGACAATTATAAATTAGATTTGAAAAACAATATTACGGTTTGGAGTTACTGTAATGCCTTAGAATATTTGACAAAGCAGGTGATAAAATATAAGTCCATTAAACAACAGAGAATGATGAAGTGAGCGGTTATTTATGTTTTTAATGTGCCAAGATCTTATCTGGCACAAAATGAATATTGTTACTGAAAACGTTCATAATTCCAAGAAACTGCATTCCCTTTAGCTCTCCTGTGAGATCAGTTGTTTGATATGTCATTTAGTTGTTAACTATTTACATCTATTAGGAGCAGCTTGTAAGACTAATTCTTAAACAATTTGAACACTGTCAAGCAGGAAGATTTATTTATTCTGGGAATACGCATTTGTGTTATTTGGAGGAAATGTTCTGTGGAAATACTGGAATATTTGTGAAGCTGAATAAACACTGACACCACCCAAAGTAAAAGAGTGTGAAATTCTCATTTAACCAACAACAAAATATAAGCTCACACCTGTCACTGATGGGAGGAATGTGAAGTGTACTTGAACTTTTCTACCTTTGCTGCTCCTTTCCCACCCAGAATCATCTTTCCAGTGGACACCAAGCAGAAGCTCTTTCCATATCCCCTCACCACTGCCCTGAGCCTTTCACCAGTTACTCTTCTATTCTCCCTTATGCTCTCTCTCAGCTCATTTTATCCAAGAAACCCATCTATTACCCTTTTGACTCCATTGTCTGGTCTCTTAAGCTTTCTTTCCTGGTCGTCAAACTATAAAGATCTCTCTCCCTTTGGATGCTGACACCAAATCACCTGAACTTGCTCCATTTCAAGCATCCCTTCCCTCCGCAAATTCTTCAATTGTGCTGTCACTTCCGAAATCTGTGCTCACTATCCATAAAAATCCAACTTTCAAAGACTCCAATCAGAATTCCACATTATTACTGTACTGAAACAGTCTTAACTAACTGTTAATATTCTTACAGACCCATGGTTTCACTGACAAGTTTCTGAAACCCTGAGATACTCACAGACCTGCATTAAAATGAAGGGAGTAAATCGAGTGAGTGGTTGATAAGATCCCTCTCCTGAAAGGCATCTGTGCAGATAGCCTAATGTTCAATCAACTGCGTACTTTTCAGCCTGATCCCTGATATATTGTCAACTGCCCTGGTTTTGAAATCCTACTCCCAAATCAAATTGCCGTTTCCCATTCAAATTCAACCCATTGTCTGAAATTTCCGTCTGCGTATCAGATTATTTCTCCTTTTGTATCAGCTATGTGCCAGTTCTTGCCTTTGAGTCAGAAGGTTCCAAATAGGGAAGACAGCGGCCTAATGGAATTATTGCTGGGCTGTTAATCCAGAGACCCAAATAATATTCTGGAGACCAGGGTTTGAATCCCACCATGGTAGATGGTGGAATTTGAATTCAATAAATTCATTGTCAATTGTCGGGGAGAGTTCATTGCCAATTGTCAGGGAAAGACCCACCTGGCTCACTAATGTCCTTTAGGGAAGGGAACTACCATCCTGACTTGGTCCTGCAAACGAGTGACACCAGGACCACAGCAATGTGGTTTGCTCTTAACTGCCCTCCTGGCAATTCCGGATGGGTAATAAATGCTGGCCTGGCCAGCAACACCCTCATCCCATGAATGAATAAAAAGAAATTCAGAAACTTAACTATAAAATCTGTGACCACTGAGGGAGCCTGGTGTAATCTTTTGGAAGTACTATTATCCTGTCTTCTCTCTCAGATATATGTATAATGATACTATATCCCATGATACTGTTTCAGTGAAGAACAAGGGACATCTCCCCAGTGTCCTTGCCAATATTTATCTCTCAGCCAAAGCCTGAAAACAGATTGTATGGTCATTATTTCATTGATATTTATGGGACCCTGGCTATGCATAAACTGACTGCTGTGTTACCTTCATTACAACCGTGATTACATTCCAAATGTATTTCATCTGGCCTGATGTGTTTTGGGATGTTTTGTGATTATGAAAGCTGCTACATCAATGTAACTCATTCCTTTCTTTGAAAGCAGCGCAATTTCAGGAATACCTTTGGGCATTCAAACTGAGTGTTCACTTCTGATACACAATCTTAAATCTGGGTTGATTTTATAAATTTTGTGGGTTACTCATCCTGAATAAAGTGATGAGATAACTATCAACAACTAAATCATGACTGACTCCCAATAAGGTCCATATAAAAGAACTCTCACCACTGTATCTAGATTCATTCACCTGCAGCATGTTGAAATTAAACAAAATGTTGAGCTTGTGGAATATAAGTTAATACTCTGACTAACAGGAATGCCAATATGAAGTGCAGATCTTGAAGATGGCCATTTAAAACTGCTTTAATATTGGGCTTCAGTCATCAGCTCCTGTAGCACAGGACTACTGCATCCAGACAATACATCAAAATAAAGTTACAGAGCATTTTTTAAAACCAGATGTCAGAAATTGCTGCGCTTTAAATAAAAATGGTCTTCCTGAGGGCATCCAATCTTTTTGGGCCAGTAATTGTGCTGCTCTGGCCAAGCAATGAACTTTCAGGGTGATATCACTCAAAGCAATGGTTTCTTCATGTGTCTGAAAGGACTCTGAGGCACATTGTCACTGTGGTAGTGCGTGTGCGTGTGTGTGTGAGCTAAAGTGTCATAGTCAGTTAGCACACTTAAGGAATGGCAAACCTTCAGTGTATAGCCAGATTACAGGCATACACAGTACCTATTACACAAATCACTGTGAGAAAGCACTGCAATTAATTCATTCTCCCAAGATTTGATCTACAGAGTAAAATTCATCTGAACTTGGCAAGTTTGTTGAAACTAGGATAATTGCATTCTGGAAGAATATACACACAACATTGAAGAACTGAAGACAGAAGTTACTACCCAACCATTTTTAGTCTGCTTTCTCTTTCTAACAGGGCTGCCTCAAGATTTCTAAAATGTAAACCAGACAAAAACCCACAGTTGAGAAACAAGATCCTTTTCTTCACTTTCTCCTGTATTTCCTGATTCAAAGACATTAGGTTTTAGGGTTATTTCTTAATGAATTTTCAGCAGCAACAAAGCAAGTGCAAGAATTCAGATTATGAACTGTTAACTCACTTTGCTTCCATTCCCTCCTCCTGTCCCTCTTTGTTTCTAGATATGACAAAGAATGGCTGGCTTCTTGAGGCAAGAACACATTGCATTACACATAATCCTCAGAATCCCAAGTATGTGCCCCTCTCAGTAAATAACTCAGCAACATTAGCTTTAACATGAAATATTGCTGATTATTCAGTGCTATAAGGAAACATTTAATATCAGCAAAAACTGGAATACTAGAGAAAAACTGAACCAGACACAAAGAATGAAATAAGCAAGAAGGATTGATGGATGACAGCAGAGGTTTGAACCACTGGTGATAGTTGAACTTGCTGAGTTGCTTTGTTTTTCAATTAATTGCTCAACATTTCCAGATTCCATTTATAATATTTCAGGTATCTCTGATAGCAAGCCCACCATCAGCAGAAATCCTGTGGATCCTGGCATTGATTCCAATTAAGAATTGAAACAGTTTATGCCCCAGGTTATCAACTGTCTAACTCTTAATAAAAACCATTGTAAACAGCTGACTGTGGTGAGGTCTTTCTGCCATGCTGCCAGAAGGCCAGTCTTTTTTGACAGTGTTAGATTATACAGATCTTTCCTAATATCGGGAAAAATCCAAATGAGACATGCTTGCGATTTTGTGTAAAATGCATTCCTCAGAAACGATACATTTGAGGCTTTTGAGAAACAGAGAAATAAACTAAATAGGCATGAGATAACAGCAGGCAACACAATTCTCAACAGCTGGATAATAGAATGGGGTACTTAAGTCATGTACAACTAAGTCTTTATCAATCCATTTCAAATTTATTGATGATTGTGACCAAAAAAAAAACCATCTTAAATTTTGTTATGAACAACTGCAAGCTACATATTTTCAAACGTTGGTTATGATTCTGAAAACAAATCTGATTGATGAAATTCAGGTCTGATCACTGAATGTGTTTCCACATGTCTGTGAATGATGTTTTAGCCAAGTTCTGATTAAGCAGCCAGGCATCAGCATTACCAATGGGAAATCCTTACATGAAAGTTTGTGTGTCTCACATTCCATTTAAATTATAACACTTTTCCAGATATAACCTTCAAGGGTGGTAGCCAAAGGCAGGGAGCAGAAATATTTGCATATCTAAATTTTACAAGGAGTGAGCACATACTTTGTTTTTATTCATTCACAGGATGAAGGCATCGCTGGCTAGGCCAGCATTTATTGCCCATCCCCAATTGCACAGAGTGCAGTTAAGACACAATCACATTGTTGTGCGTTTGGAATTACATGTAGGCTAGACCAGGTAAGGGTGGCAGTTTCCTTCCCTAAAGGACATTAGTAAACCAGATGGGTTTTTCCAACAATTGACAATGGATTCACGGTCACCATTAGACTCTTAATTCCTGTTTTTTTTCTATTTAATTCAAATTCTACCCTCTGCCATGGCAGGATACGAATCTGGGTCAATCAGGGAACGTAGGTGCTGCAGTGGGTGAAGTTTGTTGGTTCTGTCAGAAAGGTGGGATTAGAAAGGGAATCTGGGTGTCTTTGGGTTGTCATGGACAACGTGAGCCAAGTGGTCCCCTGCTGTTCTGTATTATTTCTGTTGTTCTAAATGTTCTTAGCTATAATGCTGCCTGGGTGGTTTTCAGGAGTGAGGACTGGACCTCCAAACCCTCCCCCTTGTTTGAGGATGGCCCATCCTCCTGCATTGCCAACCAATCTGGTTAGCCGGCAGCTCTAGCAGTCCCACCAATGGGAACTGAGTGGTGGGTGCTGCTGGTACTGCAAACATATCCCGATATGAAAACACACATGGAGGCCAGACCCAGTTAAATCTGACGTTTCGAACAGGGAAACATTGGGGAGTGGAGAGAGGGCTGCAAGGTTGGAGAGGACGTGTTTTGCAGATCAAGTGGAATGAAAGAAAAAGGAGTGGGGGTGTCATATCTTGGGAGGTGGTGCCCCTGATGTGCATAATATCCCATGACCCAGGGGGGAAAAAAACAGCTTTAAAGAATGTGGAAATGAAAGTACTTTTTGTTGTTTATTCATGGGAAGTGGACACTGCTGGCTGGGCCAGCATTTATTGCCCATCCCCCATGCCCTTCAGAAGTTGGTGGTGAGCTGCCATCTTGAAATGCCACAGTCCATGTGCTGTAGGCAGACCCACAATGCCACTGGGGATGGAGTTCCAATGTCATGCTAGGTATTTTAGAGCTCTATTTTGAAGTATACAAATTATGGGCCAATGACAGGCTTTACTGTTTCTTTCTTCCAAGAAATGATTTGCTTTCCTTTCCTTCCAGCATTTTCAAGAAAGCAGTTTAAAAAAATGATCTTCTGACTTCCACCTGCCTGCACATGTGAACGACATTGTGGCTTGCGCAGCATGTTCTCTCGATCAGTCAGCTTGTTATAGCTTTACATTTTTCAAAAATGGCAGACAGGCTTCTTAATTTGGCACCCACCTGCCCCCTGCTTTCTCAGATCCCAGCAGGGGTGGCTGGGAAAGTGGGGAGCTAACTGCCAACATATTTTACATGCTCCTGATAAAAACGTGTCTGGCAAAGGACCATGAATTCTAGCCCATGGTGTTTTATTTTGTTTAAAGTGTTCAGGAGCGTGGTCTTGGTGACTGCAACAAAGCTACCCATATTGTTTACTGTCACATCTGCCATTTTAATCTGATAACTGATGAGTTAACCCACACAGGCTAACAACATTTTTTTAATTACATTTCTGACCACAATTGTTTCTCTGACATCAGGGAGCATTTGAGGTCAGAACAATAAAATGGCATTCATGATCCTATTTTAACTTCACATGCGGAAGATTATGTCTGCACAGTGTGCCAAAATTCTCAATGGCAAACATTTCCTAAAAATAGATAGGTTTAAAAGATGGCATTTACTATAAGTAACATAAATGCATTCTCCGATTATTTTCATGAATTAAATAACCTTTTTTTTAATAAAACCGGGCTTTGCACCTTGTGCTTTTGTAAGATGATTCATTTCTAAGCTAAGTTGCTCCCCCTCCAAAAAAACTAAGGTCTATTGTGTATAATTACAGATGACAAATGTTCAGTCAGTGTAAACAAGATGTCATCCTTTATTTGATTTCTTTTTGTAAATGTAGATTGCAGATTTCCAACTATGCTTTTAACAAGATTGTGTACTGTCTGCTTCAACAGTCTGTCTCATCTGAAGTCTTCGATGATGCTTGCAAGCAGTGACTATATAAACACTGCCAGAAACAGAATCTATTGTGATACTGAGGCTAGATGGGTCACACGTTGTAAGTACTCAAGTTCACAAAGTGCATGAACAGCAATGGTCAAGCCACAATAGTTACCTGCAATGTTAGCTGTCACTGTTAAGGCTTACCAAAACCATTTAGTTTTTAGGGTAGGTGGGAATTTGGTCTAGACCAGAAGTTAATGATAATGTTATTGCTTGGCAATAAAAAGATCAATTCAATTGTTTTCTCTCAACTGCTTGCAGGTCATATGCACATTCAAGTCAAGACACTTCAAGCTCAATGATTTGGAATAACTACCAGAAGTATAAGTGATAGAGATGGCCAGTGCTGCAATAATTATTTAACCCAGGGTGGCGGTATTCAAAAACAATAGAGAACAAAAACAGACTCTCTTTGCCATGATTTCATGGAAAAGAGAAGGTTTGAGCCTGCCTATTGTCACCTGAGAATCAAAATTTGCCCAATATCTTGATTATTTTCCCCTGAATATATCACGGTTTCAGACCGGATACTCCGAATTGTCAAGGTCCTGAGTGAAGGGGTGAATTAGCTCCTTTTGAAGAAGGGACTGAAGTTATGAAGAAGTGTCACTGGACCCAAAACATTAACTCTGAATTCTCTCCACAGACGCTGCCAGATAGCTGAGATTTTTCCAGCAATTTCTGGTTTTATTTCAGATTTGTAGCATCTGCAGTTCTTTTGGTTTTGATTTAGGTCATGTTCTATATTCGCCCACCCAATCAGTGGGCCACAATCAGGTTAATTTTAGAAAGGATCCCTTCATTCTGGCAGTACACATCCTTTAATTCCAATCATGGGGCATTTGTTATAGTATGCTGGGATTATTGTTTTGAGGGTTTGGTAGTACTACTCATGTGTTCCCCTGTGACTGCAAGTGATGCCTTGAAGTCTTTATCTTAGTGACATCCAGGTTTCCGATAACGTCCTGGAAAATTTTGGATGTGAAATTTGATCCCTGAGCTGACTGGTTTTCAGTGGGCAAAGGAGAAGGGTCAATTCCTCCACCACTGTTTTGGGAAATATGGCTCTGAGGGCATCACCCTCTGGGAAACGGGTTGCCACATCCATGATATAAGGATGTACTGGTGGTCCTCTTTTGTCTTGGGCAGGTTCTCACACGGTTTATGAACACATGGTGAATCATTCCCCAAAAGGTACCGGAACCATAGTTCCAGTTCTTTCCTCAGGTTGGGTTTTCCCACAAGCTGGCAGGTGTGGCAAGTTCTGCGAAATCTTACTCGGTATTGCTGGTTGGCGGGGGCTGTGGTTTTATGTATATTGACATGCTCCATTATCAGGATCTTGTGAACCAGCTCGAATATTTCCCCTATGGTACCTCTGTACCACCACTACCTGGTGGATCACAGTCCAATCCTCATTTGCTAATCTGTGAGGGATGTCTCCATTTTGGCATCAGAAACTAATTTTTAATGTAGTAACATTCAGGGGCTGATTTTGTCTCAGCTTCAGTGTGAGAGCAGTCTGAGCTAATATCTTTAATAGTGAGTCAGCTTGATGGACTGCTACCAAGGAAGTTATATTTATTACCTCCTTCAGGTCTTCAAAACTCCTGAAAAGGTTTCAGATAACTAGACTAAAAGGTCGTTTGTTTGCAGTCCTATCTCAGTCTCCACTGGCTGAGCTTGTCTTGTCAAGTATGGTGTGACCACAAACTCAAGGAAAATGCCAGAGGCTTTCTCCTGTTCGGTCTTCCTGATCACACAGGGCTTCTTGAAGACCACTCAGGATGCTATTGTTTTTGATCCAGCTGATTATTGCCAAGGAGCAGGGTGACCCAGTCCATATGCAAATCAGGGATGTCTCCCACAGTCATTGGTCTCAGTACAAGGTCACACTCCAGATACACTCAGTGAAGGGGAACGGGCATGCACCCTCCTTCAATCTCTTTTACCAGCGCCTTGCTACTTACTTCACTCTCTGGTGGGAAGTTCTTGTCTTTTCCCAGCAGTACAGTTTGGCTGGCCCTGTTATGCCCTCAGTATCCCTACAGGTTTACCTGTCTTGCCCTGGGGAAATGGGGATGTAAGTGCTCAGTTTCCTATCACTTTCCCCATCTCTATCCTTTGGCTAAGGAAGGGATTTTTTCTTGAGCAGTGGTTTGTGGATTAGCCCATTACCATAAATACTATAGCAGCCTGACTGGTCCCAGTTTTTCTTTGTTCCTCCAGCTATATTCTTATGGGTAAGGTGACAGAATTTTGAAACTCCTCAAGGAGAATTATTTCACAAAAGTTTCCAGTGGCAGTGGTCAAAGGCAAGCTGTGGCAGCCTTTGAAATTTTAAATATATTTCGTCAGGCAATGTCCTGAAGGTATGGAATTTTTGACGTTATACATCCAACACTGACTGCTGCACACTTTTGTGTGACAGCCTTTTGTACTGACTTATAGTCAATGATATTTCCCTCAGGGAAGAGGGAGTAAACTTCCTAAACTTTCCCTGAAAGCTTACTCACCAGTAATAAAGGCCATTGTTAGACTGACTACTTTAACTGCAATGTTATTCACTCAAAGGAGATAAAGAAAGTTTCCAAGTCTACCTTAATGAACGTAGGAAGTAAATGCGCAGACTGAGTTGCCTTCTCCCTTAAACTGTTGGAATCTTCAGGGGACATGATAAGATTCCTGCCCCTCAGTTGGAGTTGTCTCCATTCAAACTAACTTTCTTGTTGGTTTTCCTGAAATTCTTTCGTTTCTCCCCTTGATCTTTCCTCACTTTCCCAACACTCTTTTTCTCTCCTTCTCCCTCTCTTTTCTTGAAATTTGATCTCTGTACTGTTACTCTATACATTTCATTGTCCTCAGTTTCCACCTCCATGTCATTGGCCATTCCTTTGTAAATTTTGGATTTTATGGCTTTTGGGTGAAATTCAAATGCCAGTGTCGCACTAAATTTTTTAACAGCTTGAGTAAAAGAACTTTTAAATCTTAAATATAACTTCCCCATATTCTCCTGGAATCACACTGGAATTGAGTATGAATATTTCAGTTCTGTATTCATACAAACCTAAAAAAAGCTTTTTGCAGAATTTTTAAAGATTGGTCTCAATGATAAAACATACCCACTCTAATTCTTTTGTTTGTGTGTTCAAATCATGGATGTGAAACCCCGATTTGCACTGACCAGTCTCGGGGTGAGGTTCCCAAATTTATTGCAGCTCCTGATGGTATATGCCAAATTGTCAAGTTCCCAGGCAAGGAGGGGTGAACTGACTTCATTCTTTATTCACCTGCCCCCTCCATTGGTACCAACGAGGTTCATTTATATGGGATCCCTTCCCTTCCTCCCCGACCAAATGTTTTAAAAGGACCCAATTTAACTAGACTTTCTTGAGTTGGCAAAAGAATGCATTTATTAGTTACTACACAATGAAGAAATAATGATGCAATGTGCATTTGAAATAAGAGGTGAGTCCAAAAAAATATATTGCAAGTTAAAAAAAGATATACAGACCAATGTCTAAGTTCCTTGAAGAGTGAGTGATAATGTTGTAGATGTACATTGGATAGTAATGGTAGCACTGATATTGGTAGTTACAGGTTAATTTTGAGATGATCGGTTTTGCAGGTCAGCTGAAAGGCCTTTGACCTGTTTCCTTTATTCTGCATTTTTGCTTGCTTTCCTGGTTTCAGCAGAGAAAGAGAGAGAGAATGTGAAAGACACTTTTCTTTTTACCTGTTTTCTCATCTGTGACCCGGACAGCACGCACCTTTGCCCACAAGCACACAAACACCAGAGTTGTAATTGCCTTTTAACCACTGTTCTTGTTTATTCTTGAAAAGGGAAAACACAAACAAGTCTCTTTTCTCCCATCGTATCCAAAGCCTGACATAATTCATAGGCGATTACAATTCAGTTTGCAGTGCATTTCTGCTTTTGAAGTCCTTCTCTTTCACATTTCTTGGCCCCTGTCAAGTGTGACTATCCATGATTTTCATTAAGGCTGGGTGTAATCCATTCAGTCCTTCCAGATGGTCACTGAATCATATTGCTCAGAATTTACATGGTCAGTAATATTTTGGCTGCATGCCCTATTTTATTAAAAAAAATCTTCTTGGAATTAAAATTTCAATATGTCCAGAGGTGATCCAGGGTTTTGATCTGTCTTCAAGACAATAAATACCAGAGAGTCCTATTATGCCTTACATCCCTGTTCCATCACTCTCTCATTAAATTTTTTGGAACTTGAGTATAATCTTTTGAATTTCAAGTGTTGAACACTCAGCATACCTCCAGATGAATTATGGACAGCCGAATGAAAATAATGTATCTTGTTTCATTCACAGGACTGAGTTCTACACAAAATGTACAGGATTTTCACAATTAAAGTTAGAGTCCAAAGAGGTGTAGTTCAAAATTGTGACTCATATCTAAAGGATAACAGAGTGCTTTTATGATGAAAAATGTGGGAGCAGGGACAAAATTCAATAAGTTAATTTAGGATCTATTGGATGTCTCTCTGGAAAGCAGCCAATCATGACACAGCTCAAAGAGATATATTGGGGAATGATCTTTTCACAGGCGCTACAGAACCTCAAAGTAAAGTTATCAGCTCAAGTTTCAGGCAGAGGAGTAACCATCTGATGTTTACAGTTTGGCATTTTCCCAGTGTCAAAAGTCATGTGGAAAGAAATATCCAAAAGCACTTCATAACTTTTGTATAAATTTTGTCCATTAGTTACAACTGTGCTTCAAAAATCCCAACAGTCTAGCCTTCAGCCCTTTGCTTGCCACAACATTCCTGCAGCAGTTGATTCAGTAATGGCACACGCACTTCCACCATTGATCCCAGAGTTCCCAATAAAACCATCATTCTCTGCCACTTTGTCTGCCCTTGCTTGTTTAAGTACAAGTGAGGCAGAAATCTGAAAAGAAAAGATGAGGCAACACAACAGTGTAACAATGTAGGTAAGTAGGACAGGAAGGAGCAGAAGGTTTAACAGTAATTGGTCGTCAGTAAGTAAGGTCCATGTAAGGACTAATAGTAAAGAAAATAATTTAAAGGCTCTTTATCTGACCGCATTAGAATGTAAATGATTTAGTCACACAATAGAGCTAGATTGTTTGGGTTATAATAACAGAAGAAACAGTGCTGAATCCACTCCCTTTTTTAAACTCCCTTGGTCAGCTGCAGCAAAGATTTCAAATACTTTTCAACAACAATCATATCACACTTGAATTAAATGTAGTTTGCTAGATCAAAATTAAGTAGCCAAATATAAGATCTTCTTGAGTGAATGAGAAAGAAATTTCATTACTTAAAATCCTCAAGAAAAATAGTAAGATGTGACATCAAACACACAAAAACACAGGAGTAGAGTTTGACAAAGGGAGATAGTATCTCATTCAAAATAGAAAGTCAAGAATGGGCACTTTAGAAGCTCTCAGAGTGTTTGATATGTTAGATTTTAACCTGAAACCATGATTGCTTACTTCCATCCTTAGCAGGAATGCAATTTATAGATATCTTTGAGTTCTCAGAGAGTGAATATTTCTCCGATTTGCTTTTCACTAGGTATTGTCTTCTGAGAGGCTGAGTGAGACAGGGAGAGACAGTCTTCCAGTTCTGCTTTTATCAATCTATTTTCCTTCTGTCTCTACCCAAAAACTGTTTATCTGAAATACAGTTCACTTGTGTATTCCCATGTCTGTTCTTTTATTCAAGATTGATAAATGGTATAAGACTTCCATCTCAATACGTGAAACTTCCAGAAAGGTGTGAATTAACCCAGAGATACAGGTGAGAGTATCAATGTCTTCTGATACTGATGTTATTTTTTGGCTCAAGCTGATTCTTGTTTACTATTGCCTCCATGAGCTTCACTCAACTTGGTCAGGTGACCAGTATAACCATCTTAAGTTAGTGTTTCACCTTACTTAAGCCCATGTAAGGTCTCAGGTATGAAAATCAGATGATGGAAGTCAAATATTGACAATCCATTTTTAATGTCGTCATAATAAGATATAATTGCCATTGCAGAGAAAAGGTCATATGGTGATTAAAGTTGGGAAATAAATGTAATAGGATATAAAATATTTTGAAAAGAAAGACAGAATAGCAAAGGAGAAGTGATAGCCCTGACAACAAAGGATGATGAAAGGACATTACTAAGGAAGGATCTTGACTTCCAAGATTATGAAGTGTAAAAATTATGAATGACGGTGAGGAATAGCAAGCATTAGTGAGAATCATTTATCAGGTCATTAACAGTTGTTGTAGATATTTTCTTATCAACTTATGCAGAGATATGATTACACAACTCTCAAGCAGGTGTGACTTGAACTCAGGCCAGCAGGGCCAGAGGTTGGGGCACTACCACTGCACAACTGCCCCTCATGGTAGTTCTGCCCAGTTTTAAACAGAGGACCTTTTGTGTGTGTGTTAGGTGAATGTGACAATCACTACGCTGCAGAAACATATCATAACAGTTGTTAAACCATTAAACTGAGAATTAAACAAGAAATCTTTGTATCATACACTGAATGCAATGTAATAATTGTGTGAGTCTTTAGCTTTCATATAGACTGGACCAACCAAATTGGTGAGGGTGTTCCAGAGAATTGTAGAATGTTCTTGTTACGATTTCCTGAAACAATGTTGTGGAGGCAACAATAGCAAAACAATTTTATGATTTTTACTGTGCCATGAGACAAGGTTGTTTAGTGACCTCAGAGTAAAAGATCCAATGGGAACTAATAATCATAATACATTTGAATTCCACACTAGATTTGATAGTGGGATCTTCAATTACAAACAAAAATCTGAAACAGAAACAAAATCATTTCACAGGTGTTAGAGAGTTGACAAAAGTTAAATGAGTAAATAGACAAAGAGGTATCTCAGTAAATAAACAGTGGAAATCATTCAAAGAAACAATTCAAAATGTTCAACAAAAACACATGCCATTGAAAACAAAAGAAAACTGGCAAGAAAGATCTTCTGTGGCTTACTCAGGAAGTTAAGGATAGCATTTAATTAAAAGGAAAGACTTCTAATGTAAAACTTAACAGCAAGCCTGAGAATTGAGATGTTTCAAAAACCAGCAAAGGGTAATCAAAAAGTTGATGAAAGAGAAAATAATATAGAATGAGAGTAAACCAGCTAGGAATATAAAAACAGATCGCAAAACCTTTTACAAGTGTATAATGTTTAACAGACTGACATCTATATGTTGAATTAAGCAGTGAATGACTGTTAGAGATTAAAAGAGATTTTTTTGCAAATCTATGGTTTAGCACAAATACCAAATTTGACCTTTCCCTTTAAGATGCCATGGCCAGAAACCAATTGCCTACTGGGAAAGAATCCAATGCTCTTTTTCTTTGAAAAGCCACACCAAACCACCTAAATAAACAGATCACAAGCACTACCATCCAGGGGTGGAGAGACTATAACAAAAATGAAGGAAGAGGTAAAGAAAGAATAATGGGTATAATGAGAGGAAGGGGCCTAATTAAAATGGGGCTGGAGGGGACAAAGAATTTAGGTCTTATTTTTAATAGATCAAGTCACTCACATAATCAGTTGGACAATAAAATGAACAAGTACTGCCCATCAGGTGCAATGAAACAGTAATGCAAAGTAGGGGAGGGCAGGAAGAAATGGAGGTGATTGAATTAAAAAGGGAGTTGAAAGGGGGAATAATGCATGCCAGTCCCAACAGTGCCATAGAATCCAGATTTATTTTATTACACCACTGTCATTTCACCCATGTCTCTCATTAAATATTAAGAAATTGGCAGCATTTCCCATCGGGGTAGTGCAACAAGAAGAAAATAGGGGAGAGGACAGAGATTAAATTAAAATGGAGTTGGAAGGGGATAAAATGCACTTCAGCTGCTGCAGTGTCTACCTCTCTCTAAATAGAATCCAGTTTTTTTTTCTTAAATATCTACCACCAAATTACCTATTTGACAATTGAGACAATTAAAAATTAACCAGCATAGTCACCAGGGTCAGAGTAACAAGAGCACAAAATGGGGGAGGGTGGGAAGAGAAGGAGGGGACTAAATTAAAATGGAGTTGGAGGGAGATATAATGCATACTCATCCCCACAGTGCCGTAGAAAATAAGTCCTTTTCTGTAATTAAACACCACCAAGTGACCTGTGTCACTAACTAAATTAATGGATTACAAACACTGCCTATCAGTGGCAGTGAAACACTAACAAAAGGGAAGGGGAGGGAAAGAGGGAGGACATTAAATTAAAATGGAGTTTGAGGGAGAAAAGAAGCACTCCAAACCCCACGGTGACCCTCTTTAGAACCCAGGTCCTTTTTTAAAATAAAAAGCACCAATTGACCTGCATTTCTAGCACTGACACATAAAAGGGTAGAGAGCAGCTAAAATAAACTTTTCTATCTTTAAAGTAGAAGGCAGCAAATATCATACCATGAACAGAGGGTAATCTAAGTTTTAAAAATTGTAAGAAAATTATAAGAAAATCTTGAGAGAAAACATACTGGAGGGATTTAAATCATGCAGATACCTATGATTTGATGGGCTGTATCCTTGAGTTCTAAAAGAGATAGCTAAAGAGTTAGTGGACACACTTTTATGATATTATCCCAGAATTCCCTAGGTTCCCTCGTAAATTAGAAGTTAACAAATGTTCCACCTCTGTTCAAGAGAGAGGGAGAGAGTAACATGAAACTGCAGGCCTGTTAGCCAGAACTGTCATTGGGTAGGTTCTTGGATCTGTTGTCAAATTCTCAGGGAATGCATTTAGAAAATTGCAGCCTGATCAGACAAAGTCAACATTGCTGTACAAAGGAAAATCATGTTGGACAAACCATTGGAGTCTTTTAGAGGATATAACTAGTAGGTAGATAAAGACATAATATACTTAGATTTCCAAAAGTGCTTGATAAGGTGTCATGTGAAATGTTAATATGCAAGTTAAGGGCTCCTGCAGTTGGAGCTATATATATATTAGCATAAACAGATGATTTATTAATTGGTAGGAAGCAAAGAGTCAGGATACATAGGACACTTTCAAGTTGGTAGATGACTTTCAAGAATCAGGAGGTAAACTGCACGGTTCCTATCTTCTGACTTGCTCTTGTGGACACAGTATTTATATGCCTATTCCATTTCAGTTTCTAGTTAATGGTAATCCCCAGGATGTTGATTCAGTGATGGTAATGCCGTTGAAAATCAAGGAGTGATAGTTAGATTCTCTCTTGTCAGGGATGGTCATTGCCTGGCTCTCATGTGGCATAAATGTTACTTGCCACTTGTAAGCCCAAACCTGGATAGTGTCTAGGTTTTGTTGCATTTGGACATCAATGCTTCAGTATCAAGTTTTAACCTTGGGATGGGTGTTATGACGGAGGCTGAGTAAGTTGGGTTAATATCCTAGCAAAGTTTAAAGAATAAAAGGTGATCTCATTGCATGTTTCAATGTTTTGAAGGGGTTCGACGGATAGATGCTGCAAGATTGTTTCCACTGACTGGACAATCTTAAACATGGGATACACTCTCAGAATAAGGAGTCTATCATTTGATGAGCTAAGAAGAGGAGAAAAAAAATCATAACAAGGGTTGTGAATTGTTGGAAATTTGCACTTTAGAGAAATTGGATGTACCATCATTGAATATGTTGGCTTGCTGTGTTCATCCAGCTCTACACCTTGTTATCTCAGATTCTCCAGCATCTACAGTTCCTAATATCTTTCAATATATTTAAACCTGTTATAGACAGATTTTTGTCTCATAGGGAAACAAGAGATTTAAGGAATGGATGAGAAAGTGAAGTTGAAACCCAAGGTCAACCATAATCATATAGATTACTGAAACCAGCACAACATGTTCACTCCTACTCCTACTTCTTATGTTCTCTGACCTCTTAAGCATCCTCAGTTTTAATTTGCTGCATCATTGGTGGCTGTGCCTTCAGCTGCATATGCCCTGAGATCTGGGATTCCCTCCCAAATCTCTGTATCTTCAGAGACAGAATTCTACAGCATGGAAACAGACCCTTTTTTCTATCTCGTCCATGCAGACCAGATATCCTAAATTAATCTAGTCCCATTTGCCAGCATTTGGCTTATATCCCTCTAAACCCTTCATACTCATGTACCCATCCTGGTGCCTTTTAAATGTTGTAATTGTACTAGCCTCCACCACTTCTTCTGGCAGCTCATTCCATACATGCACCACCCTCTGTATGAAAAGATTGTTCCATAGGTCCCCTTTAAATCTTTCCCTTCTCACCTTAGACCTATGCCCTCTAGTTTAGGACTCCCCTACTCTGGGGAAAAGACCTTGACTATTCACCTTATCCCTGCACCTCCTGATTCTATAAACCTCTACATGGTCACCCCTTAGCCTCTGGTGCTCCAGAGAAAACAGCAAAGTCTATTCAGCCTCTCCCTATAGTTCAAACCCTTTTCTATTTCTCCTTCTTCCTTAATGACTCTGCTTTGACCAACCTTTAGTCATTTGCTGTAATATTGTCTAATGTGGTTTGGCATCTAATTATGTGGTTAACACTCCTGCCTCACAGCGCCAGGGACCCGAATTTGATTCCAGCCTCAGGTGATTTACTGTGTGGAGTCGGCATGTTCTCTAGTGTTTGTATGGGTTTCCTACAGGTGCTTCAGTTTCTTCCCACAGGCGAAAGACGTGCAAGTTAGGTGGATTGGCCATGCTAAATTACCCATAGTATTCAGAGATGTGTAGATTAAGTGCGTTAGTCATGGGAATATAGGGTAGGGGGATGGGATCTGGGTGGGATGCTCTTCAGTGTATTGGTGTAGACTTGTTGGGCCGAATGGCCTGTTTCTATGCTGTGGGGATTCTATTTTTTAAAAAGTGTCTAAATATAGGACCAATGAAGAGCTTTATGATACTTAATTACATCAAAGATGCTTTTTAAATGTAAGTTGTTGCATGTATTACAAAGGGGGGATGGCTAAACCCTTCTAATAGTTAAACGAAAACACAAGCCCCAATCTGCTATGATGGGATTAGAGGGTCCCTTCTAATAATTACCCGAGAAATACCCAGAGGAGCTTGTCTTTCCCCTCGTAATCTATCAAAAGAGTGGTTAAAAGAAAGAAAATCCCTGATCTTCATTTTACAAGTAACAAGAAACAAGTTATTTACTTAACACCACAATGAACAAATTAACAGTATTACTAACAAACTGACAATTCCCCCTTAGACTACTAACTACTTCCTAATTAGTCTCAATTCTACTGGAATACTGTACAAATAAACACAAGTCCCACATAATGAACTCTATTAATAAGAAAACAATAAATTAAAACTTAATCTCTCCAAGTTCGCACTTGGAATATTCTGTCTTCTCCACTCACTTCAAATGCCTTTCTGCTAATCCTGCTGTCAGGGATGTTTTTTCTTCAATAAGGACGTTGAGCTAAAATACCTTTGATGAATTAGATGGACTTTCTCTGAGAGCTAAATGGTGCTAACTCTTGGCAGGTGGCAGATGACTCTCCCTGATTTTCCAAATGCCCTCGTCTTACATACCTGTAATGACAGAATCAAATTGTTATAATACGATTGATTTCAGGTTGTCAACACAATCAAATTTAAATTCAATTTGCTTTCTTGGTTTAAATGATGCTTGGTTTAAATTAACTGGCCAAATTCAAACTTGTTGTCTTGGTAAAAATGCTGCTTGGCTGTTCTGTACAAGCTGTTTCCATTCGGGCACTCCCTGTGCATCTGCAATTATAAACTTCCAAGCACAGACAAAGTACAAGCTCTTAAAGGGACCATGGCACTCTTTATCCCACAATCATTTTTACCAACAAATTCTAACCTCCTGCCTTCTAATTCATGAATATGCTATCCAACTTCGTAACGCATGTTTTGTATATTGTTCTATTATTTGGTGGCCCATAAAATCTAATGCATTGAAGGTGCTCATGTTTACATTATGTAATCTAATATTGTTATGGGACTGATGACACAGCATGTCAGTGAAAGGCCTTTTGAGCCACTTCAGTTCAGCCCAGCTGAGCAAGATCTTGAGTAGGAAACAAAGCTTTTGGCATTTACCAGAAATTAAATGTCAAAGTGCTGAACTAGAAAGGTCCTGCACACAGATAACATACACATTATCAGACATGCTTCCAGGAAAATTAGACATTTTTGCACCCAAAATACACTCACAACTCATTAGTCTTACCTTGATTCAACAACTAAGGTAATTCAGAAGTTCAAACAATAACCAGTCCGGTTAAAGATTAAATTGAGTTCGAACACTCTCTGAGAAATGCTGGGCATCCACTCCAATTTAATCCAGTTTTGACTGATTGAGGAAAAACATGCAACACACCACTTTTCCTTTGTACAGATTTTGATGCCTACTTTAATACAACAAGCATCGGTCTGGCTCCTTTATTTATACAGGTCCAGAAATTTATGCAAAGTCGCTGGATAACGATGCACTAAAATGGACTTGCGGCATTTATTTCAGAGTAGATTTGAATATAGTCTAGATTTGCCAATTTTAAACTGAGAGTGCATCATTAACTTTCTGAAATGTTCCACCAGAAGCCTTCACTGTTCATTTACACACATCCATCCCCACGTAAGCAATCCGCTTGCAAGGGATTCATGGATTGCCAGTAAGGTTGGGAATAGGTAGGGGTGTAATTTAAAAATCCTGTTCTCAGAACGAACCTCTAGATCTCAACACCATTGGGACTGATTGTGTGGAGTTTGCATATTTTCCCCATGTCTGCATGAGTTTCTTTCAGGTGCTCTGGTTTCTTCCCAGTCCAAAGATGTGCAGGCTAGGTGGATTAGCCAGGGGAGATGCAGGCTTACAGAGACAGGGTTGGGGTGGAGGGGGGTGTGGGTCTGGGTGGGATGCTCTTCAGCAGATCACTGTGGACTTGATGGGCCAAATGGACTGCTTCCACACTGTAGGGATTCTATGATTCTGTGCTCCAATTCTCAAAGTGACTGAGGGAAGGAGAGGGGGAGTCAAGAATTCACTGGCCTCCAACTAACAGTCTGTTATCATAGGAATTTGTCAAACTGACCCAGGACAAGCTGTTCCTCTGCAGGTATATCACTGGTAGGCTCACAGCCCAAAAACTTCTGGGTCATTGTGTACCAGGCTAAGAATAATCCAAATTGAATGCAAATTAGGAATCATTGAATCATGCGTTTGGACACCTGAGCGGTGCTCCTGCCAATGCCAGCATGAAAACTGAGCAGCATGCAGAAATCATTCCAAATTTTTATTTTTAATTTTTGGAAAATTGACCCATGGTTGCTGTATCTAAACTGATTCTATTTTTTTTCAATAAATATTTACCCTTTAATGTATTCATTGGTTCACCCATTCTACTGAGGCAAATTTACGGACACTAAGGTTTTAGAGTAGATTTGTAGCTCGGGTTGTGGATGTTGTGGTTGGTTGGCTCGCCGAGCTGTTCGTTGTTCCGCAGACATTTCATTACCCTGCTGGGTAACATCATCAGTACAGCCTCCGATGAAGTGCTGTTGTGTTTTCCCACCTGTTACTTACTGCATGCCCCAACACACACATCACGCTACCTTACATCAGGAACACATCTGAGCTGACCACAAGACTCCTACGACCACTGGGCATCAGAGTAGCACACAAACCCACATCAACCCTATGCCAACTGCTCACCCGAACCAAAGACTCACTACCCATTATGGACAGAACCAATGTTAGATACAAGATCCCCTGCAGCGACTGCGACAAACATTACCTTGGACAAATAGGAAGGAAATTAAACACAAGAGTACACGAACATTAACTAGCAGCAAAAAGACATGACCAATACTCACTCATCTCCAGCTACATGGATAAGGAAAACCACCAATTCGATTGGGACAACACCAGGATCCTGAGACAGGCGAAGCAGGGACAAGCACGGGAATTCCTAGAAGCCCACTAAGAAAGCCAGCAATAAACACGTAGAGCTAGACCCCATATATACTCCATTGCGAAAGTAAACAGGAAGTGAGGTAATTCAGCTCAACGGACACCAGAGTTTAAACAACAGGCGGGAAAACACAACAGCCCTTCATTGGAGGCTGCACTGATTATGTTACCCAGCAGGGTAATGAAACGTCTGCAGAACAACGAACCAGCTCGGCGAGCCAACCAACCACAACATTTACAGGCAGCTTCTTCAACATTGATTCCAATTCACCTCAAATATTTTGTGGAGCTTTTGGCCAGTTCAGTCAATGCCAACAAGTAGGTCTTTGAGGGCTTCCTGAATGAGATACACAGCTTTTTTGTATTCTATCCAGGCGATAACTGTCTTGTCCGTAGGTTTGAGAGCCCCTGTCAGATGCTTTGGGGCAGGCCATCCCTGGGATCAAGAATCAACAACCAGGAATCCTGTCTCCAAGAGCTACCAATCAATCAGAGGCCAGCACTCCAGTGGGGAGTGCCACTGGAAGGGTGTGGCAGCTGCTGACCACAAACCCAGCAGAGATCCAGGGTCAAAAACAGAACTGAGGCCAGAGGTAACGGCAAACTGGAAATTGAACAGAAGATGGTGTTGGCCAGGGGATACAGGGGTGTTTGACTCTCGGAGAGACTCCTCATCAGCCCTTGAACAATAGATCCTCCCTGGGAGCAAGCAAGCATTCCTCAGGCTCCCCTTGGGCTGGCTGTCCCGTGCTCATTAGTTACATATCAGCATCACTGGCCTCAATAGGCATTAATCACCCACTTAGGGGCCTCAATCAGCACCAGAGTACATAGTCATTCATGAGCTTTCTTGCCCGGACTCAAAGGGGGCTGGGGTAGGCAAGTAGAATGGTCACCAACTGCACCCTCCCATTTTAATAAATGTCTCTAAACATGAGTTAAAGTAGGGCATTAAATTCTGGCTTTATGCTATCACATCACATGTATTCATTTAATGAAGTGATCTCACATGATGGCATCAGGGAATTCAATACAATATCCAAAGAGCAGCAATCCCATCACCACTGCACTACAATTATATTCATGGCCTCACATTTGTTGGCTGTACTTTTACAAAACTACTATCATAACCTACAATTAAAACAGTGTGAAGATAGCCGAAGGTGAAATCAACTCATAAGTTACAATAATTAGGATTTTGGAGGTCTCAACTTTTGCAAATTCCCAGATTTTGTGAGGTTCTCTCCAAAATTGGCCTGGAGTCTCAAGGAATTAAAGATACGCTTGAATGTGTACACATCTCTACAGGTTGATCAGCACTAGTTTGACCACATGGCTGTAATACTTCAATGATGGATAGCTATCAAGACATGCAAACAGAACACTCCTCAGGATTCTTGGTTGCTGCAGGTTTTTGTTAAAAGTTAATTTTGGATTTGTTGAAGATATGCCTGGACCTGAGGTTTGTTAAGTTTATAAAAAAATTCTACTCTGCAGACTTTTATGTCCTGTTATCAAAATTATTGGTTTTCCAGACTGCAATAAAATGTCGGAGAATATCTTTATGAGGGATGATATGCATTGTTCCTTTCAAATCCTTATTTATGCTTTTGACAACACTATGACACTAATAAACTAGTGTAACATAAAGTTAATACTAAATAGCAGAACATTTCAAGGGTCACGAATTCAACCCAACCTATCTCATAACTCATGACTGGTTATCACCTTTTGATGCATTATCAATTGATCTACAGAGTACCGAGGAAGGGCCAGAGTTTAGTCCAGAGCCTGAGTGCCCTGGGATCTGACCTTCTCAGACTATGTTTAGGGGCCAGCTTTGTGCCAAACCCTCAGCACCTCTCCCCACCAATGATGCTGTGCATTAGTGAAGGAGTGTGAAAGTTTAGGGCTTTCCTTAGCTTGCAAGTAAATAGAAGCTAGTCAGCCAAGTCAACTAAAGTCCACTGAGTGCTCTAGCTGAACAAAAGCTGGAAAATAGCATTAGACCAGTCAGCTCTTTTACATAAGAACATAGCCACGAGTGGGCCATTCAGCCCATCAAGCCTGCTCCACCATTCAATTAGGTCATGGCAGTTCATCAATCTCAATACCTCCATGTCTTTTGAAGGCTGCATTTTATACAACTCCTTTGCCCAAGTCCTTGACACACATGGCAACATTTCAATGCGGTACCCACCATCTTTCCTCTCCACCCTGATTTAAGGCAATGGCAGTGAGGCCTGTGACAGCCTTTCCACTCTACCTCCAGTCTTTGTTATTAGTTTGTAGGGTGTGGGTGTCATTGGCTGGACCAGCATTTATTGTCCGTCCCTCACTGCCCTTGCGAAGGTAGTGGTGAGCTGTCTTCTTGAACCACTGCAGTCCTCATGCTGTTGGTAGACCCACATTGCTGTTAGGGACAGAATTCCAGGATTTTGACCACGCAACAGTGAAGGAACGCCGATATAATTCCAAGTCAGGATGGTCAGTGGCTTGGAGGGGAAATTGTGGGTGGTGGTGTTCTAATTAAAGTCTTTAAGTTCCCAACTGATGTACAGCTAAAAGCCTCATCCCACTGCCTCTGGTATTAACCAATTGCAGGCAGGGCCTCACTGTGTGGGGTGCACAATAACCAAACTCTGGCACCACTGAAAGACAGCTCTTGCTTTTGCTGCTGACCCCCGCCCCAGCACCCGTAACCCCTGTATCTTGACTACCCCTTCTGCCATCATTCACTGTGCCTGCGTATTTCTTGTGATCTGAGGCCTCTGGTGGGTGTAGTACCAGTTGCAGCCATCATGTCTCCACTGGCAGTCTTGAGAAAAGATGAACTGAGAACACCTGATAAGCTGGCAGCTCTTGGCAAGAAGGAGTTTGAGGGAGGTTTGATCCCAAAGAAAATTTCTCCATTGGCTTGTAAAATGCCTGAATGGAGCAAGATTTCAATGGCCTTCTTAAAAAGAGGCAACTCTCCAATTGACAACCATTACCCCACAATATTCCATTCATAGTCTGATGTCTCGGCTGGACACGTAAGATCCCATGGCACTATTTTGAAGAAGAGTAAGGGTAATTGTTCTCATGTCCTAAGCAATATTTACCCCTTGATTAACATCAGAAGAAATGGATTCTTTGTTGTTAACAAATTGCTATTTGTGATCGCATTTTGGGAGCTTGCTGTGTGCAAATTGGCTGCCATGCTCACTACATTGCAACACAACTGCCTTTCAAAAGTACTTCATTGTTTGCAATGTATTCTGGGGTGTCCTGTGGCCATCACAGGGTGCAAAATAAATGCAGCAGCCTTTTTGACCATGGTGGTGTCCAAGGTTATTTGATCCAGCCCTTACATGACACATATTGGATGGTGGTATTTGCCACCCTGCCATCTGAAGAGTCAAGAAACGCACCTTTAGCAATCGTGGCACTCCAGAGCCATTTCATGCCCCATGAAGTGTTAATTGACTGGAGATGAGACTTCTGCTCCTCACACAGGCAAAAACCTTAGAAAACTGTTGGCCGACCTGATTTTGTGGAGATTTTTAGTCCCTGCAACATAAATGGAAACAGCCATGCAGACTGGGATGGTAATCAGTCCCCAGATTCAATGTCCTGAAGTCCATTACAGGGGTCTCACAATGGGAAGGAGGTGAGGCATGGAGCAAGGGGGTTCCGGAGAGAAGGTGAGAGTATTAATGTAGAGACAGAAATGACAAACACCCACAAGGGCCAGGCCCTGGAGGAAGGAGTCATCCAATGTGGAAAAGGGGGCTCGGGAAAGGTAACCCTATCTTTTCTCACCTGAGGCCCATGTAGGGTAATCTGCTGGTTTTTCCCCCTGCTCTTGAGCTCTGCCCACCAGCCTCAAGGGGGCCAAGGATGGATCACATCGGGCCTCACCTGCTCACACACCCTCCCGGAAAGTTGTAGATAGGTCGGAATGAGTGGGAGGTTGGCAGGAAGGCTGCAATCCTGCGGTAATGGACAGTAACAATAAAATTCAGCCCATGGAATCAATGCAAAAATAGTTCATTAATGAACAATGACAGAAAAGCTGACTATCAGTCCCCTTTACAGTCCAAGGGCATCAGAGTCAACCGTGCCATGAGCATTGCCTCTACTGAGATTAACAAATGCAGCACTGACCAGCAATCAAACAATGTTCCTAGGCTGTATGAGACGGCAACTCACTTCATTAACTAACCAACAGACTCATTCACCAGTATTACATTTGCAATGGCTGTCTCAGATTTTCCTTTCTTGTGAAAAAGAGGAAAGTTTGGATTAATTTAAAACCCATTGTTATATTCTGTTGCTCCTGCTATATTCTCTTGTGCCTCAAGAAAACAGCAGCTCTTGATTAATGCCTTCTCAGAAGAGGACTCTCACAGCTTGTGTCTAGATTCGAATAAGTTTCTCATGATATTGTAAAGTTACAACAGCTACAAATCATAGTCATAGGTCATAGGATCCCTACAGTGTGGAAACAGGCCATTCGGCCTAACAAGTCCAAACTGCCCCTCCGAAAAGCATCTCACCCAGACCCAACCCCCTACACCTGCATTTCCTATGTCTAACCCACCTAACCTAAATATCCCTGGGCACTATGGGCAATCTACCTACCCTGCACATCTTTGGACTGGGGGAGGAAACCAGAGCACTCGGAGGAAACCCACACAGACACAAGGAGAATGTGCAAACTCCACACAGACAGTCGCCCAAGGCTGGAATCAAACCCAGGTCCCTGGTGCTGTGAAGCAGCAGTGCTAACAACTGAGCCACTGTGCCACCAATGTTTCTTTTAATCACCTGACAGTTAGATCCATTGATGTTTGGGTTATTAGAATGGTTTGTGTAAAATGTAGTAACATATATTCTTGGCATTCCAATGAGCACATCTCTGTTAGTGAACTCACCAATGGACAGCCTCAATAAGTTATTCTTTTCACTTGCTACGTAAACCCATAATTCTTGTGTTCATCAACTTATTATAGCTTTTACAATTCATTTGTTCATATATGTGTCATTGTAGGATTATTAAGTATTTCTGTGAAGAGAAGCAAATGACGTATCAAGTTAGTACATGATCCATCTGTATCATAGCAAAGGTAAAGATAAAACCACCAAAGTCCTACTGGACTATAGGGCTGCTCGCTCATTAGAGAGAGACGATTGGTGGTGGTTTAAACTGAAGGTGACCATACATCTTGCAAGGATAGACGTTGAGAAGGAGAGTGCCTATATTACTTATATGAAGCGTTTTTTCCAAATCCAGCTAGTGTACTGTATGACACAGTTAACAAAATGAGCCTTGGGTTCCATTTACTCAGGAAAATGATCCACTCTGCTTATTTTTGGAGTGGAACCACCGACTATTAATGAACTGAAGCTCATGATAATCACCAATATTACTGTGTGGCCTCAGAGGCAACAAATCTTTTAGCCTGTTCTGAAGAAGAGTCATAGCGTTTTCAAAATGCTAACTCTGTTTCACTCTCCACAGGTGTTACCAGACCTGCTGAGTTTCTCCACTATTCTGTATATCTGTTTCAGATTTCCAGCAACTGCAGTATTTTGCCTTTAATCATTTAGTCTTGGTTCTTTATCTACCATATCAATGGCTTTCCACTTTACACATATTTTCTCATGAGAAAATCCTCAAAATGGCATGTTTTGCCATAAAGAGAAGATGCATTTTGTTTGAAATCTTTATGGTTTAGAATTTGGAAAACTTTACTGACAGTCACAGTCTTTGCATAAATCACAAAAATATTGTTCTCACATTGATTTTATTTCATTCTGAACTCTGTCATCACCCATGTCGGGTGGGGAGGCAATGGCCTAGTGGTATTCTCGCTGGACTGTTAATCTGGAGATCCAGATAACATTCTGGGGACCCCAGGTTCAAATCCCACCACAGCAGATGGTGGAATCTGAATTCAATAAAAATCTGGAATTAAGAGTCCAGTGATGACCATGAATCCATTGTCGATTGTTGGAAAAACCCATCTGGTTCACTAATGTCCTTTAGGGAAGGAAACTGCCATCTTTACCTGGTCTGGCCTACACATGACTCCAGACACACAGCAATGTGGTTGACTCTGAACTGCCCTCTAGGCAATTAGAGATGGGCAATAAATGCTGTCTAGCCAGCAATGTCCTCATTCCATTAACAAATAAAGGAAAAAAAAATGTATATTCAGATTCTGACTTAATCTGTGGTAAAGCTATAATACGGTATTTTACTTCAAGCCTAAACACGGTTACTTCTGCTGGTCCATGGGATTATGGATGATAAATGTTTAGACAACCAAAAATTTTTGATAAAAGATATTAAATGCATAGTATTTAAATATCATTGAATGTGAAAATAATGTAAATAAAGCAAGATTATACATAATGATAGAGGAAGGAGGAGGAGAAGCAAGCTTAGAAAGTTGAGTTCAATGATATTTTTTATTTATTCAGGAAATGTGATTTTTGGCAGTAGCAACAGCATTTAATGCCAATCCTTAATTCTCCTTGAGACTGTATTAAGAACGTAACAAACAGGAGCCAAAGTAAGCCATTAACCCCATCAAGCCTGCTCTGCCATTCAACAAGATCATGGTGATCTGCCCAGGCCTCCAGTCTACTTTTGCCTAGCTCAGCATAGCTGTCATCTTGCTACTCTTTCAAAAAATTATCTACTTCTCTTTAGATACTTCCAAGTGATCTAACCTCCACAATCTCTTGAGTAGAAAATTCCAGGCATTTGCTACCCTATAGAATCCCTACAGTGTGGAAGCAGGCTGAGTCCACATTGACCCTCCAAAGAGCATCCCACCCAACCCACCCCCTATCTCTGTAACCCTGCATTTCCCATGGCTAATCCATCTAACCTACTCATCTTTGGACTGCAGGAGGAAACCAGAGCAACTGAAGGAAACTCACGTAGACAGAGGGAGAATGTGCAAACTCAGCACAGACAGTCACCTGAGGGTGGAATCGAACCTGGGTTCTTTGCACTGTGAGGCAGCAGTGGTAACCACAAAGCCATCGTTCTGCCCTCTCAGGAAGCTAATTCATTGCATCTCAATTTTAAATGTGTGTCCCCTTGGTTTGTAACTATTTCCCCCAGTCCAAGACTCCCCCACAAGTGAAGACATTTTCTCAACATTACCCTGCCATGGCTTCTCAGAGCCTTGTTTGTTTCAGTAAGATCACCCCTTTTCCTCTAAACTCTAATGAATAAAGGCCTAGCCTATTTAGCTGTCCTTGATAAGTCATCCTGGAAACAATCAAATGAATCACTTTTGAATTGCCAGTTAACCTTTTTAAAGTACAGGGACCAAAACTGTTCGCCATACTTCAGGTGTGGCCCCAGCACACCTAGTACAGTTGTAACAGGATTATTCAATTTTTAAACTCCAACGTCTGAGCAATAAAGGACAAAATTCCATTTTCTTTCTTAATTATTTGCTACACTTGCGTGCTAACTTTTGTGTTTCATGCACAAGAACACTCAGACCATCTGCACTGCACATTTTGGAGTTTCTCTCCATTTAAGAATAGTTTGTCTTTTGATTCTCCTACCAAAATGCATGAACCTCACAGTTTCCTACATTAAACTCCACCTGCCAAGTTGATAGTAAATAATTGAGGCTCTAGGATTGATCCTTTAGGCACTCACTCGTTACATCTTTCCAACCTGAAAAGACCCATTAATTAATCCTGACTTTCTGTCTTCTGTGTCTTAAACAATCCTCAATCCATGCTAATACATTACCCCCAGTGCCAGGAACTCCTATCTTGTGCAATTACCTTTTATGGTGCACCTTCTTGAATGCCTTCTGAATATCCCCTTAATGAATTACACTAGTTATATCCCCAAAGGCCTCTTGCAAATTTGTTATTTGTGATTTTCCTTTCACAAAACCATGTTAATTCTGTTTGATTGCAGTAAGCTTCTCTAAATGTCCTGCTATTTCTTCCTTAATAATGGCCTCTAGTGTTTTTCCCAATGACAGGTGTTCAGTTAAACGGTCTCAAGATTCTTACTTTCTATCTCCCTCCCTTCTTGAAAGGAGGTATCATACAAGTTTTCCAAACCGCTGGAACCCTCCAAATCCACTGAGTCCTTGAATATTTTAACCAATGCCTCCACTACCTCTGCAGCCATATCCTGTAAGACCCTTGGTGCAAGCCATCAGGTCCTGGTGACTCGCCTGCCTTTAGTCTCACAAGTTTGTCAAATACTTTGTCCCTCATGACAGAAACTGCAATAAGATCTTTCCTCCCATTAGCATCTGGCTTATCTGATATCTTTGCAATGTTTATAGTGTCCTCCATTATGAAGACCAATGGAAAATATTGATTTAAATTACCTGCCATTTCCCTATTCCCCAATATCAATTCCCCAGTTACATCCTCGCCAGGTCCTATACTTACTTTAGCTGCTGTCTGCTCTCTTTCTTTATCCGTACCTTCAGAAGCTCTTGCTGTTTGCTTTTATATTTTCCGTAAATTTACTTTCAGACCAATTTTCTCTCTCTTTATTAGCTTTTTAGTCATCTGCTGCTAGTTCCTAACAAGTTCCCAATCCTCTGGCCTGCCACTAGTTTTCACTGTTTCACATGCCTGACAGTTTGATTGGAGGATACTCTCCTTCACTAACTTTGTTAACCTTGAGAGATGCATCCTTCAATCAACTCTTTTTAACAGAACAAATTTTTGCTGAATATTCCAAAATATTTGCTAAAATTAACTGTCTGTCACCGCTTATCCACAGCTTTATCCTTTTGTCTGTTTTCCAAGCCTGCTTTAGAGAATACTTTCTTCATAACCCTGCAACTGTCCTTATTTTAGTTGAGGACACTGGTTTCAAACCTTGGTTGTTCTTCTTCAAACTGCATTTGAAATTCCACCATGTTGTGATTGCTATCCCCCCATGAGGATCTTTTGATTATGAGATCTCTTTTAATCCTACCTCATTGCACATTACTATATCTAAAACAGCTTTTTCCTGAGTGTGTAGTATACTGCTGGAAGAAGCAGTTCCTCAATGCACTCAAATCATCCATGTCAGCCTTGCCCAGTTGATTTATCCAGTCAATATGTAGCTTAAAATCACTTATGACAGTTGCAGTGCCCTCGTTATGCACATCCATTATTTCCTGACATACTTTTGTGCTACAGTGAGACCACTCTCTGCGGCCTACAGAAAACTCCCACTGTGACATTTTTCCTTGCTATTCCTTATTTCCACCCAGACTAATTCCACATTATGATCTATTATACCTATATCACACCAGCACTGATATCTTCCCTTATTAACCAAGTAATACACCTCCTTTTCCTTTTTGCCTATTCTTCTGGAATGTTCGAATACCTTTGAATACTGAGATCCCAGTTCTGGTCACCCTGTAGTCACATTTCTGTAATAGCTATCAATCCATATTCATTTCTTTAACTATTTGTGCCAGGCTTTTATCTAGACTAATGCTGAAAAGTGGAAATAACATTTGCACCGCACAAATACCAAGCAATGACCATCTCTAGTAAGAGAGCATTCAACCATTGTTCCTTGACATTTGATGGCACTACTACCACTATATCCCACACAATCAACATTCTGGGGTTTATCATTCACCAGAAACTGAACTGGACCAGCTATACAAGTACAACGGCTACAAGTTAGGAATCTTGCAGGACCATGACCAACAAAATTTAACATCTATGCCATTGTATTGAGGAGCCAATCTTTCAATTCTTTGACAGCAAGGAACTGGCATGTATATCCATGTTTGCTGCTGTAGAGTTTATTTATATTATTGAAGTATGCTTTTCTGTGTTTTTAGGTCTTTTTCATGGTAGCACAGGTCACTTCTGAGAACCATATCACTTCCCTGAATGCAAGGTCATTCTGGAATTTGAAATAATTATTTGACGGTTGCTTTTTGTCACATGTTTGTTTGAAAACTTACCAAGTTGTGGATAAACTGTGGACGGACAAATCAATGACCTTCCTCCCATTACAGAATTGGCGTGTGTATCACTTCACTGTCACCAGCTCAATGTTCTGAAATTCTGACACCATTGTGGACCGCACTGTCATGAAAGAACTGCAATGTTTTTAGAAGGATGCCCACCAACATCGCCAGGGCAAGTCATGATGGACCATAAATTTACTCCTGCAAGTACTATCCATGTACCACAACTAAATTCAAAAAGATAGACAGGCATATGAGGCCATTTTCCTTTAACAAAATGATATGAATGACAATAATGATGGAAACTAATTTTTAAAAGCATTTCAAATTTCTACTGTGATCCAAAAAGGCCTATTAACATTTAGAATCCTTATTTTCTCCTTGTTTAATTTCCTATGTGTTTGTAGCCAAACCACACTGCATTTTTCTGGCTTCTGTAACCAGAGATAATCTTTGTGGGTTATTTTGCTATGTGCCTGACACACTCACAATAAGCTGGGTGTATTCTCAGTGCAACGCTCTGTTGATTTTCTTAAAGTTTTCCATACACCTTAGAAGTACAAATATGGATGTGAGTGATCTTTTTGTTCCTTCTGTCAGGTGATGGTAGTTTATGTAAGACATAAATGTCTTGCTCAATCTTTGAGGCAATGTCAACATGGCAAACAGCAGCCGAGTGCAGAATAGCCTGTTTCTTTTTAAATTATGCAGATTCCCAATTGAACAATCACACACAAAGTTCATGTGAAATATGCATAAACCCAAATGACAAGAGACAGACACTGTGAGTAAGACTTTTTTGGTGGTCAGGACACCAGTGTCAACACCAGGGGTCAAAATAATTTCTTTACAAGCACTCATCTTTAGACTTTCTGTAGGGCTATTTTTGATTATCGAGGGCTCCTTTTTCATTGTCCCTAACAATTATTACATGATTCAGTCACATGCTAACAATACATTCTGTATTTGTGGTAACATATAAAGGGATTTGGACTCAAACAGATGCAAAATTAGAGGGGTTCATCAATAATCATCACTGTTTCATTGATATTAAAGCACAACATACAAGAAAAACACTAATTTTCCTAATACCATGCTCTTTTAATTGGCACAAGACAAAAGGCATAAGTTAATAACAAGTGATACTTTAAAAAATAACACACTTGCATGCACAATATTCCAGTACCTCAAACAAACTTTTTGTGGACTCAAAAGTCACAGCTTCATGTTTGTTTCTAATACTGTGTCTGCCACGAAAGCATGTATGACACTTTGTATGATGATAACTTGTAAATCAAAATCTTATGAAAATGGATCAATATTAAATGATACAATTGATAAATTATCCACTATAAATTCATACATTACAATTTTTCCCCAAACAGTCATTCCTGAACTCCAGCAGCCTTAAGCGAGAAACTGCACAGTCATTTGAAAAGAATTAATTACCTCAGTTTTACTAGTTCCCAGTTGGCAGGGTATTCCCTTTTTGAAATGTTTAAATTGCTCTCTCCCCTTTCGACCCCTTTGCTTCTCTTTCGGATCCCTCTCTTCTTTGCAGACATGCTCTCCTTTTCACAGACCATTTCTCCGTTTGCAGTTCCTCTCCCAAATTTACAGCCTTGCTTCACCTCCATCACCCATGCCTCCAACCTCACCCAGACCACACCAGCCTCATTGCCTGGCCCATGGCCTCACCAATTCCACTTCCCATTTCAACCTTCCAACAGAATTCATCCTCCCTCCTTCCCCCAGCCTTGTTCCCTCTGACCTCATCTCCCCCAGGCCACCAACGTGTCTGAACTCTCTCCCCTCATCCTGTCAGCCTTGTCCCTGCTGATCTAGTTTGCTACCCTACCCAGGACTCTTTGCTGGTTTTGGGGTTGAGTTCACCCAAAAAACCCCTGTGTATTTTATCTGTTGAACTCCATGTCTCATCGGTCCTGAGGCTCAACGAAATTTGTGTGCATCTGGCCAACAGATGCGTGTTACTGGATGATTCACATCGTAAATGGTTACCTGTGGCTGGAAGGCCTTCCAACCCTGAGTGATTAGCAGCCTCTCTGTTGGAGGTAGGAACTGCTGGTGCAGGGAAGAGAGGAAGGGCACCTCAATAGGTGTTGGGGGGAAGAACACTCTGAAAGAGTTTCGTAATTTAAAGAAAAAAAACATATATTGATCAGAGCTACAGACCTCCAATTTCAAGGGGAAACCCCACCATTGGGTGACTCATAGCTAATGCTGTCCATTGGATATAGCCATTATGCAGGTTAAAAAGGGCATTTGCGACGACACTTCCTCAAGCTGCTTCAGTGACCTGGCTGGGATTTGACACTGACTGAGAATCAGCTGCTGGGCCTGACTACTGACTGGGCATTTCCCCAGTGCCCTCAATGTACAATTTAGGAGACTTTATTGGCTAGCTACTGTTTGTGGGCAGTTCGCTGTCATGCCCACTGCTCCACCCTAACCATTCTCTGTTTAAAAGTGTCCAGAAGCAAACAGGTATACCATTCCACAAGAGATAACAAGGTGTAGAACTGGACGAACACAGCAGGCCAAGCAGCATCAGAGGAGCAGGAAAGCTGACCTTTCAGGCCTAGACCCTTCTTCAGAAATGGGGGAGGGGAAGGGGATTCTGAAATAAATAGGGAGAGAAGGGGAGGCGGATAGAAGATGGATAAAGGAGAAGATAGGTGGAGAGGAGACAGACAGGTCAAAGAGGCGGGGGTGGAGCCAGTAAAGGTGAGTGTAGGTGGGGAGTTGGGGAGGGGATAGGTCAGTCCAGGAAGGATGGACAGGTCAAGGGGGCAGGATGAGGCTAGTAGGTAGGAGATGGGGGTGGGGCATGAGGTGGGAGGAGGGGATAGGTGGGAGGAAGGACAGGTCAGGGAGGCAGGGACAAGCTGAGCTGCTTTTGGGATGTGGTAGCGGGAGGGGAGATTTCGAAGCTTGTGAAGTCCACATTGATACCATTGGGCTGCAAGGTTCCCAAGCAAAATATGAGGTGCTGTTCCTGCAACTTCGGGTGGCATCGTTGTGGCACTGCAGGAGGCCCAGGATGGACATGTCATCTAAGGAGTGGGAGGGGGAGTTGAAATGGTTCGTGACTGGGAGGTGCAGTTGTTTGTTGCGAACCGAGCATAGGTGTTCCACAAAGCGGTCCCCAAGCCTCCACTTGGTTTCCCCGATGTAGAGGAGGCCACATCTGGAACAGCGGATACAGTATACCACATTAGCAGATATGCAGGTGAACATCTGCTTGGTGTGGAAGGTCTTCTTGGGGCCTGGGATGGGGGTGAGGGGGGAGGTATAGGGGCAGGTGTAGCACTTTCTGTGGTCGCAGGGAAAAGTGCCGAGTGTGGTGGGGCTGGAGGGGAGTGTGGAGCAGACAAGGGAGTCCCGGAGAGAGTGGTCCCTCCGGAAAGCAGATAAGGGTGGGGAGGGAAAAATGTCTTTGGTGGTGGGGTCGGATTGCAGATGGCGGAAGTGTCGCCCTCCTCAAAAACTTCTGATTGCCCGATCCCAAACACCTCATCTTTATTATGGACGTCCAGTCCCTATACACTTGCATTCCCCATGCAGATGGCCTAAAGGCCTTCCACTTCTTCCTGTCCCGCAGGCCCAACCAGTTCCCCTCCACTGACACCCTCTTCCGCTTAGCTGAACTCATCCTCACCCTTAACAACACTCCTTCCCAAAATCCACAAACCTGACTGCCCTGGTCGACCCATTGTCTCCACCTGCTCCTGCCCCATCGAACTTATCTCTACTTATCTCGACTCCATTTTCTCCCCCTTGGTCCAGCAACTCCCCACCTACGTCCGTGACACCACCCATGCCCTCCACCTCCTCACAAACTTATGATTCCCCGGTCCCCAACACCTCATCTTTACCATGGACGTCCAGTCCCTATACATTTGCATTCCCCATGCAGATGGCCTAAAGGTCTTCTGCTTCTTCTTGTCCCGCAGGCCCGACCAGTCCCTCTCCACTGACACCCTCATCCACTTAGCTGAACTCGTCCTCACCCTTAACAACTATCCAACGCATCATCCTCCGACACTTCCGCCATCTGCAATCCGACCCCACCACCAAAGACATTTTTCCCTCCCCACCCTTATCTGCTTTCTGGAGGGACCACACTCTCCGTGACTCTCTTGTCGGCTCCATACTCCCCTCCAGCCCCACCACACCCGGCACTTTTCCCTGCAACCACAGGCAGTGCTACACCTGCCCCTACACCTCCCCGCTCACCCCCATCCTAGGCCCCAAGAAGACCTTCCACATCAAGCAGATGTTCACCTGCATATCTGCTAATGTGTATACTGTATCCGCTGTTCCAGATGTGGCAGAGGCTTGGGGACCGCTTTGTGGAACACCTACGCTCGGTTCTCAACAAACAACTGCACCTCCCAGTTGGGAACCATTTCAACGCCCCTCCCACTCCTTAGACGACATGTCCGTCCTGAGCCTCCTGCAGTGCCACAATGATGCCACCCGAAGGTTACAGGAACAGCACCTCATATTTCGCTTGGGAAACCTGCAGCCCAATGGTATCAATGTGGACTTCACAAGCTTCAAAATCTCCCCTCCCCCAACCGCATCCCAAAACCAGCTCAGCTTGTCCCCGCCTCCCTAACCTTTGCTTCCTCCCACCTACCCCTCCTCCCACCTCATGCCCCACCCCCATCTCCTACCTACTAGCCTCATCCCGCCCCCTTGACCTGTCCATCCTCCCTGGACTGACCTATCCCCTCCCTAACTCCCCACCTACACTCACCTTTACTGGCTCCATCCTCGCCTCTTTGACCTGTCTGTCTCCTCTCCACCTATCTTCTCCTTTATCCATCTTCTGTCCGCCTCCCCTTCTCTCCCTATTTATTTCAGAATCCCCTTCCCCTCCCCCATTTCTGAAGAAGGGTCTAGGCCCGAAACGTCAGCTTTCCTGCTCCTCTGATGCTGTTTGGCCTGCTGTGTTCATCCAGCTCTACACCTTGTTGTCTCAGATTCTCCAGCATCTGCAGTTCCTACTGTCTCTGATACCATTCCACAAGGCCAATTTTACATTCCAACACTGCCACCCCACCCCCACATCTGTCCCCCAAACAACCACCAGCACCATCAATTGTCTCCTAGGCAAATCCCCTACATCCTCTATTTAAGTCTTTTTGTTTGGTTTTTACCTGTTGGAACCATTCCTTGTTAAGCTTTCACTGTGCAACAGTGAGTGAAACACTTGTGCTTCTATTTCAATGAATAATTACTTCTATTTAAATTTGATTGAAGGAATCCAGGTTCTGTTCTTCAATCATCAGATTTGAAAAAACAGTATTGTGCATTATTTGAACAACTGCAAGGTTTGGCACGTTGTTATTGACAATGGCAAAATTGTAAATATTTAATGCAACTGCTTTGCAGTGAAGTAGAAAAATCAGTTTATTGCGACAGCTATATAAAACACAGTGAAGTGTAAACAATTTATGCAGACTGGCTTGCTCATCAATAATAATCAGGTGAGCCTCTCAAATAAGACTGATGCTATTGATGATTACTCTTGGTACCATGAAACAAGCATTGACACACTTAAATGAGCTACTGTAGTCAAAGAATAGCCAAAATTCAAGGAAAGTTAAATGAAATCTTTTCACGCAAAGCCTGCAAATTTGCAAGTAGTTATAAAAATGATCAAATAATGTATCTTTGTGAGCAAGAGCACACCTAAAGGAGTAGGTCTTCCACTCGATGATAGAGTACATCAACAGGATGCTGTGAGTTTTAACAGCATATTGGAACCCTCTCCTAATCTGCATTTTAATTGGAATTTAACGAGCCTAGTGTACCACTAGGTTCCAAGTGCTTCAGCCACATCTGGGACAGATTATTATGTGCACTGTACATTTGATGCTTTGAAGACCTCAGCATCCAAAATGTAAGTCCCCAATGCCTGATGAGCACTACAGATTGGGAAACAGGAATTTGTATCATTCATCTCTAAATTTGTTCAGGAAATGGTGGAATACTTTGATGAAGACCTGTAGGTTCTCTGTGCATCAACGGGAATATATTGAACTTCCGTTCACATCCATATCTATCTGGTATCAGGATTAGTTTTCATGTGGACACTGATGACAGCCAGGTGCTCCGCACACCACCTGTCTCAACTCCTTCACTGTTGCTAAATTTATCAAATTGCTTATCCAATCTCCAGTGCTGTATTAAATCTCCAATTAAATATTGATCGAAGCCTTTGTTTTGGTTTCCACTCAAAGCTTCATTCCCTATCTGCTAAATTTTTCCTTCTCCCTGAAACTGTCTCAGACTAAATCAGATTGTTTGCGGCCTTGACGATGTTATGGACCATGACAAAAGCTTTCCACTACATATTTGCCTCAACTCATCTGTTACTGAAACCTTCATTGATGCCTGTGTTACTTCTTGTCTTGACTATTCCAAAGCACATCTGAGTGGTTCTCTCACATTCTACTTTCCTCATGCTTTAGGTCATCCAAAATCCTACCAGGTCCTATCTCACACCAATTCCTGTTCCACTATGCTCAAAGACCTACATGGGCTCCTGACCAAGCAATGTTTTGATTTAAAATTCTCTTCCAGTTTGTAAATTCCTTCCAGGTCTTGTCCTCTTCCATTCACTCTATCTCACAAACTTTTCCAGGCCCATAACCTGTCAAAATATCTAAATGTATTGAATTCTGATTTCTTGAGCATCCCAGATTTTAACCAGTCCACCACTGGTGCCTGTGCTTTCAGGTGCCTATGCCCCAAACTCTCGAAATGAATCCCTACACCTCTAAGCTTCATTAGTTTCCTTTCAGACATGTCTCAAAACCAACCTCTTCAAACAAGCTTTTGGTAAAATGGCATAACTATTCGTATTGTTCAGTGTCATATTTTATTTGTAATACATAGGTGAATCACCTTGCAATAACAAGGTGTAAAGTGGGATGAACACAGCAGGCTAAGCAGCATCAGAGGAGCAGGAAGGCTGATGTTTCGGGCCTATATGTTGCATTAAGGATGCTATACAAATATTAATTGTTTTGATCATGAAATATCATTGTTTACTTGAAATGAAAAATGTTAATGTTAATGCAGCAATGCTGAACATCAACTCTTTCACTAATTTTCTGTGCAAAGCACTGTCATTGTCTTACCATTGAAGTGTATCAGGATGACATTATGTGAAATGAGTAAAGAACAACCTAAGCTGGAGACAGTTTGTGGTAAACAAGTCAGTCTCAAGGATGGTTTCTCCAATGGTTAAGTCTGAGTGCACCGGTGTTAGGTGTTCAATTATCTTTTTAAATATATTCACTCAACAAGTGGTACACAAAGCATACACAACAAAGGTTTCCATAGACCTGATTTGCATTGCCTAATACTCTTGGCCTCCTTATTGTTAGGTCTCCACAGGTAGGATTCCCAAAGCAAAGTGAAAAATTAAATAAATCACAGGCTTCTTTTCAGTATCATTAAACATTCCTCTGTGTTTGCACAATTAACTGATTAAGCTCCTAAAGCTTGGATGAAAAGACACAAGTCTTGCACTGAGATCTTAATCTGCCGAAAGAAGTGACTGAGTACTTACAGCGTGTGTACAGTTGGATGAGCCTCTGCTCAGCTGCTGCTGTCCTGAAAGGGAGATGGGAGGAGGGGAGGAAAGGGAAAAAAAACAAAAGAGGCAATTAAAAAGGCACAAAGCTGATTTTGTTTCTAATTCCCTTAAATTGGCAAATAAATGCTCTTCAAAAAAACACTACAAACCAGGCTGCTGCACTATCTGTCTCATCATTGATGTGGTTGAAGGGCTCTTGGTCGTGTCTGGCGCATCTCCCTCACTTCTGCCCTCACCCCTTCCCTTCCGTCCCACAACAGTGATAGGGTCACCTGGTCTCACTTACCATCCCACCAGCATCCGCATGCAAAGGATCATTAGCTGCCATTTCTGTCACCTTCAACAATTTGCCACGAGCAGGCACATATTCCCCTTCTCTCCCTTGTCTGAATTCTACAGAGACTGTTCCCCCTGGGACACCCTGGAGGATTCCTCCTCCATTCCCAACAATTCCCCACACTCCCACAGCACCTTCCCATGCAACTGGCCACTTACTTACCCCTCCTCAGTATCCAAGGCCCTAGACACACCTTCTATGTAAAGCAGCCATCTACTCGCACTTCATTCAATCTAGTCTACTATATTCACTGCTCACAATGTGGTCTCCTCTATACAGGGGAGGTAAAATGCAGACTTGGTGAGTGGTTTATGGAACACCTATGTTCTGTCTGTAAAAATGGCTCTGAGCTTGCAGTTGCCCCCCACTTAAGCACACCACAGTGTTCCCATGGCAACATTTTTGTTGCAGGACTGCTGCAGTGTTCCAGCGAGCATCAGCATAAGCTTGAAGAATAATATTTCACTTTCCACTTGGGGACCCTGCAGCCTCTAACACTCGCAACATTGAGTTCAGTAACTTTACAGCCTGTTTCCATCCTTCCATGTTTTTTTACCCACCCCTCCACCCAGTTCAGTCATGACATAGATTGCTTTCAGCACAGCCAACCCATTCTCAGCTCTTATTGTCACTTATTCAGCTTCTTTTCCATCCTGGCTTACTGTCAATAATCCCCTCATCTGCCTACCCCTTTCATATCTCTCTTTTCTTGAACTCTGTCTCCACTTATCCATTCATCTCTCCTCTCACACTCCTGAACCTTCCTTCAGCATAAACAAGGCTGTGCCATCACACTGGCCCTCCTCTCCAACTTCCTCGCTGCAATACTGCATGTCATTTCCCACAAATCTTCCACAGGCACAGTTCTTTCTTCAAAGCATATTAGAAAATAGGCCTTCTGTAAGCTCCAAAGACACGAAGTTCGTCTTCCATCTAGCTCCCATAGTACAACATCTTCCCTCTTAGAATCCCTACAGGCCCTTCAACCCAACAAATCCACACCGCCCCTCAGAGCATCCCACCCAGACCTATCCCTAAACACACATCTTTGGACTGAGGGAGGAAATCAGAGCACCCAGAGGAAACCCACGCAGACACAGAGAAAATGTGCAAACTTCACACAGACAGTCACCTGAGGGTGGAATTGAACCCGGGTTCGTGGCGCTGAGAGGCAGCAGTGTTAACCTCTGAGCCACCGTGCCGCCTCATGAATTAAAATCAGCAGTGAGATCCTGCAAAAGGTGGGACATTCTTTCACATTTGGAGTGTTTCTACTCGATGAAGGCAGACATGGACAACAAAATTGGATTCGCCTCTAACATATCAGCTCAGACTTTGATTGAAAGAGAAAGACAGCATTAAACGATCAATGTCTCAAACTCAAAGCTAAGATCATGGTTCACTGGGCTATAGTTATCACTATATTTACTAAGTGCTTCATAGATGTGGACATTCTGCAGCAGGCATGTCATAGTCCTTAAGAAACACCTTCAACAGTGTCTTCAGAAGATCCTTCAAACCTGCTGGCATGAAAGAGGACATTTTTTAAGCCAACCCCATGAACTAGTTACTCAGGACCTACTCCTCTGGGTGGACATATCATTCCCAAAACAACTGTTTTGTACAAAACTCAGTCACAGCAGGAGACTCTCAGGAAAATGGCGAAAATATTTTAGGGGTGTCCTAAAGTATCCATGAAGGAGTCAAACATGCTCACCAACTCATAAGTGTCCCTGGCTTGTGCCAAATCGATATGGAGAAGCTTCATTTAGAAAGGCACTGAACCCAAGGAGGAAAGGCAAAGGTGAAATTGACATGTCAGAGAGATTGCCCAAACTTCCATAAAACTCATCTGCCAGACCCTCTGGCATCAAATGCCCTGCTTGTGTCAGAGTTCGAAAATTGCCCATTGCACTTATCAGCTATCTCAGAACACACCAAATCAGAGTGGAAGCAAGTCTTCCTCAATTCCATGAGGTTGCAAATTGTGTTAGAATAAGATTATATTACTGTTGATGGCCCACGGCATCTCCTAGATGCCCAGTGAAGTTGATAAGTCTGTTCAAAGCCTGTCCAATTTAGCACAGTGATACTGCCATGCAACATGATGGAGGGTATTCTTAATGTTAAGGTGGGACTCTGTCTCTTCAAGGATTGTGCAGTGGTCACTCTTACCAATAATCTTACTTTCATGGACAAATATATCTGCAGCCAGCAGATTGGTTAGAATGTGTTCAAGTATGTTTTTCCCTTCTGTTGGTTCCCTCACCACCTGTTGCAGATCCAGTCTAGCAGCAATGTCCTTTAGGAGCCAGCCAGCTCAATCGGTACCGCTGCTGCCAAGCCAACCTTGTGTACATTTTGTGCCCTTGCCGCCCTCAGTGCTTCCTTCAAGTGTTATTCAATGTGGATGAGGTCTGATTGGAGGGAGGATGGTACATGGTACATTACAACTTGAAGCTCTGAGACATGGGCCCCAACATTGAGGACTCTCAGGGCAACTTCATGCCAACCATATGGCTCAATGTGCCACGACCTGTGTTCTGCCCGTGTGACAGGATATATCCAGAGATGACGATGTTGGTGTCTGGGACGTTGCCTTAAGATATGAATCCAGGAGTATGACTATGTTAGGCTGATGCTTGACTAGTCTGTGAGACAGCTCTCCCAATTTTGGCACTGGCCCCAAATGTTTGTAAGGTCGACAGGATTGTTTTTGCAGTTTCAGGTGCTTAGGTCCATCCCGTTTCTATTCTTTGTTGAGACTGTTTAACAATTTGCTACAACTGAGGTATTTCAGAGATGAGGATGGCAGATTTCTTTCCCTAAGTGAACCAGCTGGGTTTTTCCCCTGATATTCAATAATGGTTTTGCCAATTATTAGACTCTTAATTCCAGAAATTTGTATTGAATTCAAATTCCACATTATCTGAGAATCTGGATTAACAATCTAGCGATAATACCATTGCCTCCCCTAATGTTGAGCTTCGCGCAATTATCGGTGAACATCCCCACGTCTGACCTTATGATGGAGGGAAGGTGGTGAACAAGAGGCCTGATCTTTAATCAGTCCTGATATTTGTGTAGGTGTAAGACTTGCCACTCTTTTTTTTGATGCAGTCCATCCTTTCCACTTCCTCACTGAAATGATAAACATCTTTTCGCTGACGGTCAAATGTCTGCTTCTAACGAGGGCCTGTCCGCTTGCCTCGAGTTTTAACCTTTTTGTTTTGCATTTGACTTGGGATCTGTTACTTTAAGTGGTATTTTCCTGCAACGTTATATAGACCTTGGAGTCCATTCTCCATACCATCCATCCCCACATCTTTCTGAGTCCACACGTACAAACCCCACCTTTCCCAGCCAGCAGGCCAATGTGTTGAGCATTTTCAGCATTGTTTATTGTTTGGCGTTTCAGATTGTCTGGATCTGCAGCGTTTTTGTTTTGCAAACTGTATGTGAATGTTCCCTCACTGCAGAAATCGCAACGAAAGCTGCAAACGTGTCTAAACAGAGTCAATCGGTATTTGCTCACTGTTTGGAAACCAGTAACCCAACCCATCGTACTGGCCAATCTGAGGAAACTCCCCTGAGCAATGACCTTCCAGTGATGCCTGTTCAATCCATTGCTATACAGGAAGGGCCTGAGGAATGGTTTCGAAGGGACAGGCCAACGGATTGGTGAAATACCAGAAGGATCTTCAGATCTCCGATTATCCGTGAAGAACCGGCTGCTCGTATAAATTATTTGGGGTCGGACATATTTTGTACCCTAACCTCAGACAGAAATAATTTTTAAAAATCCTGCACACAGTATTGTACAAAGCGACACTTGTGAAAAATGTAAGGCTAGGGCAAACCCAAATCGAGCTACAGAGTGCTAATGGGATTAGGGCTGGAGCACAGTAAAAAATCGCACACGCACACTTGATGGCTTCAAACGCAATCCACAAGACTGGTGATGGAAAAACTGAACGGCGATGAAAAACATGAGTATTATGAGAATACTTTATTTTCCAATTATACGAGGTAACTAGCCAAACAAATTTGTTGGTGGTTTCTAGATACTGCATCAATGTCTGGTGCCCTTCCCGTTTATATAATGCCGTGCAATTGCACTTTCATTTCGACTTGAAATAATAAATATCAGATAAAGACAGGGGCAGACACAATTTTAATTAGGGCATGAAAAAGGACCACACTTCAAGTCGCCACCTTGGAAATTAAATGATGTGATGTGATAATTATGTTTATTTGACAAGTACTGCACTGGCTACAAAATAGTTGTTTTGGAGTAAGTAACTTTGTTTTACTGGACGAGTCAACAAATTTGTGATCAAACAAAGATTAAAACAATCGTGTCCTGCAAACTGTGTTTTTACAACATGCTTCGAAGGTTCAATACAACAATTGGGAGATGTGGTGTTAATAGGAACTCCGCTTCACCTTACCTCATTTTCTCCTCCCAGACTGTAACATAAAACCACTTCCTAAAATCTCTCTGTGTGATATTTTGCAAAACGGACGTCGCAATGTCAGGAATTTTAACTGCAGTTTTATCCTGCAGCACATCAGCTTTTCGCTCGTATCTCTCACAATAACCATTTTCAATCACTGCTCCCTCAATGGATCAGATTGGTGTGGACGGCGTAACAGAATATATCTGAACCAATATTTCTGAATATTTCGATGGAAACGGAAAGGCAGTCAATGTAATAGCTGGATCTTCAGCCCTCGGACCTCGATACTGCCGCTTTTTTGCTCTAATATTATCGTCTCTAATTATTGAAAGAAAACAATTATTTCATGCAATTATTTAGAGTCGTTTTTCTCCCCGAAACCTAAAAGAATACGCGTTATGTTAACGACAATTAATTAATGTGTACATATTAAAGTTGACAAAAATAAGGCTTCGGGTGAGAAGTAAAACAATTTGTACATTATTTTACATCTTTTTTTCTTTCACTGAATAAAGCGCCGTAAGCTTGTCAGAACATTAAAACAATCTCCATTTGGTGATTCTTAATGTCCTAAGATTGATTGGATGGGGTAATATGGCTATTTTAACGTGTGGTTGCAGTGTAAATTTTGTTTATTTGGAATGATGCTCCTCATTTTGTCAATTGGTGGTTAGAAATATTTCCCTGTTTCGGGAAGGGGAGCAGCGGTATCGTTTTAGAATTTAGTTCTAGTCCCAACGTGGAGCCCTTCAAATGATCAGCATTCAACCATATCTGAAATTCCAAACCAGGAATTGTTCTTCACAAGGTAAAGCATCTGCATCGCCTGACCTCAACCGCTTTCCTACAGGCGTTTGGAAGGTGTACATTTTTTTGTAATGTGTAATGAATAATGAATATTTAACATAAAAGTTCTCGGAATCAAATTTAATAGTCGTAATATTCTTAGTTTGAAACTTGCGCTCTGGCAAGAAATGAGTCAGTAAATTGACCTTTCTTATTGTAATTGTAACGAGGAACTTGCTCTTTAAACGTCGACGTTTACAATCAAGCTATCTCCCTGTAAAGTTGCTGAGAATGTACAATCTAACAATTTCACGGTATCGCCTTTTGTGATAAACTGCGTTTGGTGACATTTAGCAAGCCCAGTTGCTTTTAAGGAACGGGAGAGCCGAGTCTCCCAGTTGAAGATCTCTGGTATTATGAGTGAAATGTGTTTATGGTCTCATGTACTACCCCACCTACATTGGTGTATTAATATCCGGCAGATTAAAGACTGAAACCCAATCCAATGCTAAATTTGGTTCATTCGTAAACTGCTGTCACACCCCATTCGTCCAATAACTCTCCGTTCTCGAGCTACCCTCCGGGATATCGGTTGCTTCGCACCGGTTCCAGTGCCTATAACGGATCAATGCAGAACCGAGATTACGAATCACGTTGATTCATGTTTGAAATTCGTCACATTCAGTCCTTAGATCTGTATGTGTTTCAGAGAGGGCTGCGTCTCGGCAATTCCTGGAATGTTAGAAGGGAGGGTTTGTGCTGGTGATGGAATAACACAGGCAGTCCGCTCAGGCAGGCCAGAGCGTCACCCTGAAATGAATCATGTGTAAAATAAATCTTTGCAATTAGTCCTGAGGTGGCAGAAACATTTCGGCGAGAAAGATAGAAACAAACGAAGGGGAAGGTGAGCCTCAGCAAAATCCCTGGAAACAATATCCACAGCGCCTGATTGCAAAGCAACAAGATGAAGGCTAACCATGTTATATCCTGACACTTCAAACCACACCGGCTTTAATATATCCCCGGTCATGTGGTTTACTCTGCATCCTCCTCACCAACAGAAATTAAATTTTCCAACTATCATGTCCAAATGCAGATATTCGGTTTTTGTTTACTCGTTATAAAGGAATTTAAATCATGATTTTTGAACCTTTTTTTTAAAACAGTTGCTGGGAACGGGTGTGTCTTGGTTAATTTTGTATTTGTCCAAGTGAACGGGGCGCTTCAGGGGCATGCGTTAAAATGAACACGTTCCTTGTCGGTCTTTGTGCTACAGTCCACGAGATGGTGTATATGAATTGAATTTAGAGCAAGGGTGAGAATAGTGTGGTTCGCTTGTACCACACCGCGGTGTGTTTTAATGCAGACGTGACCATTGGAGGCTGACTCAGTTATATTGTAGAGAACATTGGCGCAATTTGTCTATACGACAGTTGTCTGCTGTGGGTAATTGAGCAGTGGAAATAGTATCGCTCTGAAACGAGCTGGATTTATTACTTTCAGTGCTCTTGTCAGTATCTCCGGTCACAGCGTGAAACAGTAGATGGCGTATTTCTTAATTGCCAAAGATCATTTCTGCACTTTCGGTCACCAAATGTGTTTCTTGTTCCGACAGTACCAGCCTAACCACAGTAAAGCAAAATGTGCCATCAAAGTGGACCTATCCTCAGTAAACCGCAAACTTAAAAAGAAGGCAAGATTTTTTTGTTTAAAATAGAAATCGCCTTAAAGCAATTTATGAATGAATAAAAAATCCATATACATTAACAGGAAGGCCTCAAGTTTCAGACTCACAAAGGAATTTCAAGAAATATATTGTACAATGATTTGGGACTTTAGAAGTAAGTAGCCGATATGATTCAAGAAAAAGATTTGGAATCATGCAAGAGTTGAAGCCTAGTGAACACGCAAACTAAAACAGAGGCAGCAAACACCAGAAACTGGCAGCCAGCGTCTGTGGAGAGAGAAAAAGAAACAGTCTCGGTGTTTGAAATGTGGACGCTTCACCCGTGTTCTTCAGCCTCCTTTACAAGATGTGTCAGTGCTCATTCAACTTACTTCACACTCCCATTTTCCACCAGGCAATGTTAGGTCTTTTTTCGAAAAAACGCAAGTTCATATGAAGGATGCAACGGGTGTTCATCGGAATTCTGCTCAGATTGGTGATGAAGCCTTCCTTTAACAGCCTCCTTTAACAATGTATAATCGTCCACTTCACATATATATAATAAAAGCAAAATACTGTTCCGAAGAAGGGTCATACTGGACTCGAAAATTACTGTTTCTCTCTTCACAAACCTGCTGAGTCTAACACTTCCTGTTTTTATTTCACTTCACACGTGTTTTGCAGAAAAAGTCCTGTTAGTTTTCTCTCTATAAATGTTACATACTATCCACTTGTTAAAGTGGGAGAAGCGGGAAGGACTGTACAACACAACATTGCGAATAGCCGTGAAGGGTTTAAAAACGTCCTATTTAAAACTAGCTTCATAACAAAATAAGTTGTTTTAATTTATTTGGCGCTCTTCATTTCTAATGCCTCATAGATTTGAGAAAGTGCGCATTATAAAGTGGCATGAAAAAAGCATCACACACTCCTTTTGCATCTTTGCTGGTTTGATTCTCAATGCACGGCGATTCTTCCTTTCCCTTTTCCTAAAACGCTATTACTTCGAGCTTCCAATAATAGCATCGGCGCTACGACGGAGATGAAAAAAAACTCGAACGATTCAGCCGTGGTTGCACAAGCCAAACCCTGCAGATCGCACGGTGGGCTTCAAATGTTGCCGACTGGATAAGGTTTGCATGTGGTAAGTTATCCCGCATGACCCATTGACTTTAAACAGACGTTTCAGCAAGTAAACTGTAACATTTGCTGACAACACTAATGAATAACCTGGATGAAAAGCTGCCTTATGATGTCCAGGTTTGCGCGCCCTTCGTTTATTACCATTCATCAATTATCCCACTAATCAAAACATTTGTTATGTTTTGTCTCTTTCCGGCTCCTCCAGAATTTGAAACATGATTGCATTTGTTAATTAGTCGCTAATAGCGAGGTAATGTGCGCTTGATGGATAACCGTGTCATTGCCAATCACGCCGCCCATTCATATTCCCAGCGGCGTGAGGCGGGGTCCGTGCTCGTGTTGTCACGTGCGCAATCAGACGGGGCGGGGCGAGGACGCACGGTAATATAACCGCTAAATGATTGACATGGGGGATAGCCCATAAACGTGGGACATGGGCGGCATATGCGCTTTGAATGGTTAAGATCGGTGTTGTTGGCGGGTGTACCAATCGCACGCGTCCCCTGGGCCAAGAGCAGGAGCATTGTGTCGCTGTGTACTTTGGGATCTGCAGTCCCGAGCAGCCTGGGCCTTCACTGGACTAAGTGAAAGGACTACAACCCCCAAGGTGCCATGCGGGGGCCATCCCGCCTGGCTATTCCAAACCTGTCAATCAGCACGCGTCATGCAGCTTTGCTTATCAAGGTTTGGTGGGTGGGGGGCGGGTGGAATGGGGGGAGCCGAAGGGGGAGCAGCCAATGTGAAGAATAGATCAGGAAAGAAAAAAAATCCCTCAAGTGTTATCTTCCCTGCAGGGTAGAAATTTTACTGTACAATGTGAAAACTCCAGTTTCAAACAGCCGCTTTGCATAGGGCTTCGCACAAAGTTCTTTCGCAGATTCAGCAACGAAATGAAACGCAGAAAGATTGCCATCGCCGCTGGGTTTTGCTGTTCATTCTTCCTGGGCACTTTATTGAATTTGTTATTTATCCCTGGATTTGACCATCACCATCATCATCATCATCAGCAGCAGCGTTTTGAGGGACCAGGGCAGGATCACCTCAGCATCGTCCCATCCACATATTTCAACCGGGGGACCGACCAAGACCTGTTGAAGCAACTGAAAGAAAGGTACCAGGAGGTTGTCCGCTATCGGCAGCAGCCTGGCTCCACGGCGGCTGCAGGGAGGCTCGCTAGACCGCTAGAGAGGCGCCTGATGGACCTAGCACAGAACAGTTCCCCCGACCAACTGCAACCCCAGCATCAGCCGCAACCACAGAGCCACACCGGTTTCCAGAAGAACCGGCTACTGACTGCGCCCGGAGAAAGTACCTTCGCCTCGAGCAGTCCGATTCGGTTCCATTCGCTTCCCCTGGGCTGTAGGGATATTAATAACGCGAGCAGTGTCCATTATTTAGGCTCTGGCTACACAAAGGCGGTGTACAAAGCGGTTCTGAATGAAACGCTGGCAGTGGCCTTAAAGTCGGTGGACTTTGGAGGACATGACATGGAAAACTGTGTCAAGCAGTACGGGGCACTGGAAGATTGCTACAGACTAGCATCGTACAAACTTGTCAAAGAGATGACACTATTACAACGGCTGCAGCACTCAAACATTCTAAAGGTAAGTGGCAGGCACTGTCCATCAGTAACCTGTTGGAGCAATTTCTTACTGGGAGGACAGAAAAGATTGGGTTTATTTGGGGATTGATTTCTTTGCTCAGTGAGTCATTTTTGAAAAGCCATCCATCTGTCTGATCTATGTTGGTCCAATGCACGCGTGGAAAATATACAGAGCACTTCATGACAACGCTGTTAACCTGACATTCTCTTCAGTCATTCACGACTGATGTGAAAGCACAAACATTTCAGTTCATTAAAGATATTTATCTCATGACCGTGTGTCACTGGGTTGGCTTTTTCACGGTATTTGAGCTGATTCAATATTAAGACCGATCATTCGGCATCATTTCAGATCGTAATGTGATTGTGGAATTAGGTGGCAGGATTAACATGGATCCTCAGCAGGAATTCACTTCTTAAAGTCCTGCAAAGGCAATTTTGCGCTGAAATTTCATTTTTACATGTCAATTTAAGTTTTTTGAAATTAAATTGGGCTATAACGTGCTTGCATTTCTTTCTGCTGTCCAGATTGTGTTATTGTATTATAACCTGACCTTTAGGAAATAATCCCTTCTGGAGTTTTTAATTGTTGAGAGTGAGGGAATGGGGTTGGAAAGGAGAAGAAGGAAGAGGTGAGGGCGGCAGCCTCTTACGGATGAGCTACCCGGGGAGATGGGCTGAATGTTTTCCTTCCAGTTGCAGTCTGCTTGCCTCGTTTTGCTTTCAGGATTCCTGCCCAACACCGGAGATTCACTCCGCGTTGAAGCGCACTTTGGCTGATAATGTGGGCTGCATTGCCAGCGCTGTGTGCAGAGCCCTCCCTTTGAACCGGCTGAGTTTAAAGCGGCCGCAGTGTGGCTCAGACGTCGCTGCCTGGATTGGAGTCGGCTTTTGTTTTAATCACCGCTGGTTGAAACGGGGCATCAGCTGAGCTGCAGAGGTTATTTCTGTGCCAGTGGAAATCAGTGAATCATTTGCTGCGGCATTACCCCCAGCGGGCTGCAATGCAATTGACGCTGGCTGTCTCGGCAGTACTTTAAAATAAAAATCACGCTGCATTTAGGACATTGCTCTGGTTATAAAACCAAGCACTTCACTCAACACCACGTAGCCCATGACAGTTTTTAGAAGCACACAGACATTATGCAAATACATCCGTGCAATTTTTAATGAATTTGTCAGATTACCTGTTGTATATCCAATGCCTCTGACCAGCATAGAGGATCTCCCCTCCTCTCTCTCTGTCTCTCGGGGCTAAATTCACTTTCACAGATTTGTAAAACAAACTTGCGTCCATTCAGCCCTTTTAATTCAATCCGTCGTTGCCCGCATGCTTTCAATAAGCAGCACGGGGTTGTTCTGTACCATTTTCGTTCCCACGTTACTTGAATGGGGTGGCTTTCTCCAGAAGTTTGTACATAGCGGGAGGACCGTACACGCAATCAGATGATAAAAAGGACAGAATATTCGTACACATATACTCAAGAATTTTTTTTTGTGTGTGTATGTGGGGTTGGGGGTTGAGGCAAATGTATTTGTATTCCCACTAATAAGAAGTGTCAAGTGCTGTTGATCCAGTTTCTATAGTAACCGTCTTTCCGTTCTTTATTACGGAGAGGGATTTTACGGGATGCCCAGTTTAAAGTGTAATGTGCAAGAGAATGGGGAAGTTCTGTATTGTTCAGAGCAGATCTATCCCTTAAGCCTTGTACAATCCACCCAGTGCTGAAGCCGACTTCAAATAGAATGTGTCCCATCATCAGCAAGAAGGTTTAATCTCGAGAGGAAAGCGGTACTTTTCTGGGCAAAGCTGCTTTTACAATTGCAATTGCTCAGGGTAATAATCCATTATTTGTGTGTGTATATGGATAGATGTTGTAATTTAAAATATACCAGCAAAATGTCCTCTGGGGCTATGACAAATCCAATTTCCATCCCCGCTCTTCGCGGGAGTGACGAGATTATGTTTAAAATGAAAATCAGGCCGAATTCTAACTACCCAGTAAAATGTTGCACTCGCCCGACTCTCCAGTTCTGCCCGCCACTCCCAGATTAAGAACAGCACCAAATGTGACCATGTGAAGACTAGCCAACAGCCGCAGGGCTGTGAGGGTTGTCAGTCAGTTGAATTGAAAGTGGGCTTTCAAGGAAAAAAAAAGACCCTCAGTGAGCCAATATTTGTATTCTTTTTCGGGAGAAAATCACGTCCGATTATCAGATATTCCTAAAACTAGGTAGAAATAGATAGACTGCATTACTGGTGTAAGCCTGAGAATAGTGAAAAGGCGCGCCCCGCAACATTACTAAATCATATTCTGAAGCAAGGTCACTAGACCCGATACGTTTAACTCTGCTTTCTCCCCACAGATGCTGTCGGACCTGCTGAGTTTATCCGGCAAGTTCCATTTTGTTTTAGCACTTGGTGACAGCTCCTAGTTGCTCTTAAAAATTAATCAGTTTAAGTACCCTATGAACGACCCCTGTTTATTAAGCGATGACTGAATTGTACAGAAATTGCCGGGAAACCTCAACAGCAGGTGGCGAGAAAGCAGAGTTAACGTCTGGGTGACCCTTCTTCAGAACATAGTATCACAGTGCTGTTGCGACCCATCCACGACTCTTAGGCTTGTTGTGCTGTTTGTACACTAGTAACGCAGTCTATCTTTTATTCTGTCTGGATTGTAGTGGTAAAGTCACTGCACTAGTAATCCAGACCCTCAGATTAATGTTTTGGGAAAATGAGCTCGAATCCCACCAGTACAGTTGATGAAATTTGAACTCATTACAATAATGGAATAAAAGAACTTGTCTCATAGCGATTGTGTTGTCATAAAAAAAAATCCATCTGGTTCACTGATGCCCTTTGGGGAAGGAAATGTACTGTCCCGATTTCATTTGGCCTACATATGACTCTGGACCTGCAGCAGTGTGGTTGACTCTTAACTTCTTTCTGGGCGGTGAGAGATGAGTAAACAATGGTGGCCGAACCAGTGACACCCGTGAATGAATAAAATAAAAATGCAATTTATTTTAAAACAAAATCGAGCCGATTGCATTATGTTAAATTTCCCCCGGCGAAGAAGACCGACACAAAACTAAACCTACAGATCAGAAACCTCAGACATGATACCGTAAATTAGTTCCAATTTGTACTTTGCCTACACTTTTTTTCAAGTGTTTGTCTTTATCGAAGTACATTAGGCGGCTAGTGAAGATTGAACTGCATCTGGTTCGCTGCCCAGTGGTACGTTCATTTGCCTGATGGCCTCCCAGAAGACACTGGAGTGATCCTTTAAAACACTCAGCGCCGGAAATTTTGATATAGTGGATGGTGACGATAGTAAACGACTGTTATTGCAAATAAACCGCAAATTGTTATTTATTTGGGAGGGAGGGTGACGGTCCGTTCCTAAATCGTTGATTTGTTGTCACGTCCGTTCAGTAAACTAAGGAGATTTCCTTGGAAAGCTGCTATCAGGAATATACATGAACTGCTGCCGTTTGGTGAAGCTGCTTCATGTTCTCTCTCACTGTGATCCAGGTGGCCATTTGGGAAGAAAGCTGTCTGGAAATCAGAGTTACTGATGGGAGGGAAATATCAGTTTCCCGCGATGTGGGTTGAATTAAAAAAAAGGTTCGAGTTGAAATTGGACAGAGCGCGCTCGATGTGGCTCACTGATTTACGGCTAGACCTTTAACCAGTACAAATTACACTGGCTGTAGCACTTAAAAAGAGAATGTCCCCTGCCCTCGGAGCTTTTATCTCACGTAATCATTAACCTCCCGTCATTTCAACTTTTGCACCTTGTCTTGGCTTGTTTTTACCCTGTAAATTAACTCCTTCATTACAACATTTTTTTTAGAAAATGCACCAATCCTGGAACTCCAAAATTCTCAGTGTCTAGACTCCCACACACCGAAGAATGCGTAATTTCCCCGTTAGTGACCTATTCTGAGGCATTTGAAAGAATGTTCAGTGCAATAACCTATTATTACATCTTACTGTTAAGTAGGGCATTATTGAGTAATATTTTAAGAATGCAGAAATGTAAAAAGCATTTTATTACGTTTCTGCTTGCTCGATATATGTGCCTACACTTTTGGTTTTCAAGAAATCGAGTTTTTTGTGTCTAAGCCACCCCCTATCCAATTAAAGCAGATGTTAATCCGCTCCTGACATCCGACGCGTGTTCATTCCTGTGTTTATTGACCAGAATTTACCTCTCAGAGCTGGCAGTCTGGGATGGATGGATGAGCTGAATCGACAAACCAACTTCTGGTTGACGCCCAGCTCCCTGAGTTCACTGACGTTACTGATTGGAAAGTGGTATCTTAGTGAAAGGTGTTAATGACGCAATCAGATCCCATCCCGTGTTGTTTCTGCTGCATGCTGCGGTACAGATGAAGCAAGCCGGTCAGATACTGAATCAGCACGGTCAGTACAAATAGCTGACAGCAGAAACTACCTTCGGACTCATAGGATGAGGGGAGAGAGAGGACACATCCCGAACACCATACAAGTTTCCCTCTGTATTTGGAATCAATATTATTTTGATTAAGGCAGAAATCTCATTTTTAAGGGACTCTTTTTGGAAATGTATTGTGACTTTATAACATTAAAAAAATGGTAGAAGCAGAAATGCAAAAAAGAGAATGGGACTCGCTCTTTGCGATGACAGATGCTCTTTAACCCCGCTGTTTTGCATTTTGATCCTGCTATTGATTATTTTCCCCTTTACGGTTCACCAACTACTGAAGGTGATCACTATCCCCGCACAGTTTTGGGAGGAGGGATCGTGGCTGGTTTGTGGAGCTTAACCCTGGGCCCTCTTCCACCCTTTGTGGGAATGAGCAGGATGCTTCATGTTGAGGCCGTTCGGCCCTAAAGGCGTTGCTCTTTTTTAATCCATCGGCGGCGTGACGAGTGTCAAGCTTTGGTCATTTCCCCACGGTCACCGTCAGCCCCTTTCCAACATTTGGAAAAGTTATAATGCTTTCTGCAACGCTGAAGGACGGTATTCAACTCCCGAAGAATAACTGTCTGCGACCCTGAAATACAACGCCGTACAGTAACCCTCCCGCCCAGGCCATGTGACAGGAACATAACAGGTCGCTTGAAAATCCCCGCAGAGTGAAGGCGTTGTACACAGTTCCGCTCTGTTCTGCTGATCTAATGGTTAATCATTAACTTGTGATAACCCAGAGACCCAGACGAACTACATTTGCTGCCCGTGACATGTCTTACAAGCTTATGTGAGCTTAATTCTGGTTCTGTTTTGTTCCAGGCTCATTCATTCTGATCGGAAAGGGGAAAGGGCAGGGCGTGCCTATAATGGAACTATAGTGTGTGTATGTGTGTGTGAGTGACATGGAAAGGGGTGAGGCAATTCAACTCAGAGGGACGCACTCATTGGTCACCTTAGATAAGCTGAATCCAGTCAACCAATCAATAAATAACGATTTCCCTCTCAAATATTGAAAACAAAATTGATTAATCGCATGTGGTTAGATTTTGTGGGTTTGGTGAAGAGGATAAACTCACGGGGTCACATAAAGATAGTGAAGATGCTCGCTGGCTCAGAGAGTTTTTGTTCGATATGTTTTGTTTTCCGTACGAGTGAGAGAGGAAGCTAGGGGGGAAATCGAAATGAAAGCTGGAAACTCAACATGCTCCTGAATGGATAAAGCAGATATTGCTTAAACTTAAATTTATCTGGCAGCATGCAGCGATGCTAAGTGGTTGTGCATGTCAGCAATGCAAGCAATTCCAGCCCCTTCAATTACTGGGACCAATTACATTATACGGTGCGAGATCCTCTCCGGCCAGGCTATCTCATCCCATCATCACTAGCCCAAATTTAGACGGATGCTGTTAGATTCCGGTACACCCCAGAACAAACCTGGTGTCAACATTTATGTTGCTAAAGTAGTGTGTGCTTGCTCCAACAGCACAGAAAGACAAAAGGCGTTGGGCCCACCAGAATTATTTAGTAGAGCCGATGAACATGCAACTTGGTCCCCTGAATCATGCAATGAACTGGAATATTTTTTCCCTAGGATCTTTTCCAATTTAGATAAAATTACAAACAACACGAAAAAGGTAATTGTGCCTCCATTGCTGCCTTGAATTTTTTTTAGGGAAAATGCACAAAATGCTAGACGATGATAGGAGAAAGCATCAAAACAATATTTTACATTTTAGATGCAAAATGAGTGTAAAAGAAAATGACAATTAAGTCATACCTTTGTTTCTAAAGGACCTGGAGAATAGTGAACATCAGAGTGGAACTTACTCTGCACCTATAGAATCAATTCAGAGGGTGAGCATTTTGTTCAAAGTCAGGCTTGGGGTTAATAATCTCACCAATCATATAGGGGAATTGTGTGAGAGAGGAATTGCTCCAGAGTATGTAACAGTTAATGGAGGTATATATCACTGCTGTTGAGCAGAAGCATAGAGGATATCAGATTTCACCACAGCAGTTTAAGAATTTGAATTCAATTACAAATATCTAGAATTAGATTAAAATATCTGTTCTCAGTATCGGTAATCATGAAATAGTTCATTGTTAAAAACCCAACTGGTCCAACAATATTCTTTATGGAAAGATACTTGTTGCCTTCACTTGGTCCAGCCTGAATATGAGCCCAGTCCTACGCAAAACTAATTTCCCTTTGAAGTGACTTATGAAACTATTCTGTAGTATCTAACTGCTGTAAAGAATAGATTGTAGTAGTTCACGAGGCTCACCCTCAATATTTGAGGCCAAACACAATAGACAAGGAGAGTCAGCATTCCTTGTGGTGTCCACATCTTGAAAATGATATATTGAAGCCAGGGAATATGATTCATTGCTGTTAATATTCAAGGTGGTTGACATACTTGAGTCATGTTAAAGTGCAGTATCTGAGGAGGCTCAGGCTAATTAGGAATGATTGCAATTCAGATGTTTGCTGGTCCTTACAGATCTTCAAAGATGTCAACCATTTGCAGTGCACTAACAGTGTCAATGGAAGGCACTACTGTTCTTAGATCTCATGTGATGCTATGTACTACCTCCACAATGACAACCTGTTTTTCAATCTCTATATCTGTTTGCCCAATTTCTTGTCTCCTCTGTTAAAGGTTCAGACTCATGTTGTTTAGTTTAGGAAGTATTGTTGATTCCCCTGCAACATACCCACATGATGACTCTGCAAGTGTAAGCCTAGACACAGAGTGTCAGTAGGCTACTTGACAGCAGAAAGCATCATGATTAGGCTTGATCCCTTGACACATGCTCTTGCAAAATACTCTGACTAGAACTAGGAGAAGAAATCCTGGTTGGCTTTCTGCCTGTCCAACCAAGAGATGTAAGGGCTATTGGTGGGATCTCACTGGCTGAGATCACCTAACTTATGGAGTGAACTTACACTATTTCTGCTTTATATTATGCTGGATTGTTCACTTCTGAAGGGTAAATGAAAGATTACCAGGACAATCAATTCTCATTTCTCCCTTCATTGGTGCATCCTCACACAATGCCTTCTGTAAGTATTATTGACATGGGGAAAGAAGGAAAGGAAGCACACATCCTGTGACCAATCTCAGAAAATCTGTGGACTAGTCTTATCCAAATTAGCAATGGTTGTTCCAACGTTCTTCACCAGCAAGAAATTTTCATGGACCACAGCATTTTCATTCCTACTACCTCCATGAAGAACCTACCAGATAGGATCAATCCTTTTTCAGCAACCTAATCTGACATCTTGTCTTCATATTTTCTAGGCATGCTCCTTAGTTCCATCCCAATCTATTTTGACCATTTTACCTTGATCTACTTATATCTTGTTCCATTATATCTTTTAAAAGCTAGATTCCCTTCTCAGTCTAAAAGATTAAAGTTCATTCTTTTTGCTCTCCTCTGTACCTCCTATGGAGCAATATGTGTCATAAAATAAATAAAATGAACAGTAACAGCATAAAATTGTTACCACTAACTTTGTTATTTATAGGCTAAAGCATTTTTCAAGCTGCCTCGTCCATTATTAGCAAACCCCATTTTTATCCAGTGTATATTTTTCAGGATAAAATGTTCCTCTTCACGAACATTCAGGAAGATGACTCTACCGAGAGCAATTATACGGAAAGCTCACTCTTGCATTAAAACCTTGCTAGAGACTGGCACAAGACAGCTTCTGAATTGCCCAGAAATTCTCTGTCCAGTGATTCTGTTTATTATTCACTTCACACAACAAAACAGGGCCCATTTTTCTTGCATATTCATTCACGAGGCGATGGTGCATACTTGCTGTTAACTTACTGATGACAGCTTAATAAGGTCCTCTCTTTGTGTTCCATCCCAATGAGCTTGTCAAGCTTTGTGCGTCGGGCTAACCTTTCTCTTTTTTTCCCTCTGGGGAAGGGGCAGTTGTGTCACTATTATTTAGAAGAATTAACGACTTTTAAGAGACTGGGCTGTGACAGATTGCACTGAGGTTGTCACATATATAAAAACCTACAAGATTTGGGTTTTCATTATTTAAACCTTTGGTAAACAAGTTAGCCTAGAGCTATAAAAAAGACATTGCATTAAGGATATTTAGTAGTTAGCAAAATGCAATATGCAAATTTTGAAGTTTTGATTTAATAGGTCAAATATTCAAATCTATGGACTGTTTTCAGAAATGAACAGAAAGGTACAGATTTATCTTTTTTAAAAGTACTGTCTGAAAAATATAATTTTCATTGTTATCTTTGAAAATAACAAAAATACTGAACTGATTAAAGAAAATAAATCAGTTTTAAAATGATTAGATAAAAGCAGCAAGCAATTTCCAATCTGTAATCTCAGTAGTCAGACTGAAAATAATTTATATAGAAAGTGTCACTTTCTCTTTCAATAGTAATGGTTATACTACACAGCATAGTATCGAAGATCACAAGCATGTCTAAAGTTGGGGGTAAGTTAAACTGTTGTTGATAAATAAGTGATTTTGAAATGTTGGGTAAAGTAATTTCCTCAAATTGAATTTATTATTTAATAATTTGAGGCAATGTTATTAGATTGAAATCTTACTTTATGTATGCAGTTTAAGAATCCCTCATGTTCTCACTGTATCTTTTTAAACAGTTCACATTTATTTGGTTCTGACAAGTTTGTATATTGATGCTGATGCACTATTTTTGAAGCAAACTTGAAACATTTGATTAAAACGTATCTTTCCACAAGCCATCAAAGGTGTTGTGTAGAATTTACTGTAAATCTGAGCATTTAGAAACACTGAGATAAATTGTGTACAAATCTAGTATAATAGTCCCAGATTGCACTCCACTTTGTACAAGGATAAACTTTAGGAAATAGTAATGATAGGGGATTGGGTGGTGAACTTGCTGTGAGCGCAAAGCACAAATTACCCATAATTTATCACTAACCATCAGGCTGTCAATTTAGTATCTCAAGATCCTGCAAGAAAACTGGTGTTGCTAATTGAAATGTCACACTGATGAAGCAAGCAGTTCTGAGATTGGGGTTAAGGCACATGTTGGAGTTGAGAAAAGGAAGTTTTAATCAGTATATAACTTCTGTAATAATTGGCTTCATTCTTAAGTCTTGTAATGGGTGTAAACAGTAGGGGGAAGTACTGTCATCCCTCACTTTGACAAAATTAAAAGTGATCATCCCTCAAAATAATTTGTTTGAGATTGTTTATATTCCTAATTCTCCAATGGAGCAACTAAATTCATGAAACAATAAAGACCAAAATCACAATTACATGAGGTCAGGTTTAACTGTTGCCACCTATTTTATAATCTTTCTGATTTTCTTTTACACTGACAGCCACTGCCCCTTTTCTGCTAGTGGTAACAGTCAAGTTCAACCCTTATGTTTTGGAAGTGAAAAATCCTTTGACCTGATTATTTTTCTACCATTAAAGGTTTTACTGCAAAAGTAACAGGGCATGCCATTGGTGAAAATAATCTTCATCATAGGACTATACAGAGTCGCTGTATTTCCAAGAAATTCAGTCCTATTGCTTTGATTTAATGAAAATGTTTGGGTTCATTTAGATTTATTTTTACTGGAGTGAAAAATGCTCACATTTATCAACATTTCATAACAGAAACATGACAGACAGGTTTCTGTCTCCCCAACTCGTGGTTACAATGTGGAATTCACTCCCATAAAGCTTGGTTGAAGTAAATAGCATTGTTTTTAAGAGTTGAGGGAGAAAAGTGCAGAAATTAGATAAACTAAGGTGAGAACTGACTCATGGAGCATAAACAATGGTACGTGGACAAAATGGTCTGTTTCTGTGCTGTAAATTTGGTCAAATACAATATAAAAGATCCCAGATATCATGCTTATAATGTTTTGATAATCCATTAGTTACTTTGCAGCAATATTAGACGTAGACTGTTCTCCTGTATACATTCATTTTTTTCGATTAAACATGCTGCTTTTCTTATGTTTTCTTTCTTCCTTTGTATTTATTTGTTTTCTGCAGCTATATGGTTACTGTTACCAGGACAGCAATGACATCGCAGACACATTGACCACTATCACAGAGCTTGGGTCTCCATTGGAGATGATTCAGCTTCTGCAAACTTCATGGGAGGAGAGGTTCCGAGTAAGTAATGAGAGTCTCTGGAGCTTTGAGTGGGAAGCTGGTTGGGGGAGGAAGGAAAAAGTCCTGGGAAACATGGAAAGAAAATGCCTCAGCCACAAAAGAATTTAATTTCCAGAACAGTTTTCGTTCCCTGGGATTAATGGTTGCTTGGTAAATATGGTAGCCCTTTTAAATCTTCTAATTAGTCAGGAATGTGTTAGCCAAACCTAACTATTTTCATCTGGTTGAGCATAATGAGATAATTTCTCCTTCGTTTTGTTTAGGAACTGGGACTTAACATTCCAATTGCTTCAACATTTAAAAATAAAATAATGCTTTTCTGTATGTTTCCCATGTTTCTCATGAAACATCAGAATACATGTTCAAACAAAAGAATGTACAAATTAGGTGCAGGAATAGGCCACTTGGACCTTCGAGCCGCCTGCTCTGCCATTTAATAGGGTCACGGCTGATCTGATTACTCTACATTCCTATCCGCCCCGATAATATTTCACCCCCCTTGTAACTCCCTGTTCCTTAAAAATATTTGAAGATTCTGCTTCCACTGTCCTTTGAGGAAAAGAGTTCCCAGTTCACGATGCCCTGTGAGGAACAAAAAAAATCTAACTTAAATGGGAGACCCCTTTTTAAATAGTGACACCTGGTTCTAGGCTCTTCCACACGAGGAAGCATCTTTTCCACATCCATCCCATCAAGATCTCTCAACATCTTGCATACTTCAATCAAGGTACCTCTGAATTCCAGTGGATACAACCTTACCTGTCCAAATCTTTCTCCCATTGATTCCAATGTATTTACATCCTTCCTTAAATAAGGAGGCAACACTGCACAGAGTACTTTAAATATTTCAACAATTACCTATATAACTGAAGCATAACCTTTCTAATTTTCTATTCAATTCTCCACAAAATTATAACATTCTAATAACTTGAATAATTACTTATACCTGCATGATATTAGGACACTCAGGTCCCCTCTGCAATTTCTCACCATTTTGTTAATATGCTTCATTCCCATTCTTACTGCCAAAATGGACAATTTAGCATTTCCTGACATTGTACTCCATGTGCCAGAACTTTGGCACTTACTTATCCCTTTGTGGCCTTCTAATGTCCTCTTCGCAACTTACTTTCCTACCTCTCTTCGTGCCATCATACGACTGAACTTCCTCGGTAGCTCAAGTCCTCGAATGTTATATAAAATCACCCTGAAAGAGACAAGTCTCAAACACAGCAAGCTGCTTGGCAAGAGAGATGTGCTTTGTATTTGCCGTGAATAATATCTATTAAATTTAATTCTTTCACTCTATGACCCTAATATGATTCTTTCTCAACTGAGTTCTTGCAATTTTCAGGGCAAGAGAAAAACACACAAAGATAAGTTTCATTTGCTTTCTTATTTTTTAGAAAACAATTCTTTAATTTCCTTTTAACTTTCTCCCCACGATAAGCCTCCTGTATTTTCAGTCAGGATGGTAAGCCCATCCAGTGAACAGACATTGCCATTGATACTGTCAATGGTACTCTTCAGATCTCTTCTGGATCGAACTATTCACTGGTGCAAGAAGCCCCAGCTGGGGGGAGATAGAGGGTTTTCTTTTTCTTTGGCATCCCAAGAAAGCTCCTTTCTATGAAACTAGAATTCAAAAGCAAATGTTAGTTGTTCCGTTCAATGAGCCAGTGCTTTGATGTTATTGAGTACAGACTACCCTGAATTCTCCATTCATTTATTAGTATTACTAACAACATTGAAGATCAATCTCTTACTAGGACTCTGTGGATTTTCCATGTTTCTTATCAGAAGTAGGTAAATGTAAAGCCCTACAGTGGTTTGTCTTCTTGTTATTTCTTCCATAGCGTATTTTTTTTTTCCCAAAACTTACAAATTAACTTGAATTGCAACATGTCAAACAAATCAAAGGGCTCAGACACATGAAATTACATCACTTCTTAGATTCATTAAATGTGCGTGTTCTTTTGTGCAACGTAAATGTAGTGAACTTTCCTCTGTTCTGCTGCTATACTACACTTCATATTTAAAGGTGCGAAATGATATAGAAGTGTGATATAAAAACACACCTTGAGGTTGTCTTCTTAACTGAGCAATATGTCTCAAGTCCAATTTTCAGCCTGTGCTAAAGTAACCAGTCTTAGCCAGAGCATCACTTGGGGTTCCAGGGTTTTTAATCACACCCTGATGTAGCTAAATACATTGCAAGTGAGGACAGAAGTCGACACAGCTGTATAAAGCAGAATAACCTATTGACGTTTGTATTCAAACAGTAGCTACTTGGGTGGGATGCAGACTGGTTCCACGAAAATGCCATTTTCTGGACTGTGTGTCCATTGTGCAGTGACATTGAAGGAACTGGATTGCAGCAAGAAAAATTGTTTGTAGCAACAGAGAGAAACCAAAACTGAGCATCTAGGCATGTGAAGGCATGTAAAGTCTAAGTAAAATCAGTCATGTTGACCAGCTAGTCTTTATATATAACTCATTTCCATTGAACTTTCTCCTTATACATTATTGTTAAAGGGAGAACAAGTGAGAGGATGTTTTACAGAACTCTGTCTTTTTCGATCTTTTTAAAACTGAAGCTAATTGAATGAAGTGTGCTATTTTCATTGCAGATATGTTTGAGTTTGATACGCTTACTACACTATTTGGCCCATTCACCTCTTGGCTCAGTGACTTTGTTGGATTTTCGCCCTCGACAATTTGTCATTGTTGATGGTGAACTAAAAGTGACGGATTTGGATGATGCCAGTATCAGTGAAACACCCTGCTCAAGCAATAGTGACTGTTTTATGGAATTTCCAGCCCGAAATTTCACTTTAATATGTTCCTTGGAGGGCAGATGTCAAAGCATGAACGAAAAACGGAATCTCTACAACGCATATAGGTAATTGCTTCTTTCACTGCTGAATGTGTCAGCAGAGCTCAGATTGCAACCACTGCTATTGTCTGAAACTGACTGTCAGTTTCATCACTATGCAAAATTGCTTTGAAACTACATTCCACTTTGTGAAGAACATGTGTAATTGACTTCATTCTGTGGTTCTCAGAAGGGATAATATGTCCAAACGTGATGCAGTCTGATATGGGCTTAGTGTTTATTATGACAAGAGAAGAAAAGCAATGAATAGTGAGAGAGTTTGCTATGATCCCAATGTTTTTATACAGTTCAGTCATAATCTTGACAAAATCAAAAAATGTGTTAAATCACCAATTCATGCAGATAGGTACAGTTTGCCCTACTCAGTTCCTTTCAGAAACATACAAGCTACACAAAGCATCACTTAGCCACTAACACGAGCATTGCTATGAGAATGTTACAGATATTTCAGGACAGAAACCTGGCCCGACAAGATGTTATCGGGTCAATATGTTGAATATTACCATGCACAATATTGTTGAATTCATGTGGTACGTAGAACATGGGCATGCACGTTCTATAACTAAAAACTGCTATAGAAACTGCTGCTAAATGTTCTGACTTCTTGAATTACCACAAAACTGCTGTGGAAATGTCAAAAGGTGATTTTGAAGGGGGAATTGTGTCTGGAGTTGAGAATAATACTGATCAAAAGCCATATCACCGGGGGCATAATTCTTGAATATTATGTGGGGATTAAAAATAAATTCAACACTAATTTACCTAGTAATGAACTGAAGAGACAATCAAACTGTAATAAATGGCTGTCAGTGATTTGCTGTTATCCCTACCCTCTTTCATAAACAGGAAACAGTGTCATAGACTTGAGCATATAATGTTAACTTGACACTTTATTGAAGTGGGGGTGTTTCAATGGTGGAGTTGCCGAGATGTTGAAACTGAAGATTGATGTAACCGTGTGATTCAAGGAAGAACAGAAGTGTTCTCACAGTATCCTGTCCAACACCTTTCCCTTAACCTACACCTAAGGCAGATTATGAGTTTAATTCATCACTGTTTGTTGGAACTTATTTTCTCCAAATCTGTTGCTGTGTTTCCTATGTTAAAGCAGTTCTAAAGTATTTACTAGGTTGATTGTACTAGCAATTTGGGATGCCCTGAGATCATGAAAGAACTGTCGTTTTCTTTTGCAATTCTTCTATGAAAATCCTTGCATGGTGGTATAATATATACTTAGTCCAAAGCAAATTGAATGTTCTGAAGCCTAATTTATAGGCTAATCATTGTTTCTATGATGTTGACAATTTGGTTATTCTTTCTACAAAATGTATCATATCATCATGGGTCCAATGTTCAATTCCCAGCCATCTGCCCATTTTCACCTGAAAAACAAGAAGAGGACAATTGGAAATTAGAATAATGCCTTTAGCGGATACCACTTTTAGATAGAAAGTGAGCAAGCAGTTTAGCTGTCTAACCAGGTGATGGCTCACAAATTAGCTTAGGAAACTTATAATTTGGGCCAAGTGGAGCAAAGTGTTTTCTAGGCCCAAAAGGAAGCTATGGTGGGCTGCCCTTAAAATTGACTGTGTAGTTTGACAGCCTGCTTTTGATTTTATTTTGTTTCCATTGATCTTAATGGAAATTGAAACTGAATTATTTTTATTGCAGTGGCTGAATCACAAAGACAGTTTGCACCAGGTTGGCAGGCTAAACATCTACATTTGTGCCTTTACCCTGTTATATGCTCTTATGAAACATATGAGGGAAATGATACTAAAACAAAACAAAAAAAAAACTGTGGATGTTGAAATAAAACTCTAAGCTTTAGTAACTTGCTTTTCAATTTCATAAAACACAAAATAACTGAAAACGTAGTGGGCATGAGTTGGCACTTGCCATACAGTGAAAATGTGAAAAAGCAGCTTGTTTTATATCCCAGCCAAGTGACTTCAATGGAAAATAAGATTGGGCAATTTGTAATAACAGGCTGCCAATTTGTTACTGTCTTTTTGTAGTTTCACCTAAGCTTGCTCTTAACTCCACTTATTTCTAATATATTAACAAGGTAATTTCTGAATAAGGTTTATGGAACTGATCTGTAAAAGAATAAAAGTAAATCTTAACTTTGTAGAGGCAATAAATGAGCCATTGTAGATTGGTTATTTGTTCTACATATTACACAATTTCCCTTTCCACTAACATAATTCCATCAATTGAGCACCTCTGCAAACGTTCAATTTTACACCCATTGACTCCAATCTCATATTTGCAAATAAGCATAAATCCTAGCTTTTAAACTAAAATTGATAATCTGTTAATAGGATGTAAGAATTATTGGTAACAAATGCTGATTCATAGCACATGTCATTGGCAGATGTTTAGATGAAAATTGGCTGATTGGCCTTCAGACTAGAGATTCCAGGAATGGCAAGATCAGAAGTGGGCAGAGGAGTAAAATGATAAATCTCTTATCCATTAAGGAGGAGTCTAACACAGCTCAATATCTACTTACATTGCAGGTTTTTCTTTACCTACCTCTTGCCGCATAGTGCTCCATCAAGTCTGCGGTCACTGCTGGATACTGTAGTGAATGCCACAGGTATGAAATAGTAATATTCATTACACTGGCTTTATTCTGTTTGAAGGTTTCAGTTTACATAATAAAGATTTAGAAATGGTTTGGATAAATGTGGTTTCAGAATTCTGTAATTACAATAGATCAGGACAGAAGGTATAAGTAGCTGGAATAATAAAGAAAAAGCAATTTGGCTTTATAGTCTCGATGAAGCATTCAAGTTTATTAATAAAGCTTTATGATTTATATATTTTATGATCATATAAACCCTTTATTTATTGAATATATTTCTATGCACAGAACAAAGCACTTACAGCCATGAATGTTGTTTTGATTGCTTTCCAGCTGCTCCTTTGTATTTTATCTAATTTGATCTCCTGATTTAGCTTGCGCAATTTAGCAACAGCATGCAATGCCGCTGATAACATACCTTTATTTATCTGCTGTCAGTTCAGAAAAAAAAACTGTGTTTTACAGAGGACGAGGAGAAAACTAAGCAATAAGTCAATGGAGAAATTATGAAACATGACGAAAATATTTGGCCAAAGACATGCATTATAAGGAGAGTTTTAAAGAAGAAGAGATTAATGCTGGGACAAAGGTGATAAAGGTGCAGTTACATTGTGTGAGATCTAGTCTACTGCAGGCATGGTTGCCAGGAACATAATCAGACTATCATAAATCAAAGGTTACTGTTGGTTAAGACCACTACAGTTAATGATTTCTGCTCTGACAGTCCGTCTTGTTTTGGTCTTTTTCCAATTTACACCAAATGAAATGGATTTGTCTGCCCGTTCAGTCAGCTTGTCTAAATTGACCGTCATCATTATGTTGTTGCATCATGGATAGTTCATTAATAAGTTTGAATATTAATTTGGTACTGTGGGTAGGAGGTCCAGCGCATAGCATAGTATGGCTTGATATTACAAATCCATTTCTCAACCCAGGTGGAGGTGGAGGTGGAGGCGTGGGATGGTGGGGATTGGGTGGGTATTGAAATCAGGGTGAGCTACCATCTATTGTTGAGTCACATACTAAAGGTTCAGCAGCGAGAGGTATTGAATAAAACATCCTTCTCCCACACTCTCGGAATGGTATATCCTTATGGTTATTCAGGTATGAAAGAATGGGAGAACTCAAAGGGCTGAGGTAGAGATTTAAGCAAAGAACTTGGAGAAGGGGATGGAATTGTACAGGCTGGAGGAGACCCAGAATTAAACACAATGCCACATATTTTAAATTTGAGGCACTACAGCCATTTGTTAATTTTGTTTTTGTTCATTCATGGAATATGGACATCACTGGCCAGACCAGCATTTATTGCCCTTTCCTAATTGCTTTTGAGCAGGTGGTGGTGAGTTATTTTCTTGAACCACTGCTGTCCTTGGAGTGAGGGACACTGAAGGTGCTGTTAGAAATGGAGTTTCAGGATCTTGATTCAATGGCAATGAAGGAATAATGATGTAGCACCATGTCAGGATGGTGTGTTGGTTGGTGGGGAACTTCCAGTGGTGATGTTTCTACAGATCAGCCACCTTTGTTAATGAGGAAATCATTTATAGTAGAAACAAAGCACCATAAGAACTTGAGATAACAAGGTGTAGAGCTGGATGAACACAGCAGGCCAAGCAGCATCAGAGGAGCAGGAAAGCGGACGTTTTGGGTCTGGACCCTTCTTCAGAAAGAACTTGATCTGTTTCAATGAGATCCCATCTCATTCTTCTAAATTCCAGTGAATACAACCAAATCCCTCTTCTTACAACAATGCTACTATCCCAAAAATATGTCTGGTGAACCTTTGATGCACTCCCTCTATGGCAAGTTTATATTTTCTTGGATTAGGACACTAAAACAGCACATAATATTCCATCTGTGAAGAAAAAAATCAGAGTTAACGTTTCGGGTATGGTGACCTTTCCTCAGAATTGTTCTGAGAACCAGTTCTGAGGAAGGGTCACCGGACCCGAAACATTAACCCTGATTTTTTCTTCACAGATGCTGCCAGACCTACTGAGATTTCCCAGCAACTTCTGTTTTTGTTCCTTATTTACAGCATCCACAGTTCTTTCGGTTTATATATAATATTGCATGTGTGGTCACACTGAGGCCCTGCACAGCTGCAGTGAGACCTCCATTCTCCTACATGCAAATCCTCTTGCAATACCTTCCTAATTCTTGCTGTACTTGTGTACCTGCTGTCAGTGACCATTTTACAAGGACACCCAGGTCCCTTTGTACATCATTTCCTGAGTTATCACTATTTAATTGCCGTTCAACTGATGTCTTGCCATGTGAGATTCCAACAAGAATGCACCCAGTAGCTCGGTTGCATAATTTCTGTTTTTCCTACCTACCAAAGTGGATAACTTCACATCTATCCATTAATACTGCATCTGCAATGCATTTGCCCATTCAGTTAACTTGTCTAAATTGACCTGAAGCCTGTTTACATCCTCCTCTCCATTAACAATTCCACCAAATTTTGTTTTGCATTTAATTGGTATTAGTAAGACTGTCCTCACAACGCACACATACAAAGGCCTGGTCCCAGTGAGTTATATAGTTTCTCTTATGTTTGAAATCAAAAGAATTGGAGACTCAATCCCTTTCAAAGAATGAACTTGTAGATTGAGTCATGGAATAATCCCAAAGTTTTCATTTATACTTGAAGGGAATTTGAAAGTATTATATAGATGCATAAGAACAGAATATCATTGACTTTCTTCCAGCACTGCTGTACCCACCTTTCACTCCGAACATAGCAGTGAGCCATGGAACAAATTATTTTTGGGCTGACTGGTCACCTTTGGTGGTCAACAGGGAAAAGGACTGCCCTCCTATCCACTATCACATCCACCAGAACTCTGGACCTCTGCCCTGCATGTGGTGAGCTGGCTTGACTTTCCTGTGAGACATTTTGAGGATTGAGCACACTGCAGTGACAGAAGTTATTTCCGGTTGGCAATGTCTTTAGTGGTGTGCAGATGGCCTTTAAATATGTCAACAGAGGTGTGGAAGATGGAAAGTCTTGCCAGAGGGGAGCACTTCCCCCTTGGTTGCCACATGGATTCCAACAAAAATCTACCAACAACTTGGTTGCATAATTGCTGAGATGAAAATTGGAAATTGTCCCTGGATCATGTTAGACTGGACACCACAAAACTCACTCACCCATAACTGGAAATGGGAAAATTCAACTCCACATTCCTGTCCTAAGTACCAATTTAAATCCTCCTTTTAACACATAACGAATGAGTTACAGGCTTCACCAGCCTATAATGTTCATATCCTGTTTTAATTACAAGTTTAAAAGAAAAATGTAGCTAGAACGATTCATTCTCACTCAATGGTGGTTTTAGATCCGCACTGATTATAGAACAAAATATGCAACTTTCTACCTGTATGAAGTCCAATTCTTTGGAAATGGCCCGTTCAGTAATTGGATCCTGTGGATTAGATATAGCCTTTATAGTACTTATCAGGGCGTTGGTATTTCAAACAATACTTGCTTGCTGCAAAACAGGTGCAAACTTGTTTCAGTCTTTCCAACATAACCATAAATGCATCTTGTCATAAACATTTTGACCTTTTGTGCGTGACACCACAGTAAAAAGGAACTATTAAACCATTCCTTTCATTGGCACATACAGTGGCACTTGAGACTGTTCTTGTCATCACATTGGAACATTAGACATTGGAGCAGATTTAGGCCATTCACCCCACCGAGTCTGCTCAATCATGGCTGATTATGTTTCTCAACTCCATTCTCCTACCTTCTCCCCGTAGCCTTTGATTGCCTTGCTAATCAAGAACCTTTCTATCTCTGACTTAAATATGCTCAATGACTTGGCCTCCGCAGCTTCTGCAGCAATGAGTTCCACAAATTCATCACCCTCTGGCTTAAGAAATTCCTCCTCATCTCAGTTCTAAAGGGTCATCCCTTCACTCTGAGGCAGTGTCTTTGGGTCTGAGTCTCTCCTACTAGTGGAAACATTTTTTCCATGTCCACTCTATCCAGGCCTCAGTATTCTGTGAGTTTCAATGCGAACCCCTTATACTTCTAAACTCCATTGAGTACAGACCCAGAGTCCTCAACCGCTCCTCGTATGACAAGCCCTTCATCCTTGATCATTCTTGTAAACTCCTTTGGATCCTCACCAAGGCCAGGATTTCATCCGTAGATACAGAGCCCAAAACTACACACAATATTGCAAATGTGGACTGACCAGAGTCTCAGCAGTATGTCTCTGCTCTTGTATTCTTGCCCTCTCAAAACGAATGTTAACGTTGCATTTGCCTTCCTAACTACCAACTCAGCCTGCATGTTAACCTTAAGAGAATCCTGAACTAAAACTCCTAAGTCCCCTTGTGCTTCAGATTTCTGAAGTACTTCCCCATTTAGAAAATGCCTCTATGCTTCCTACCAAAGTCCGTAACCTCACGTTTTCCCACATTGTATTTCATCTGCCACTTCTTTGCCCACTCTCCTGGTCCATCCAAGTCCTTCTACAGTATCCCTGCATCCTCAACACTACCTGTCCCTCCACCTGTCTTTGTGTCATCTGTAAACTTAGCAAGAAAGTCCTCAGTTCCTTTCTCCAGATCATTAAGGCATTATGTGAATAGTTATGGTTCCGACACTGACCCTTACGGAACTCCATTAGTCACCATCTGCCATCTTGAAAAAGACCCCTTTTACCCCATTCTTTCAATCTTCTTTCATATTATTAGTTACCGCATCCTCATATTTCATCTTCTCCCCTTCCCTCCACTCCCCCACCTTTGCGTTTTTAGTTGTCCTCTGGTGGTTTTTAAAGGCTTCCCACTTATCTTCACTGCTTTGTATGCTTTTTCTTTTGCTTTCATGCTGTCCCTGACTTCCCTTGTCAGCCACGGTTACCTTGTCCTCCCCTTCAGATGTTGCTTCTTCCTTGTGATAAATTTCTTCTGTGCCCCCTGAATTACCCCCAGAAACTCTTGCCATTGCTGCTCCACTATCTTCCCTGTGAGGCGCCCCTTTCAATAAATTCTGGCCAGCACCTCCGTCATGTCTTTGTTGTTCCTTTTACTGAATTGTGATACCATTACATACGATTCCACCTTCTTCCTCTCAAACTGCAGGGTGAATGCTATTGTATTATGATCACTACCCCCAACGGTTTCCTTCACATTAAACTCCCTAATCAAGTCTGCCTCATTGCACATCACCAAATCCCAAATTGCCTGTTCCCTAGTGGCTCTAACACAAACTGTTCAAAAGACCATTTCATAGACATTCCACAAATTCCTTTTCTTGAGATCTCCAACCAACATGATTTTCCTAGCCCAACTGTATATTGAAGTCCCCCATGATTATTGTAATAGTGCTTTTCTTACATTCTTTTTCTATCTCCCAATTTATTTTCTACCCCACATCCTGACGACTGTTAGGAGGCCTGTACATAACGCCTATCAGGGTCTTTTTTCCTTTTTGGTTCTTCAACTCAATCCACACAGATTCTATGCCTTCTGACTCTATATCACATACTATCAATTTAAATCCACTTCTTACTAACAAGGCAACCCCACTCCTTCTGCCCACCTGCCAGTCCTTTTGATGGTTCACGTCTCCTTGGATATTTAGTTCCCAGCCCTGATCCCCTCGCAGCCACATCTCTGTGATGCCCACAACATTGTACCTGCCAATTTTAAGATGCACTACAAGCTTATTTACCTTATTTTGTATACTGCATGCATGTAATTACAACACCCTCAGTCAACCATTGACTGCCATCCTTCTCATAGTTGTCCCCTTATTTTCTGTACCTGAAAGTAGATTCCTGACCCTTTCCATACTCTCTGTCCTTTTACTTATTCTGGAAATATTAATAACCTCTCCTGAGCCCTCCCCACCTTTACTAGTTTAAAGTCCTTTGAGTTACCTCGATTAGTACCATCAGTTCATCCACCTTATTCCCAGTGCTTCATGCATTTACATACAAAGCCTTTAATCTTGTTGTATTATCAAGTTTCCCTGCAATTTTATTGTTTCCTGGTACAATATAACGTTCACATATTTTGCCCTTCCTTTTATTCACTGTTAACAATCAACCCCATCACTAACCAATAGTCCAATGTTCCCCTTCACTTTTGATTTTAAACCTCATCCCTGCAGCTACTATTTAAAACTCTATCAAGGTATGCCCTAGGTATGCAATTCACCAGGACTCTGATTCCAGTATGATTCAGGTGGAGCCCATCCCATCGGGAAGCTCCCTCTTTCACAGATGCTGGTACCAATGTCCCATGAATTCAAACCCATTTCTCAGCCAGTTTCCCAGGTGGAAGATGGTGGGCTATGCCATTATGGGAGTGAGGGAGAAGAAAGTAGAATTCAATGCCATTTTGTCACTGTACTTTGGCATACCCTTGCCACCCCGCCTACACACCAGCTTGGTTGGGAGAAGAATTTGTCATGTCAAAATGTGTAGAGATGGGACTCACTTCCTCCTATAGATAGACATTATTGTGAAAGAATAGATAATATTATTGGATACCCTGCTTGTAGTGCCAATCGAACACTCAAGTTCATTAATAATGCATTGGTAAGTTTTACAAGTTGTAATTACTGTAAAACACAACTAAGGACCCTTTTGTTATAAATTTAAAAATATAATATATATATTTGAATTGAAAGGATTTCATATCTCAAAATCCCTAAACCTTATAATATCCCCAATACATCAACATAATAAGCACATTCTGGAATTGCAGCTTAGCCAAACACTGCATATGGTGTTAGTTGTAAATTAGACAACCAAATGCAACTGTTATAGCAAAAGGCTTTTAACCGTGCCTCCAGTTGTAACCAATGGCTTGTGACATACATACTGCGCGAATATATTTCATTGAAAGTCATGTAAAGCGCTGAGCATCGTATGTGGTATTTTTATAACTGCCTAGTTCCCCTATTTTAATTCTTGTTGTCTGCTTAATTTAGTGTACCTTCACTACCTAAATCAAAACTATGTCAAATGCCATGTTACAGTTAAGAAAGAGCATGAATTTACTTTCTAATACTCTGTTGTCTGTTTCCTACTGTGAAGATGTGCCTGCACTCTTTTGTGCTTGGCCAAACAATGGTATAATTGAGATCAGGAGTGACAGGGTGAACGTATTTTGTAGCTTCCACCCACCACACCACCCCCATCCCCCCAACCCATGCCATTCCATAGCCCAGAACATCAGATGTATGTTTGATTTCTTGAATTGAAAAGCCTAGATGAAAGTCTGAGGTCTACAATGCGATGATGAGAAAAATGGAAGGCAATGGAAATCAGAAAGTAGTGATTAAATATCTTGTTAGTTTGTAAGGTTCTGTGGAAGAATAGAAAAACTAGCTAGTTATTACAATGAATACAATGAGTATTGAGTTTAATACAGTTTGAATGCAGGGGCACAGAAGCAGGATGAGAGGAAACTAGAGCAGCATCGCCATTTTGGGAAGCTAAAATAGAAAGAGAAAGTCACATTGTACTCAATGATTGATGGATACAAGAAAACATTTAACTGAAACATTGTTTGTTTTGTAGGGGAGTTACACTGGGGTATAGACGAGACACTGACTCAGCTAGAGGAAGTTCTGTACCTGTTCAAGAGTGGGTTATATCTGCAGAATGTCACAAGAAGCCAAACATCTGGTAAGATAGCTTTGATTATGCTAACTACAAAACTCCAAACCTCCAGGCGTACTGTTTAAGCATCAGGTTGAATGGAGGAGGCAAAGGAACTTGGATTCATGCCAGATTGTATCATTGACTTAAATGTTCAAAGAATTTTGAGAAGTGGTTTGAGCTCTATGAAAACACAGTGTACAAAGGAAAATAATTACAAAATAATGGTTACATATTTTAATCTAGGTATGTGAATAGGTGGGACTATATTATGTTTGTACTTAGTAAATTCTATGGATAACTTAGAAAATGAACCTTTCATTTTATTTCATAGCAATCCGTGTTGAATAATTTTATTTTGATAATGCTGTGAAATTAAGAAATGACTTTTTGAGTTTTAAGACTAATGTTTGTGTCAAAATCCATGTTGTACCCAAACATTTTTGTCAAGGAAATCTCCATTTGGGTACAGTTTTCTATGCCCCTTTTCAATGTGAGTGTAGGCTACGGGTAGGAGGAGTGGGAGCAAGGTAATAGGCCAACACTGTTTTACTGTGTGGCCATGAAAGAGCATATTGTCCACAACTTATTGAACATCAAAATGTAGGAGCAGAATCTGTCCTTTCAGAGTATAAGAAGAAAAAGAAAAATGAAACAAGTATGGAGAACATAAAACATAGAACAGTACAGCACAGTACAGGCCCTTCGGCCCACGATGTTGTGCCGACCTATTATCCTACTAACATCAATCTACCCTGCACACCCTACGTTATACTATCCTCCATGTGCCTATCCAAGAGTCGCTTAAATGCCTCTAAAATATCTGACTCCACTACCACTGCCGGCAGTGCATTCCATACGCCCACCACTCTGTGTGAAGAACCTATCTCTGACATCTCTCCTATACCTTCATCCAATCACCTTAAAATTATGCCCCCTTGTAATAGTCAGTTCCGTCCTGGGAAAAAGTCTCTGACTATCCACTCTATCTATGCCTCTCATCATCTTGTACACCTCTATCAAGTTGCCTTTCATCCTTCTTCGCTCCGATGAAAAAAGCCCTAGCTCCCTCAACCTTTCCTCATAAGGCCTACCCTCCAGTCCAAGTAGCATCCTGGTAAATCTCCTCTGCACCCTCTCTAAATCTTCCACATCTTTCCTATAATGAGGTGACCAGAGCCGAACACAATATTCCAAATGTGGTCAAACCAGAGTTTTGTAGTGCTGCAGCATAACCTTGCTAAAATCCATATACACCATATCCACTGCTCTATCTTCATCAATGTGTTTTGTCACAGCCTCAAAGAATTCAGTGAGGCTTGTGAGGCATGACCTGCCCCTCACAAAGCCATGCTGACTATTTCTAATCAAACTGTGCTTTTCCAAATAATCATAAATACTATCTCTCAGAATCCTCTCCAATAATTTGCCCATCACAGAAGTAAGACTGACCAGTCTGTAATTTCTAGGATTATCCCTATTCCCTTTCTTAAACAAGGGAATGACATTTGCACCCTCCAATCTTCTGGTACTACTCCAGTGGTCAGTGAGGATGCAAAGATCATCGCCAAAGGGGCAGCAATCTCCTCCCTGACTTCCCATAGTAACCTTGGGTATATCTCGTCTGGCCCAGTGGACTTATCTATCCTCATGTTTTTCAAAATTTCTAGCACATCCTCCTTCCTAACATCAACCTGTTCGAGCATATCTGCCTGTTTCATGCTGTCCTCACAAACATCAAGGTCCCTCTCACAGGTGAATACTGAAGCAAAGTATTCATTAAGGACCTCCCCTACCTCCTCTAACTCCGCACACAAGTACGCTCCACTATCCCTGATTGGCCCTACCCTCACTCTGGCCATGCTCTTGTTCCTCACACAAGTATAGAAAGCCTTGGTTTTCCTTGATCCTACCTGCCAAGGTTTTCTCATAACCTCTTCTAGCTCTCCTAAGTCCATTCTTCAGTTCCTTCCTGGCTACCTTGTAGACCTCTAGAGCCCTGTCCAATCCTTGCTTCCTTAACCTTAAGTAAGCTTCCTTCTTCCTCTTGACTAGGTGTTCAACTTGTCTTGTCATCCAAGGTTCCTTCACCTGACCATCCTTTCCTTGCCTCAGTGGGACAAACCTATCCTGTACCTGTAGCAACTGCTCCCTAAACAACCTCCACATTTCTATCGTGCATTTCCCTGAGAACATCTGATCCCAATTGGTGCTCCGTAGCTCTTACCTAATAGCATTGTAATTCCCCCTCCCCCAGTTAAATACTTTCCCATACCGTCTGCTCCTATCCCTCTCCATGACTATCGTAAAGGTCAGGGAGTTGTGGTCACTATCACCGAAATGTTCTCCCACCGAGAGATCTGACACCTGACCTGGTTCATTGCCAAGCACCAAATCCAATATGGCCTCCCCTCTAATTGGCCTATCTACATATTGAGTCAGAAATCCTTCCTGGACACACCTGACAAAATCTGCTGTATCCAAACCATTTGCACTTAGGAGGTTCCAAGTCTTTATTAGCGAAGTTGAAGTTGCCCATGACAACAACCCTATTACTTCTACGCCTTTCCAAAATCTGTCTCCCAATCTGTTCCTCAGTGTCTCTGTTGCTTTGGGGGGTCTATAGAAAACTCCCAATAAAGTGACTGCTCCTTCCCTATACTGGAGATACTCAGTAGGTCTGGGAACATCTGCGAAGACAGTAATAGAGTTAATGTTTCAGAGTCTGATATGACTTTTTTTCCAAGCTGATGAATTTTTCCAATTCTGGATGAGAGCAAGAAGCAGAACCAAAGACATTATTAATGTAGCAGAGAAAGAGTTGTGGATGCGGCCCGAATAGGACTGGAACAAATAATGTTCCACATACCTTACAAATAGACAGTATCCTTGTGGGTGATGAAGTGAAAAATAATTCGCCTTCTTTTGAGGTGTCAGCATTTACTCAATGGTAGCATTTTTGCCTTTGAATCAGAAGCAAGTAGATTCAAGTCCTAATGTAGAGGAAAAAAAACCCAAAAGAACTGCAGATGCTGTAACTCAGGAACAAAAACAAAGTTGCTGGAAAAGCTCAGCAGGTCTGGCAGCATCTGTGAAAGAGAAAACAGAGTTAACATTTCGGGTCCGGTGACCCTTCCTCAGAACAGATAGTAACGTACCAGATAACTGAACTGTGTGGCCTTTACAACATTTTCTCCATGTACTTTCTTCAAGCCTATTTCTGTGCAATCCAGGAAGATTCCATTCCATATAACTCAGAACCCTAATGTAGAGAAATTGATACAAAAATCCAAACTGATACATTATGCCGTACTGAGAGAGTGCTGCCTGTCAAGGGTACAAATGTGTAAGTGTTAAATGTTAAATCAAAGTTGTATCCTGTAATGGATATAAAAAATATCACGGCACTATTTTGAAGAAGAGAAAAAGAATTTTCCCTGGAGTTTTGACTAATATGACAGTTTTTCATTTCTGTTTTTAGACCTTCCTGTTAGCAAAGTGAAGGTGTATTTTTCCACATTAATACAGTGGCTAACACCACTTCGTAAAATAAAACCTACCAAATTAGCCACAAAGCACTTTAGGAATTGCTGTGGTTGTGAACGACATGATATAACTGCAAGCCATGTTTCCTCTAAGTTACTTGAAGCCAACCAATAATTGAAAAGTACTGTGCAGGCAACAAACAGGCCATGCACAACCAATGCTCCCTTTAAGTTGTGTATTTAAATATACAATATTGTTTACAAATTTCTACAGAGAACAATTTGAATTTGTTTTTTGACCTGAAGAATACCAGTAGTGGCGAACACATTTCTTAATCAGTTCTATCATCTAAGAAACAATAAAATGTTACGTTCCATGTCAGTATTCCTGTGTGTGAACATGCCTGAGTGTGTGCATGTCTGTGTGGCAACGGGCTAATGTATGCGTGTGAGTCCATGCATTTGTTCAGGTGTGTAGTGGGGAGCCAGAGTGTAAAACAGGGAAGCAAAAAGTAGCTTTAATAAGAAAGTTGAAATAACGTGCTTATATGGAATGGAATCTTCCTGGATTGCACAGAGACAGACTTGAAGAAAGTACATGGAGAAAATGTTGTAAAGGCCACACAGTTCAGTTATCTGGTATGTTACTATCTGTTCTGAGGAAAGGTCACCGGACCCGAAACATTAATTCTGATTTTTCTTCACAGATGCTGCTAGACCCGCTGAGCTTTTCCAGCAACTTCTGTTTTTGTTCCTGATTTACAGCACCCGCAGTTCTTTCGGTTTTTATGTTCCTATCTATGTCTGATTCTGTTTTGGCAGCATTGGGAAGCGTTCGCGGCAGCAGTGGGAAGCCTATTCAAGTAGATCCTCATGGCAGGTAGATTCTCACTGAGGCCAAAGCCCAGGTTGTACTGGAGGTTCCTTGCTAGCAGCTGGCTGCAGTGGCTCACAGTAACCCTGTAATTGTCTGAACCCACAACTAATTTTTAATGCACGTAACATTCTATGCATATGCCACTAATGTTACGTGTAAATTTACATTCATAAACTCATCATTCTACCAAAAATATTTACAGATATTTGTAGCCCCTGACAGTTTGTATCTATATATCCGACTGTTAGCTACTTTGCTTTGAAGGTACTTTATTTTCATTTCTAAAAAAAAATTGGGTGGTTAGTTAGATGTTTGATGTGAACAAATAGGTTTCTGTTTTCAGTTGCAAGTCTAGATGCTGTTTGGTCCAGCATTGTGTTTTCTCTTGGTGGTTACATTGCAGGATGCTTTTTTGTAGTTGTGCACATTCTCTAGTTGGGAAGGTGTCTCTCCAAGATGCTTGTGTGTGCTGTTGAATGGCAGTGAACATGATACGTAGATGTAGAGAAATAAATCTTTTAAAATTGCTACATCTGGCTTATATTTCCTATATTTTACACTTGTCTGTCGTGTTAGGGGACCAGAAATCATGAAGGGTATAGATAGGATTAATGGTAAGTGTCTTTTTCCTCGGATGGGAGATTTCACAACTGGGGGCATTTTTTTAAGGTGAGAGGATAGAGATTTAAAAAAAGACATGGGGACAAATTTTTTACATTCAGGGTGGTTCGTATGTGGAATGAACTTCCCGAGGAAGTGGTGGATGTGGGTACAATTACATGTTTAAAAGACGTTTAAATAAGTACATGAGTAGGAAAGGTTTGGAGGGATATGGGCAAGCACAGGCAGGTGGGACTAGTTTAGTTTGGGATTACTTTTGACACGGGCTGGTTGGACCGAAGGGTCTGACTCTATGATTCTCCAAGCAAAGAAATTTCTTCTAACTCTTCTTTTTCTCTCTGTGACCATAGTGAGGGGATTACTCAGTTGAATGGAGCAAGGGAGTTTTGCTTTTTGGTGATAACACAGTGTGGAGCTGGAAGAACGCAGCAGGTGAGGCAGCATCAGAGGAGTAGGAAAGTTGATGTTTCGTGTCGGGACCCTTCTTCAGAACTGACCTGAAACGTCGACTTTCCTACTCCTCTGATGTTGCCTGACCTACTGTGTTCCTCCAGCTCCAACAACGCTGTGTTGTCTTTGATGCCAGCATCTGGGGTTCTTGCTATCTCCGATTTGCTTTTTGGTGCTCTGTTTATCAAAGTACTCTGAGGTAGTATTATGCTCAGGACTTAAATCCAATTAGTTAGGTTTCATGTGTATTCTGTATCCTTGCCCTGAGTGAAAATGTTTCTGAATTGCAAACTGCACAGTTTTTGATGCAGTACTGTTTCACTAATTTATATTGTTTCATTCAAATGTTTCTTGCAAGTAATCAAGACTACATAACCCACTAGTAAAACAAAATTAGTAGTATTTTGGGAGAGCAATAACTTTACAATTTGATTATGTAGAATGTCTGCTTGCCTTGATTGTTAACACTTTTGTCTCAGCTAGAAGTTTTCAGGTTCAAGCCCCACACCAGCACTTGAAAACAGAATTTAAGTGTCGATTCCAACATAGCACTGTGGATTTGGTGCATTTTTATTACTATTTATACACACGGTCAATCTTTCATATATAAGAATGTTTCTCATACTAGATGTAAGTTTTAAAAAGGCCTGTCAATCCACTGTAATGTGAATTTTTTAAACCAAGCTTTGGTCATAAATGGAATTTAAAAATGGGTAAATGTAAAATACAACATTTTCTACTGATGAACTTTAGTGGTACTCCTAGCTTTCATTTTTAAAATACCCAGAGGTGGGTTTTCTTTTATGTATATGAAAGCTTAATAAATGCTTATAAAAACTTATATAAAGCTTAATTTAGTTTTGCTGATGCTAAATTAAAAAGGTGAGACTGGTTTAGTTTGGGATTATGATCAACATGGACTGGTTGGACCAAAGGGTCTGTTTCTATGCTGTATGATTCTAGATGGTAGACTTCCTTTAAATTCCCTCACACCCACTCCGCAGAGTCGGAGGTGCCAAGAGGACTAAAGCTGTGACTGCCAGTCATCCCATTATTTACAAGGATGGTGTAGCAACTGTGGCCACAGTTTATTTGAAGCTTTTAAGTCTCCAGAGGGAACCTGGAATCTTGGGGCACCCTCCCATTCCCCATTTACAGTGGCAGAGTCCATCTCTCAGTGGAGCTGCCTGTGACCCAGAACCTTGGCTTTTCCCATTGGCTCTGCGGATGTGCAGTCTTCCCACTATTCTAATTGGATGGGTCTCCTGTGAACTGCGTAGGTAGGGAGACATCATAAACCGTTGATTTTACAGTGAAGATGGTTAAATAGCACTCAATTAGTCTGTCCTGCTTTACGAATAAAACAGCATAGCCATGACTTAACTTGAGCAGCACCACAGGAAATTTGTCCAGTTGAAATAAAAAAGAGAAATGCTGGAACTTCATAGCTGGTCTGTCAGCACCAATTGGACAAAAGACTGCTTAAACGTTTGGGAAAGTCCCTTCATTAGAAACAAGCCTTTTATCTTTCAGGTGTTCATGTTAACTCTCCTATGTAGAACATGCATTTAGTAAAAATCAAGCACAATGAAAGTTCAGATTGCATTTCCTGTGTGTCTCAGAGTCATCGCATTCTTTGGCTGTTTAATGTTGTAATGTTCAAATCTGTCACATTCATCACTGAGTGCTGTAATAGGACCTGAATAATGAGACAAAATAAAAACATTCGGGTATTGTAAAGATGAATTCCGCACAGGTTGGGGTTGAGGGCAGGCTCTAAGCTGACTGCAGTCAGGTTGTCCATTCTTTCTGGCTGGTTGGTGGTTGTTTGATTTGAAATGGGCGTCTGTCGCTTACTGCTTCACTGCAGCTGTATAGCAAAGGGAGGCGAGTGATGATTGATTGCGGAGCTCGGAGCTGGGAATAGAAAGGACAGAAAAGCCATTCATTGTCAAACAGTACTGAAATAAACCCAGATTGTCTGTAGTTACCTTGTTTCATAATTAGAATGAAAAGCTGCACAGGTGTTCCAAAGGTTTGCTAATACTTTGGGAACTGTCATGCTCTCTGCTGACTGATGCCTGTCATCACATTAAATTTATTCACATCGCTACAATAAATATAACCAACATTCCTTTGTCAAGGAAGTGCTAGGAAGGCTGTGGTTTCTCAGGTGGTAGCTGATCCCAGTTTAAGAGGCAAATTGGAACCCATCATTGAGGTGCTGTGCACTGTTTTGACTTTTTAAAAAAATTGATGAGAGATGCATTACATCAAGAAAAAGAGGGGAGGAAGAATAGGAATGCTGTTTTTCTCCGTCCTTGTTCAGGCCTCGTTCAATTCTCTCACTCTTTCTCTCTCTCTCTCTCTCTCTGCTTATCACATTCACTCTCTCTCTCACTGTCTACCTCTCAACTTATACTTTTTGCCCTCTGCTTTCATCCTCTTTCTGCCTGCATCTCGATCTTAAGCTGTTGTTTTTCTTTCTCATTCTGCCTGTCATATTGTTTCTTCTTCCTGTCCTATTTCTGTATCTGCTTTTCTCACATCTTGTGCTTGCTTTTCAAATTGTCTTTGGGTAGTTGAAGTTTGGATAATGTTTGGGTCACAACCATGAACCTCAACTGTGCCAGGGCAACAAAGGGTCACAGGAAATAGGGTAGTTCGTTGAAGGTGCACAGACTAAATTTAGTGCAATGCTGGTTGACAATGTGAATGCTCTGATTGGGCAGGAGGCCATCTCACTATCAAAGGAGCGATGCTATGCATTTATCGGGAATAGGGAGCTGTTGCTGCTGCAGAGTATGAGGGACAAAGGCAGCCAAAGTGTGGCCTACAGCTGCCATTACAGAATAGAGCAGGCAGCCCCTCGGAGGGCCAGCAGCCTAACTATACTGGTAAATGGGTTTTTTTTTTGATTATGTATGTCTGTTGATTCTTCCCTGTTCTCTGTGCTATTAGTCAAAATTGATTGTGGCTACAGGGAGAAACAGAATTTAAAGTGGAACCACTAATGCTAAGTTCTTGAGCTGAAATTTGAAGCATAGAAACATGGAAAACAGGAGCAAAAGGAGAAATGGGAAAAGTAGGAGAAAGAGGAGAGAATTCGGACCATTATTGACCCCATTCAATATGGTCATGACTTATCTCAGCTCCATATTCCTGCCCTCTCCTTATACCCCTTGATGTTTTTAGTGTCTGAAAATCCATCTATTTCATTCTTAAACATAATTCAGTGACTTCTTGAGTTAGGGAATTCTAGAGGTTCACCACCCTGTGTGTGAAGAAATATCTCCTTTTCTCAGTTCTAAATTCAGTCTCTATACCCTAAATGGTCTACTCTATTTCCTGAGACTGTGATGCCTTATTGTAGACATACTGGACTGGGGAACATTACCCTGCACTCAGTCTGTCTACTCCTGCCAGAATTTTATACATTTCAATCAGATTACCTTCTGAACTCCAGTGAATACAGGTCAAGTTGACCCAATCTCTACTGATATGACAAACATGCCATCTTAGGAATCAACCTGGTGAAAATTTGCTGAACTGTTTCAATGGCAAATATATCTCTGCTTGGGCAAAGACTCCTGGATTTCACCTTCTGCTGACTAACCAATCTGTCATTCCCTTTTTCTCACCTTTCCTTCTTTTTTAAAACATTGGGGCTACATTTGCCACCATTCAATCTGCTGGACTGTTACAGAATCTACAGAACCAATACATCTGTGATTCCTTTCGTTATCTCCTTTCGTACCCTCAGATGTAGATGATCTGGTCCTGGAGATTTACCAGCATTCTGGTCCCATTAATTTATCCAGCACTTTTTTTTACTGATACTTTTTTCCTATCAACACTCCTTCCCAAAGACCCTTGCTTTCCTAGCATTTCTGGGAAATTATTTCTTTCCCTGTGAAGCAGGACTGAAGCAGTTGTTTAATAGCTGTGCCATTTCTTGAACTCCATTATCAATTCTCCCATTTCAGACTGTAAGAGGTGTACATTGCAAGTAAAATTTCTGCTTAGAATAGAAACTAATGTATTGTCTGTCTATATTTCTGAGGCACAAAATGCCACACTAATCATGCATGAAAGTGACCGTAAAATGAGAGGTGATACCACAATTCAGTAGAAGATCCCCCAGGTCCCAACATTCTCCACCACACAGAAAGACCTTTCATTTCTCCCCACATTGAGTCTGACAGTTGTGCACTAATAGGCACTAAACTGTTCAGGTTCACTGATTTCCCAGTTGAAAATTCTGACCTGTTAAGAAGCTCCTTAAATTATAGGTCATTAATTGGAAGTGAATGATTTCCCTGTTTCCACTCCTCCTGCCCTCTCTTTGTATATTGGAATGCATCTGGATGTGTTGGGATCCAGAGACACATAGAAGGCAATTTTTAAATCACGTGGACAACCATTCCTAACTCAGTGAGCAGTTGAAAATCCAGCCCCTCAATTCTTTCTTTCTAATCTGCTGATGGCAGACTTTACTATATTTCTCCTAATAAGGCATTCCCTTTCTGTCTCTTCCATGCCTTTTCTATTTCTGTCTTTGTCTGCCTTTTGCTCAATTCAGCTTGCCCATCTTTCTACTGTGTTGTGTGTTTCACCTGCTCAATTTTTGTCTGAGATGCAGCATTGAGTACAAAGATAATATGACTTTCTCTAAACTGAAAGTTGTCCAATGTGCAAGAGTTCTGCTCCAGGCTGAAAAGATTAGCTTAGGGCTCCTCCTGCCATTGGCTACTTAATTTACCAATGGGACCTATATCTATGGACCCTTGATTGCAGCCCCTGTCAATCACAATCCCGCCCATCACCTGCTAGTCAGTGCTGCGTTATTGCATAGGTCTCATGGCGTACCTTTAATACAGTGAGATGACATCTTTGTCTCACTTGTAGCACTCTCTCTGTCTCTGTGTAATAGAGACAGTGCACTGAGCAATCTTGCAGTCAGCTGTACCTGGTGTAATGTAGTCATAACATCAAGAAGCATGAAACTCAGACGACATGTAAGTCTGAGATGTTAGGACAATTTAAATGGCTAGAATTGTCAATAAACTTTGAGACATCCATTTCAACAAGAATCCTGTCTTTGTGGTATATGTTATGTAAGCTAGCATATAGGATAGCAGTCGAAACATATCATACTGACAAAGGTGTTTGACCTGGCAAACCACATCAGTCAGCTGGCAGTTCTAGTTGAGTTTGTGAATGCCCATGAACCCTGAATAATCACAATTTCACATTGCCAATGCCTGTCAATTTCCTGTCCATCCTAAGCCCAACTCATACCAGGAGTCAAAACTAAGACTAGTTTCTAAGTAACAAGTGCATTACTGTATTCTGTAACTATATTCTTCTATCAATTGAAAGAATATCACACATCATAGTTCTACTGCTGCTAGAGATTTTCTATCCCTTCCTTCACCTAAGAATGAACCTCAGTTGCTAGCACCACTGTGGTATGTTCCCACAAAACAATATTTCATTGAGATGGTCCCCCTATATTTCTGTTGGTGTAACTCGACTGTTGTGTTTCTCCCTCCTCTTCTGAATAAGGAACTACCAGGTGTGACAGAGTAGAAGTCACAGAAGTAGATGTATAAATTTAACATGTGAATTACAACAATTAATAGTACAAGAAATTTTATGTCAAATAAATCAATGAGGAGTACGCAGTTAAAGTTGATAGAGTAACACCGTGCTGCAATAATATGGGGGAACTGCTTATGTGCCAAAGGGATGTATATGGATTTAGACCACAGATCAGCCATGATCATATTGAATGGTGGAAGAAGTTTGAGGTGCAGAATGGCCTACTCCTGTTCCTATGTTCCTGTCTAATACAATGTGTTTGCGTAGGCATAGCTCACGGCTTGAGAAATGAATATCTATAAACTGTATACTGTATATATATTGTCTATGAATTACATTTTAATTTCATGCATTTGGTTGGGATTAACTTGGGAATCACTTGTCCCCGATAAATAGGAGCAAATTGAAACTATGGTGGCTAAGTTAAGAGATGCAAGTTTATAAAAAATGTGGAAAGCTTGGGTTCGTACCTATGCTTCCTCAGCTGACTTTCTGGATTACCATGGTTCCTGTATGGAAATTGGAGTCCACAGTGCATGTCTTCTATTTTGGACACTCAATCACACAATATGTACTTTCCTCGGTGATATATGTCAGTCATTTGATGAGAATTTATTAAACTTGGCATAACATCCATTTTGTTGCTTTGTGTTGAGAAGGAAAGCACAACAATGGATTTGTATCTTCACTGCCTGAGCTGTAATCTGACAGATTAGGTCCCTCATCCATCACGGAATCCACCTTTTTCTCATTCCAGTGGAAATGATTAATTTTGTAATCGTTGAGAGATGCATCCACTAGATTACCACGCAGACACTGAAGCTGAAAACTGACTGTATACTTCCCACAGAGAACAGATATGAAGCATGTTGTGATTTGAACTTAAAATTTGTGAAGACTTTGCAACGTCTCATTAATAGAATGGCATTCAGTTAGTTCATACCTGCACAGAATAGGTAGCTATGCTTTTTGAGCTTTCATTTTTTTGGCTTCAGAGTGTTTTTTTGGTTTTGCCTTTTTGTAAGCACAAGTATAGATGCTGAACCTACATTTTATTTTGTTGCAGCTGTACTTCTGGAAGGATGCTGTATTTGCAGGTGATAACTTGGGAAAGTCTGGCATTTTTCCAGCCAGGATCTGCACTAAGCAGTAAATCACAACCTGGCTGCTGCGGGTAGGGTGAATGGTCATTAGGGCTGATTAAATTCAGCTTCAGGGGCTCTTGAGACAAGCTGAATAAAGAGACCACAATCTATTGCATCTATTACATTGCATTTAGCTGTAAAGTGAGTTTGTTTGACCCTACAGGCTTTTGTGATATGGTCTTATTGGAAATGTATACAAGACTGAGTTATTACTGGTGAACTGTGTCTGTTGTAATCAGTTTTGCGTTTTTTTAACCTATATTTACAGCAGCATGCCGAAAGGTGAAATGTAACAGATCATTTTGTACTCACCAACGCTGTTTACATGTGATGTATAGTATTCATTCTTTGAAAGAAGCATGCCTGTCAAGTTAAGTCAACTCAAATAACGTATTAATCGGAAAAGGAAATTGTTGTTAAATTTTAAGATTTTTATCAAGAATTTTCTTAAAAGAAGAAACGTCCAATTGAGCAATGTGACTTTATTTCTATTGATACCAAAGAATTGAACTAGCATTAATAAGAACCTGCAGTCACTTTTGTAGCACATTATATCCATCCTTCAAAGTATTAGATTGAAGTATTAAAGCGGGTATGGAGAATCTGCTGACTAGAAATAAAAGCTACACTACAGTGTTTATTTCTACCCATTTCCCCCCCTGTTATTTTGAAGATGCTGGGTTATGGTTCCTTGGCAACTTACACTCCTCTGGCACCTGACCCAAGTTAACTATTCTTCATGTCTGAACCTGAATTGTTTGAATGAGAAAGATCGCAGCAGAATTCAAACCCAACTTTGTCCAATGTCCACATATACCCAAGGTATCACTATAAAATGATCAGAAACAGCAATTCAACCCGATTATTTTCATCCTTTTAGGTCAGGGGCATTGAGGAAAGCCATGGAGCCAGTACCTAAGTTGAGGTTAGCTAATGGGATCAAACCTCAGATCTTCCGTGTTCTCAGGCTCAACACTGCACTGAGGAATATCTTTATGAATTGAGCATTTGGGTGGGACATTCTTTTCTTAGTACATATTAATGCCTAAGGTACACTTTGACCATCTATGGTGCTGGATTAGCAGGTTCAGAGGGTCGTGGAGAATTCTCTGGGTAGCTTTCCTGCTGCCTTCTTGCCCGCTTATGACTTTTTACAAGGCGAGGATGGGGCACCTGATTGACGCTCTTAAATACATACTAAACTGTTGGTCCCCTCAGGTGCCACCACTCACTCAGTAACGTATGTTTTTGGGAGAGAGTTTGGGAAAGTTGGGGTAGCAAGGAGGATTATGGTGAAGCCCTGACAGAAGATTTTGCTTGGATCTTAGGTGGGAAAATATCATCCTTCTTTTACTGGCACCCTTTCAAGATTGACCAAACCCCAAAGTGTTCACCCCCGCAACCAGATGCTGCATCCTCTACTCGCCTTGCCATCTCAACCTCCCTCTCCTCATCACCACAAAAGCTCCATCCGGTTCCCTACAATTACCTCCATCCTGGGATCCAGAATATACAATCTGAGGACTGCTTGCAATTCCAGCTGTGGCCAGTGCTGGACACCACAGGAACTGCGGTGCTGCCTTTCAATCAGATTGGCCGCTCGCTCTCTGAGGCAGAACATCTTCTTGAGTGAGGGGCAGAAATCCTGCTCATCCAGGCATTGAATGGCTGTGGGACAGCTTGCGTCACTGGGGATATGTTGCCTGCCAAATCTTCAGGTAGCTGAGAGAGATGCTCTGCTAACCGTAAAATTTTGCTGTGTATAGTCTGAGGCACAATTAGTTGGAAGCTTCTAAAGGGGGGCGGGGATGGGAAATCAGCTGAAAGACATATTTGCAGCCACATTTGTCTAGCTCCTGTTGTTTCTTCAGAGGTCAAAATGACTGGCCCAAGGAATCAATTCCTTTAAAGGAAAAGGAAGATGCTGAGAAAGGGTTTCTTGAGCCTTGGGAGAAAGAACTGTTCAATTGTCAAAAATTAGTAACTTTTAAAATGACTGCATGGAATAAAACAAAACTCTGCAACCACAGCCAAAATCCAAAAATGCAAAATTATGAGTGAATATGTATGAGGGAAGCGAATAGTTTAGAATCCTTACAAAGCCGCAACATGCAAATTGTAATACATGTTGCTTAAAATAAAAGCTTCAAGTAAGAGAGAAATCGCTGGTCTAAAGCAAGGGCCCTGATCATCAAGACAGTTTAACTGTAGAAATAACAAAAACACCCAATAGTAGCTGCCAGGAAATATTACAGCAGACTACAACTTGAAACTGCTGAAGTCTTGTCTGGGAACTGAGCTGTCTGAAGGGAGAGAAACATCAAATGGTCTGATTAAATGGCATTTCATCCACAGTCTCAAAAAATTGCTGATACCAAGCCTAAGTTTTCAAAAAAAAACTGATTTAATTTGTCTTGCCAATGTTGATTATATTTTTAATACAATTTACCACTGCATGTGTAGTTTGAAGCTTAAATACATTGCAAGAAATGAAAATGTGTGATGTTATTGCTGTGCCTATAGTGATAAACATGTGATTAATACTTTAAAAGATCATTAGGGCATAAATCAACCCTAACCTTGAGTTTTGTACAATGATTTAGTACTGTGAGCCTTTACATTTTATTGAAGCTTTTCGGATGAAGGGCTCTCTTGGCAGGACACAGAACTGAACTTGGCTAAACCTCGGTAACATCTAAATGTTTCCAAGGGAGTAATCGCTGTTTGAGAAGATACAAGATGTCTGATCAGTTGAATTTTGTTGCGTACTACTTGAAGTGAGGCTGGTCACTGCTGATGGGAAATCTGTAGTTTCTTTATCTGCTTTGAATGACTGAAAGGTATAGAAGTAGTTGTGGACCTGGGAGGATTTGGCACAGAGATGCACGGAAGCTCATAACAATGGCATACCTTTTGCATATCTGCATGAACTGTTGTAGGAAGTCCCACTTTCTTAGGAGCTTCAGCAGGTATCTCCGATCATTGCCAACCTTCTCTTGGCGAACATCCAGAATTGTCCGTATTAAAGTATAAAGATCTTTGCAAAGTGGGTGGTGATCTTTCAGCAACATTTTGTTGCCACTCAGATAATAACTCCTAATGATTGGAACAGACCTATCAATCAGAAAAAATGCTCCTTCGTATTCAAAGATAAAAGTATATTCAGATTCATGTGGGTAATTACTGTCATTCACTTTTAGGGGTGGGCATTCCATCATTTATTGGTTATTCAAAGTTATTTTCAGAATGCCATTAGAGGGTCTTTTTCTTGAATTGCTTCAGGCCATTTGATCTGGCTGCACTCATCCAGGTAAGTGGAGAGTATCCTATCCATAACATGGCTTGAAAAGCTGGAAATGCTTTTGAGCATCAGGAGATGGCACAGAGATAGTCAGAACTGCCGATGCTGGAGTCTGAGATAACACAGTGTGGAGCTGGAGGAACTTCAGAAAGTAGGGTCCCGACTCGAAACGTCAGCTTTCTTGCTCCTCTGATCCTGCCTGGCCTGCTGTGCTCCTCCAGCTCCACACTGTGTTATCAGGAGATGGCACACACTTGCCACAACATCCCTGATCCCTGATCTACCTCATTCTGTGTCAGAACTTTTCTATTTTTTGATGCTGACATGGTCACAGCATTTATGAGCCAGTTTCAGTTGTGTTTTTGGTCAGTGGTGCCCCTTCAGGATGCAACTGGTGTGAAACTCAGTGATGATCAACTGAATGCCAAGGAGAGGTGATTAAGCTCCCTCTTGTTGGTGATGCTAGTTTCATGGTACTTATACGACACAACTTGTACTCAGGGTCAGGGACAGAAAGCACAAGCCTTGGTGTTGCTCCTTCCTCCTCTGGCTTCCAGTCTGAGCCCAGTGGGCCTTGGCCTCACCCTAAGCATTGTGGCTGCATTCTGGTCTGAGCACAGCATGCCCCTTGGAGCTTTGGGCTCTAATTATTGGGCCCTGATGTCAGCCCAAGCTCCATTGCCATCCTAGCGCCTGAGATGTATCAGCCAAGTCTGAATGTTATCCCAAACTTGCTGCATGGATTGCTTTGTTACCTGAGGACTTGTGCATAGAACTTTGATTCCTGTTAACTCAGCAGTGATCAGCTCCACTTCTGACCCTATGACGGTGAGAAAATCATTGATAAATAAAGTTAGTGTTCTGAGGAATTTCTACAATTATATCTTGAATCTAAGATGCTGACTTTCAATGACCACTGCCATCCTTTGATCTGATACAACTCCAGTCACTGCAGTAAGTTATGTGGATGGGAGCAAAGAATTACAAACAGCCCTAGACAGAGTAACTGAGTGAGCAAATCTTCGTCAGATCAAATTCAATTGAGGAAAAAGTGAGGTTGTCCACTTTGAGTCTGAGAGGAAGAAAGGAAATATATTCTTGACGGTGAAAGCTTATAATTAGGAGCTGTCAAGAAGCAATGGGATTTAGGTGTATATGCACTGACATCCAAGAGCTAGGACACAAATATAAAAGATAACCAACAAGGTTAATGGAATGTCAGCCATCAGGTTAAGTAATGCTTCAGTTATGCAGAGCTTTGAACATACACCATTTGCATTCAGTTCTCAGCGCTGGACTTCAGGATGTATTTATTGACCTTGAAAGGCATATAGTGTAAATTCAGCTAAATTACTTCAGCGTGAAAAGTTTATTTTTTTTTCAATTGGCTAAAAGGTTAAATTATGGGTACTGATTGCTTAAACCTGACTTTAATTCCCTTGAGTTTGGATGGTTGTGGGATGACTGACTTTTGGCTGTTTAAATGATAAAAGGATTTGATACGGTGAATGTTGAGGTATGACCTTTTAGCCCTTTGGAAAAAAAAATAAACTTTTCGTTCTGAAGTAATTTGGCTGAATTTACACGATATACCTTTCAAGGTCATAGCTGCTAGACTGGGTCTGCAGCAGGTGATATGGGAACCAACAAGTGGGAAAAACATACTTTACCAATCTGCCAGCTGCAGATGCATCTGTCCATGACAGTATCGGTAAGAGTGACCACCGTGCAGTCTTTGTGGAGACGAAATTCTACCTTCACGTTGAGAATAACCTCCATCGTGTTGTGTAGCACTTTTCACCATGATAAATGGGACAGACTTTGAACAGATCTAGCAACTCAAGACAGGGCATCCATGAGGCACTGTTGGCCATCAACAGCAGCCGAATTTTACTCCAGCACAATCTGTAACGTCATGGCCCGGCATATCCCCCACTCAACCATTATCATCAAGCCAGGGGATCAACCCTGGTTCAATGGAGATTGCAGTAGTGCATGCCAGGAACAGCACCTGGCATACCTGAAGATGAGGTGTCAACTTGGTGAAGTTACCAAACAGGACGACTTGCATACCAAACAGCGTAAACAGCAAGTGAAAGACAGAGCTGAGCGATCCCACAATCAACAGATCAGATTTAAGCTCTGCTGTCCTGCCACATCCAGCCATGAATGGTGGTGGACAATTAAACAACTCACTGCAGGAGGATGTTGCACAAATATCTCCATCCTCAATGATGGAAGAGCCCAGCACATCAGTACAAAAGGTAAGGCTGAAGCATTTGCAGCAATCTTCAGCCAGAAGTGCTGAGTGGATGATCCATCTCGGCCTCCACCAGTGGTCCCCACCATTACAGATTCCAGAGTTCAGCCAGTTCGATTCACTCCATGTGATATCAAGAAATGGTTTGAGACACTGGATACTGTAAAAGCTATGGGCCCTGACAACATTCTGCCAATAGTACTGAAGACTTGCACTCCAGAACTTGCTGCTCCCCTAGCCAAGCTGTTCCAATACAGTTATAACACTGGTATCTACTTGACAATCTAGAAAATTCCCCAAGTATTTCCTGTCTATAAAAAGCAGGACAAATCCAACCCGACTAATTATCACCCCATCAGTCTACTCTTGATCATCAGTAAAGTGATGGAAAGTGTCATCAACAGTGCTATGAAGCAGCACCTGCTCAGCAATAACCTGCTCAGTGACACTCAGTTTGGGTTCTGCCAGGGCTGCTCAGCTCTATACCATTACAGCCTTGGTCCAAACATGGACAAAAGAGCTGAATTCCAGAGGTGAGGTGAAAATGACAGCCCTTGACATCAAGGCTGCATACGACTGAGTGTGGCATCAAGGAGCCCTAGCAAAACTGGAATCAATGGCTATCGGGGACAAACTCTCTCATGGTTGGAGTCATACCTCACACGCAGGAAGATGGTTGTGGTTGTTGGAGGTCAATCATCTCAGCTCCAGGACATCACTGCAGGAGTTCCTCAGGGTAGTGTCCTTGGCCCAAACATCTTCAGCGACTTCATCAATGATCTTCCCTCCATCAGAAGGTCAGAAGTGAGGATGTTCTCTGAAGATTGCACAATATTCAGCACCATTCATGACTGCTCAAATACTGAAGCAGTCCGTGTTCAAACGCAACAAGATCTGGACAATATCCAGGCTTGGGTTGACAAGTGACAAGTAACATTCGCGCCACATAAATGGCAGGCTATGACCATCACAAATAAGAGACAATCTAACCACTTCCATTTGACATTCAGTTGTGTTATCATCACTGAATCCCCCACTATCAACATTCTGGGGATTATCATTGTCCAGAAACTCAACTGGACAGACCACATAAACATAGTGGCTACAACAGCAGATCAGAAGCTAGAAATACTGCGGCGAGTAACTCATCTCCTGACTCCTTAAAGCCTGTCCACTATCTATAAGGCACAAGTCAGGAGTGTGATGGAATATTCCCCACTTGCCTGGATGAGTGCAGCCCCAACAACACTCAAGAAACTTGACACCATCCAGGACAAAGCAGCCCACTTGATTGGCACTGCATTCACAAGCATCCATTCCCTCTACCACCGACGCTCAATAGCAGCAGTGTGTACTATCTACAAGATGCACTGCAGAAATTCACCAAAGATCCTCAAACAGCAACTTCCAAACCCACAACCACGTCCATCCAGAAGGACAAAGGCAGCAGATATAAGCGAATACCACCATCTTCAAGTACCTCTCAAGCCACTCACCATCCTGACTTAGAAATACATTGCAGTTCCTTCACTGTCTCTGGGTCAAAATCCTGGAATTCCCTCCCTAATGGCATTGTGGGTCAACCCACAGCAGGAGGACTGCAGCGGTTCCAGAAGGCAGTTGACCACCACCGTCCCAAGGACAGCTAGGGTTGGGCAATAAATGCTGGGCAGCCAGCGACGTCCACATCCCAAAAAGAAATGGATAATAGAAAATATCTGCTGGTGGGGGCATTCAAAACAATGAAAATAAAGCAAAAACTTTAAAACTATTTAAGAGCAGTTTTGCACATGAACTACTATCAAGTGATATCTTGATTTCACTAATCCTACCCCAAAAACTACAGGAGTCTGAACCAATTCAAATGTACAAAACTGGAATTGCATAATTTTGTTTTGGGAGGATGGACATCAAGACATTCAGAACAAAGGAGGGTTAATCAAACTGAGGAGTTGATCAATCATGGTGAATTGAATTGAGAAACAGGCTTAATAGCAGTGGAGGAGATTGAGACATGGCTGATAGGATTGATTCTGTGAACATCATTATGTCTGGCTGTTGCTTGACTAGTCTTCAACTGTCACTAGGTGTTAGTCTGAGGACTTTGCAGAGTTAGGTAGGCTGAGTGTGGCTGGGCCCTGATTCGATGTTTAATTTGAGACAAAATGGTTCCTCTGCTTTGACACCTTTTTCTCCTACAAGCAATTTGATATATGGAAGCAGATTGCCAGAGCTCTTCAGAAGTTATTTAAGTAGTTAAATACTTAAATAGAGGAATCAAAAATTACTGTTCATTCCACTCTTACTGTCCCATAGTACAGCCATGTATGTCATTGATCCATTATCATAGCACATAAATTCCAAGGAGACGTGAGAATACCTGAGGGTAAAACCCTGTGAATTTTCTCTACAGTTCCCCACAACAATCAAGAAAAGTTCCAGGAAATCACAATAGCTCAATAATCTTATTATTCCGATTTAATCCATGCAATTGTATTATAGTTCAATAGTACCCATTATTTGTGTAAATATAATGTCTAACTTCTTATGGAATTTTTGAATCATTTTTAAATAATTAATCTGAATAGTTCAGAACAGTCTGAAGAAGAGTCATATTGGACTTGAGACATTCACTTTGTTTCTTTGTCCACTTTTGTGTCCAGCGCTTTCAATTTCCATTTCAGGTTTCCAACATCAGCAATTCTTTTCTCTTGCCCTAATAGTTTTGCCTGGTGTCATTGAGGCAAATTAGTGTCCCTGCTATTTGTCAATTGAAACCAAAAAAGCCTACTTAAGTTGAAAACTTATCCTCAGCAAGTGGATTGCAATTGTCTTCTAGCAACCTGGCCAGCTTTAGTTTGAAGGACTGCAGAAAATTTATTCCTATTGCAAAATTTGGGGAAGAAAATGAGCTGCTGCCTACATAAATGGCACCGTAATAGTACTGAGCATTAATGTGTGGCACATGCGAACGCCAGTCTAATAAAGCTGACTTCTATCAACATGAAAGCAGATGCATCAAGTGAGGTTGTGGCATCTCTTAGTGATTTTAGGGGGAGTTTGGACTGAGATTTATACCTGTGCAGGCTCCTTGCTGGTTACAGGAGAATCCATGAGGACTCAACAGCAGGCTATGCAAACATGATTGTCTTCACAGCCCAGTACATGTGCATTTTCAGGAGGGTTTGCTGGATTGTGATCAAGAGCAGGAACCCTGGCCAGCTTCCCCTAACTGAGGAAAACTGCAATTTGTAACATTTCTGTGCCTTACTGAGGTCAGCTAACCAAACACGCAGTCTAGGGATTGTGTCAGTCTAAATATCTCAGTGAATTATTCAGTATCATAATCACAAGAAGAATGAACTTGACTTATATAATCGCTGAGATATCTATGAAACTAAGGCTATTTTGTTTACTGTACAAGCTATAAAATATAATCGTTATTCATAAATATCAGTTTTGAATGAATTAATTTCATAAATTTGTAGGTTTAAGCAACAGGCTAATAATCTGTACTGTCTTTAACTATGGATAACTTGGCAGCTTCCATACAGCAATATCTGCTATGTTTAAACATGTGTAAACATTTCATCTTAGCCTTTCTTTTGTCATTTACCTGGCCAGTTGTGAGGATTCCAGCACTGCATGAAACACATGTTACCACTTTAACATGATTTGGAAGGCTAGCCTAATAGCAACCTCAAGTAGCTCCATATAAACAGTTCAATGCGAAAGGAAGGCATGCTGACTGACAATGTGCAGGGAAGTGTAATAAATGATGATGAAAGTGTTTGGGAAATTGCATTACCATGTGGTGAAGAAGTGCTTTCACACATGTGAAAGGTTGTAAATAGTGGCTTCAGTTATTGCACTCAAATGCACAAATGAAAAATCAACAATGGTCTCTCTGTATAACTTTTTTTGGACGGGGTATTCGTTTCTAAAAAGTGATTTACTTCTCTGAACCCAGTAGAGACTTTCCATTTCGCGTAGTGTCCAAGTCCGAAAGTCTGACTTGATGTCCAGCTTTCCAAACAGCATCAACGCTGCTCTGAAACAAGCCACGAGTTTCTTTGAACAGCAGACTCAGGAGATTCTGTTTCCAATTTCCCCTGCCTCTCACTGGGGAAAACACCTGCCTCAGCTCATTGCTTCTTTGCAGCAGTTACAGAGCTCTGAAACATGTTCTAAAAACTATCTTAGTGATCAGATCATTAAGTGATGAAAAGCATTTTAAAAAATGGCTCGCACTGAATTATTTATAACTAGAGTTGTGCAACTGAATTCTTTGTGCCTGTTTGAACAGTCATCCATATTGAGAAACCTTAAGGAATGATAACTAAAGTAAAATTTCACTAATTGTAAATCATTTTTAACAATGGATTGGATGGCTTTATGAATAAACATAGCTATTCTTGAGTACTATTTCCTTTTGCCTGTTTTCTTTCTTCCTTTTTCAGAACCATTGCATTGAAATATGAGAATGACTTGAGCCAAGTGCTGGAAAATGGGAATTGAGTAGATTGGCGCTTGATCTGTAGATCATAGAGTGAACTACATGTGTGAAAGTGCAGTTGCCTTCAGTCAGATCAAATCTTCATTCATGGAATATCTAAAGTATGACTTGTGCATGTTAGACCTTGTGAGGAAGGTGCAAACTTACTGGAGTTCTTGGGGGATTAGGGTGTGATAACTCAAACTGTTGAATCAACTTATGTCTGACTTTATTCTTGTTTTCTTGAAGTTGCAAATTTTTTTTGTGTAAGCCGCGTACCTGATGAAAAGTGCTATTTATAATTTCTTTTGTTAAATGTCTTTTTTGGAACATGGTGCATAAAATTTCTGTAAGGTACTTTTTTTCCTTGATAACCGCATTAGTCACATGAATGCCTGCATCTTAAGTTTGATCCAATATTTTTAGGCACACAAAAGGAATTTGCTTTCAGCAGCAGTTCCTTGGGTTTTACTCACCTTGCAGGTAACTGATTCAACAGAATCTGATGGCCTACCTTCAAATGCCATTCATAAGGTTTGAGCAGAAAGCAATTTCAGCATGAACCAACAAGAAGGCTCTGGGATGTCCCTGGAAGTCAGTCAATTAATCTACTGCCCAAGCGTCATTGGGAGATTTGGCCCAGATCAGAGCGGTAATACCTCTCTTCGTTGCTAACTCTGATCTATTGCACACAATTAATGTCAAAGCTCTGTCAATAGTTATTTGGATTAATGTGCTAGCAGATATAATTTCAAGCCACACAAACCCGGAAGATTGGGTTTCAGTCTTTGGCCCGAGTGAGGGAGCTGGTCTCAAGTCAGTTTGCTGATGGGGACATAGATGCAATTTATTGGTAAGCTGAAAAGAGACAGGAAAATTAGCTGAGGTCCCATTAATGATCACTGTGCAATTGCCACTGTCAGCAAGTGTTTGTACGTGGATAGTACGGTCATCTTCCTGGTATCTTGGGAATGGGGCGTGCCGGTTAGCTGAAGGAAAAGTAATTGTGGCTGGGAGACCTCGACTTGTCGCTGCCACAAGATGGAAGTGTATTTTAAAAATGATTACCCAGGACCAGTCATAAATACTGTTATACCTGACCACCATTGGTGATTTCATCTTTATTGATGAGGTAGCTCTTAAACCAGCTTTGGTACAGTATTCGATTCATTATTCCATGATACAGTAAAGTCCCTGTTATCCGGCTTCGAAGCTTCTGGAATTTTTCTTTTGAATCTCGGATGCCGGTTGCATGTCAATTCTGGAAGTTTGGGATCCACATAATGGGGTCTTCCTGCAAGTGAATAATGGTAACTTAGATAAGGTGATGAAAGTAGCTGCTAAATCATATTCCCAGCAGGTCCATACTTTCTCTAAAGGAAAATTGAGAAGGGAAAAAACAATTTTGAGCTTCCTAAACCCAGCTCGTGTAGACTATCTTAGAGCAACAGTTGTTGCTAAACAACATCATTAATTTCTTATCATATTTTGATTTAAAACACTCCTGTGAAATACTTTGAGATGTTTTGTAATGTTCAAAGCAACGTACAAATATATTTTACTTTTGTTGGTATTTTGGGAGCAAGTTGCTACTTTCTTTTGCCTGAATTGTCCACAGGCTATTTGATTGCTTAGTTATCTCTCTGGCCAGCAGCGAGTGAATTTTATAATTACCTGCTGGTATGGATCTTCCTCAGCCACTCGGGAAATACTCATGACTAAGTGTTATTAGCACAGGTACTGCAGGCTACATTATATAGTAGCAGCTAAAGTTGCCACAGAAATAACTTCAAGTAGAAGCTACTGTATAATATGAATGTGACATTATGGGAATACTGGATGCTGAGAATGTAGTTCAGCGAAGACTTCAAACAACAGAGAAAGGTTAAAAGGTGGAGTCTACATACAGCTGCAAATAAAAAAAATCTTCATTAGTGATTATTTTAATTTGCTGCTGCATGGCTTAGCCTAAAAGTTCTGAGGCAGCTGGGGAATTGAGAGACAGGACACGTATCTTTTCTCCTTGAACCACATAGAAAAGAGGGAGTTCACGAAGGAAAGCGAGACTGAATGGCAGCCAAGGGTGCAGTACAGGGCAGGCCAGAAGAACTGGGCAAGAATCAAACCGACATGCTTCATGTAATCCTTTCTTAGAATCCCATCAAGAAACCTTTTCTGTCAAACAGAGCAAGAAACGTTTTGTTAATTAAAAGCCTCTGCACCATTCATGTTGAGAGAGAAGAAAAGCAAAATAGTTTTACGTTTCTGATTGGAGGGGGAGGGGCAGAAGACGCCAGTCCAGCTCTAACAGCAACAATCAAACTCAGTGTTTGGGATTTGATGAAGAAATAGTTCAGTTGAATGGATGCTACTTATTAAAAGCTGCATTCTTTCTGTGAGAACTGAATAGAATAGAGACATGCACTTCACAGCGTAATGGATATTGAATTTGCTGAACCAAATTTATCTGCAACATCTTTTTCAGAAGTATGTCAGCTTTCTTAGATTTAATAGATAGAGCTTTGTGCAGTGACTCACAAAGGAACTTTTGAAGTCACGGTTAGTGCCTTTTCTTTACATTTTATTTTGAGGTGGTTGAAGGGCTCACAAACACCTATTTCCTAAATGCTTGTGAATAATTAAAAAGTCGATGATTAGACATTTAAACACTTGACTGCTGAAGTGTGTTAAACATGTCATATTGTTTCTTTATTAAAAAAAACACAGTTGCTCTTGAGAAACTTGCTTTCAATCTGCTGCTTGATTTACTAAAGTGTTGTTCATTGTAGAGCAAATGGAAGTTCGAAAAAATAAATGTACAAAATACAGAAAATGCAGAACAGGTCAGTCAGACCAGAAGAAGAAAAAGTAGATTGATTCTTTGGTTCCAGTGTATTTCCAACATTTCCTACTTTTATTTCAGAAGATTTCCACGGCTTTCAATTGTACACTGGAAAGTGTTGCTTGCTATGCTGGCAGTACAGTCAGTGACATCTTCCTGTGAGGCACAGATGGCAGATAAACATGCCGGGTTTGCGGTCAATACAAAAGTGGCCAAGGATATTATTTGTGTTTCCGGAATTGCTTTCCATCACTCTAAGTGTCTACCTGCTAGCTGATTCCTTCTCTGTAAATATGGGCCAAATATGAACTCACTGCCAGAAAGACCACTGTGTCTGAGCATATGTTCATGCTGTCCATCTTCTCTCCCACCTATCTGCCCCTCCCACCTCACTGACCAATCCCCACCACTCCCTACCTGCACTCACCTATCACCATCCCACCTACCTTTCCTCAGCCCCACTCCTCCTCTCTCTATTTGTTTCTGAGCTCCCTTCCCCCTCCCCATTTCTGAAGAAGGGTCCTGACCCGAAACATCAGCTTTCCTGCTCCTCTGATAATGCCTGGCCTGCTGTGTTCCTCCAGCTCCACACTGTGTTGTCTCTGACTCTAGCATCTGCAGTTCTTGCTATCTCTTCATGTTGTGTTATACCTTTAAACGACTGTGCCACCATGCTGCTAAGATGCACAGAGTAAAAAACAGCCGAATTGCAGTTCTCTTCCTGCGTCATGAATGCTAGGTGAAGTGGATGTGCTTAAGAATTTGATTGTTCTTGTTATTAACAGGATATGTTGTCATGTGAAGAATCTTGTAAACACATAACCATGTTTGCATATCAAAGATACAATGGTGCATATATATAAATAAATACTTGAACGTGCTTCAACAGTGGCTTACAACACAGGTTTGTCACTTAATGATATTTATCAACCCAACTTTGGAAGGTCCAAGGTCTAATACTTGGTCTGTTGGTTGCAGCCTAGGTGATGTTAGAGCTTTTACGGTTAGTACCCTTGTTTTAGGTTGGGCTAAAATCAACTAAGCTTTACTATTCACGTCACTGTCCAGCAAATACTTACGTGTGGATATTGGGTGTGAATCTATGAGGAGGTATAGTCTGCTCATACATGCTATCACAGTTCAGATGTGGAGAATGGTCATCTAGGCAAAATACTGGAGTACCGAGCAATCTACATGAAGCAGCAAGATTCACTGTCTTTGCAGATTGTGACAAATTGGGAAGTAAATATAGAAACCACATAGCCAAGCAAAAGATATGTCAAACTTGATCTTTATATCATTTTAATTGCTGTCACACACTGACTTTGCCAGGAACTAAACTTTCACAAGAACTTCTTAGGTGGTATATTTATTCAAGGATATTGCAGCTGTAAGGTTTTTATTTTAAGAGGAAATCCATCTTTATGAAGTTCCAGGCTATATGGTTAACTGCTTACTCATTTCTTCAGTCAGACTTCTTAAACACTCTTCTTTTAGATTTTTTGAGTCCCATGTAATGGCATTGAATTGCCTGTACAAACCATCTGTTTGCCAATACTAAATGTGACAGCCCCAGGCCTCAAGGTTAAAATCTGTTAGTTGACCATTTAAGTTGCACGTGGCCAAGTCAGTAGTGCTTTGCTTAAGAATGTCATGCACTTAATAATCAAAGGAAGAACTGGATAGTCTACATCAAACACATTAACACTACAATATCTTAATTCATCTGTTTCCAGTTAGATCACTATGTTGTGGATCTCTGTACAATCTAAATGACTTGGAAGAAAAATCTGGAATTTTACATTCCCAACTCCCTCAACCACCTCTAGTGTGCCACCAGGTGACGTGGGGCAGTGCAAATAAACTGATATGTCAGGGGTAGTGCGCCCATCACTTATTACTCTGCTGGGATTACACTAGTGGTGGGTCGGTATTGGAGTGACCCAACATTGAGCTGACTGAGACCCTCAAGTGGGCAATTAAGTGACCCCTCCTGCTTTTGCTGTGGTGAAGGAGTGAGAATGCTCAGGTGATATGGTGATGCCAATCTTTGACGGTCCACCGCAGTGCTGGCAAGGGTGAGTGGTCCTTGTTACTTGGGCACCCTGTGCCCAGTGAAGTTCTTCTCCCACCTCCATGCCAGTGATAGGGGCCACCCAAGCTTGCTTACCTCTGCTGGCACAATTGACACCTTCTGCCATCTCACTAGAGCCTGCCGTACTTGCCCCAGCAATGCTGCCCCCCCTTTCTTGGTTGTCCAACCTCTTGTATGTCTCCTCATTGGGAACAGACTGCTGTCCCTGCTGTGGTAGTGCCAGGCATCTCTTTGGAGCTCTTAGAGGTAGGATATTGCCCCACATGGGGGCTGAGGCCTACTCCCTGCAAACCACATCATTGTAACTCACTTGCTGTGCCAGTGTACCAGAACATTTTTCTTGCTGTCCAATAACCCACAAAGAGCAACAGAAATTTTTCACAAACCACCATTTGCTCTGAGGTGAGAGTATGTGTTGAGAGAAAAGAGCCAGGAAGGAATAAGAAATGGTGGAAGAAAGTAGGTTAATACCACTCGAAGCACTCTTGCAGGGTAAGGTGACAGATGTAGGTCTGTACTTTTGGCCCAGTGTATGTTTTCAGGGAAACTCTTAATGGTTCGCAGCTGATGATCTCCGATTTCCCATTTGTTGAACAGTTGAAGTTCTGCTTGATATCAAAACGCTGGTGAAAAACACAAATTTAAAAAGGCCACGAGTTAAATACTAGCACAGGTACTGCAGGTGGCCCTTCTTTGCTGTAAGTTCCTATGACCAAAGGACAGCTGGGACCCATGGAATTTTAGTCTATCTTGAGAAAGAAGAAAATTATGGGAAAATATGAATCATCCCAAAAGATACAACCAATATTGGAATTTTGTGATCAGTTAACTCACTTTAATCCTTGTAGGTTGTGCTGTACCTCTAATGGAAGAGAATTCCACAATTCCTGTTGCTCTGAAGTTGTTTTCATCTCAAGTTCATGTGAAAAGAAATTGCATTCAGAACAAGGATTGATTAATACTAAATGTCTAAAAGTACTTTTTTGTCAGGTAAATTGTATAAATTATTTCCACTAGTTGAAAATTCTAGAACCAGAAGAGATGTTAGAAAGCACTTCTGTACACAAAGAGTGTTGGAGGTTTGGAACTCAATTTCTCAAACAGCAGTCGATGCTTATCCAACTGTTAAATTTAAATTGAGTTAGAAAAATTTTTATTAAGCAGGGGTATCTTCAGGTATGGTCCCATGGCAGACATATGGAATTAGACCACAGATCAACCATGATCTTATTGAACGGTGGAGCAGGCCCAAGGGGCTGAATGGCCTACTCCCGTTCCTATGTGTCAAGCGATCTGGAGATGGTATATGAAATTGAGATATAGATCATCCGTAATGTAATTGGATCGTGGAGCAACTCAAGGGGCTGAATGGTCTATTCCAATTTCCATATTCCTATGCGCCAAAATGCTAATCTATATTCCAGAATGGGATAAGCAAAGAAATTTGAATAAAATTCTCTGAATGATAAAGGCAAAGCAATTAACATTCTTTTGAAATCAAAATCAGACCAGGCCTCTAGTTCAAAGACTCATTGGTTGTAGCAGGTAATTACAGATGTTTAATCTTTCCACGTTGTGATCTATGATAATGAGGTACATTTTGATGGGAGATCGCAATCACATGTAAGAATGAATGTAGTACTGACTCTTATAATTACAAATAACTAGGCCTAGGTAAAAAAATGCAACTATAATTGTAATTATTTGTTGCAGTTCATCTTAACTTCTGACTTTATATCAGATTAGCAAAAGCACGGCACCAAGATTAAAGCAGCATTCGAAAAAAGTATATTTCAACAAAATCTTATTTGAAAGCAACATTATGTTGTACTTGGGTGGTTATTACAGGTTCAGGTCATGTCCAATCATGTCATGAAACAACAACAATTCAGCAACAAAAACATTTATCTAGATTTTCAAAAGGCCTTCAATTATGTGTCCAATAATAGACTAATATATAAGGTCATAAAACGCAGAGTCAGAAGACAACTGGCAGAATGGATTGCTAGTTTCAAGACTGAAATCAGAGAGTGATTATAAAACCTCGAGGCCGAAGTGGGTACATGTGGAGTTCCACAAGAATTGGCTTTGGGACCATTGGTGTTCACAATTTATGTTAAAGCTTCAAAAGTGGAATCAAAAACACAACTTCTGACTGTAAGAACTGCGGATGCTGGAGTCAGAGATAACAGTGTGGAGCTGGAGGAACACAGCAGGCCAGACAGCATCAGAGGAGCAGGAAAGTTGACATTTCGGGTCAGAACCCTTCTGGCTACATCAATTAGGTCGAGGATAGGTTTCTAAGGAATACTGCAAATGATTGTAGGAGAACATGTGTAAACTGGCAGAACGGACAAATAATTGGCAAATGAAGTTCAAAACTGGGAGATGTGAGATAGTAAATTTTAAGAAGAAGAATAGGGAGGTTTCCTGTTACCCATCACTGCCCAAAAACTCAGGTTTTCAAACTCTTAACTCTTGGTCAAAGAGATGAGTTTTAAGACTTGTCCAACTCCTGTTTCATGACTGTTGAAGTGGAAATGCTCACAGAAAGATTTGTGCTCTGTCCCACTTCCTAGCATTGTTTCTAAATCCTTTAATTCTTGGAGGGGTTGGGGAGAAGCCTTGCACAGCTGGGGTTCGGGGCAGAAGCCAGGAGTCGTGGGCATCTGTTGGGTTGGTAAAAGCAGGACATTAGAGAAAAAAGAAAGGCTGTGATGCTGGACGGGGTGAAGAAAGGGGCTGCAAGGATGGGATGAAGGGGACGTTACATGGGTGGAAAGGGAGGCTGCAAAGACAGGAAAGTGGGAAGCCTGCAAGGAAAGGTAAGAGGGAAGATACAAAGAAGGAGGGTGAGGAAGGCTGCAAAGAAGAGAGAATCATTTTAAATCTGTCAAAAAGGGATATGCCACTCATTAACAGCCAAGGAAGTTAAGCTAAGTAGCTAAGGTAATGAAATCCTTGCAAATAATGTGGAATCTCTAGCTTAAGATTGCGTATGTTCAGGAGCTACTAAATGGCGAAACATCAAATGGATGCTATTGTAATGAACACTGTGACAATTCTTACATTTAAATCTGACGCTGGGATCTGAGATTTAGTAAAAAAGGGTTTTGACTGCCTAATTAAATCTTGCAGTTTTGTGCCTATACATTGGAAACACATTGACTATGATGTCACCAGTTTGTGGAAAGTGAGTTTAGGGTGATGATAGTTGGCTGCAGGAGTGCATTATCAGGTTTTTGGTGAAAAATTTTATGACAAACTTATCACTGTTGTCTTGTGCCTATTTAAATACTGTGGTATCTAAAAAAAAAATCATGCTTTCCTTATGTGCTATAGTTTAAATTTAATGGAAGTTTGATTCATTATTTAGGATATTGATGCATTTTTCTCATTCTGTTTTGTTGCGAGTCCAAATACCCTTTTTGTCAAAAATATGCAAGGTATTGTTGCTAAATGACTACATATTCTAATAAATAAGTCAATTTGAGTGTATAAGGAGCTCCTAAAAGCCAAAAAATGAAACAGTAGTCCTCAAGGAAAGTCAAAATTTGCCGTCAACAAAAGTATTTTGGACTTTGTCTGGAGATCATGAACGGTGCTATGTAAACTGCAAGTTTTTTTTAACCATTGATAGGCCAGGATTTGAAATAATGAGCAGTAGCAGATGCAGCTCATCATGTTTTATTGTTCTCTGTTTGATGGCTTCTTTCATTCAGTGAAATTTAGAAAATGACAAACTATAGAAGGATTGTGGCCAGGCATTCACATATCTTAGTAATGTCACCTGACTACTAACTACGCATTGATAAAAGGAGGTAAAAAGGGATAACAAGGTGCAGGGCTGGATGAACACAGCAGGCCAAGCAGCATCATAGGAGCAGGAAGGCTGACGTTTCGGGCCTAGGCCCTTCTTCAGAAATGGGGGAGGGGAAGGGGATTCTGAAATAAATAGGGAGAGAGGGGGAGGCGGATAGAAGATGGATAGAGGAGAAGATAGGTGGACAGGAGACAGACAGGTCAAAGAGGCAGGGATGGAGTCAGTAAAGGTGAGTGTAGGTGGGGAGTTAAGGAGGGGATAGGTCAGTCCAGGGAGGATGGACAGGTCAAGGGGGCAGGATGAGGCTAGTAGGTAGGAGATGGGGGTGGGGCTTGAGCTAGGAGGAGTGGATAGGTGGGAGGTAGGACAGGTTAGGGAGGTGTGGACAAGCTGAGCTGGTTTTGGGATGCGGTTGGGGGAGGGGAGATTTTGAAGCTTGTGAAGTCCACATTGATATCATTGGGCTGCAGGGTTCCCAAGCGAAATATGAGGTGCTGTTCCTGCGACCTTCGGGTGGCATCGTTGTGGCACTGCAGGAGGCTCAGGATGGACATGTCGTCTAAGGAGTGGGAGGGGGAGTTGAAATGGTTCCCGACTGGGAGGTGCAGTTGTTTGTTGCGAACCGAGCGTAGGTGTTCCGCAAAGCGGTCCCCAAGCCTCTGCTTGGTTTCCCCGATTTAGAGGAGGCCACATCTGGAAAAGCAGATACAGCATATCTCCCCTCCCCCAACCGCATCCCAAAACCAGCCCAGCTTGTCCCCGCCTCCCTAACCTGTCCTTCCTCCAACCTATCCACCCGTCCCACCTCAAGCCCCACCCCCATCTCCTACCTACTAGCCTCATCCCGCCCCCTTGACCTGTCCGTCCTCCCTGGACTGACCTATCTCCTCCCTAACTCCCCACCTACACTCACCTTTACTGGTTCCATCCCCGCCTCTTTGACCTGTCTGTCTCTTCTCCACCTATCTTCTCCTTTATCCATCTTCTATCCGCCTCCCCCTCTATCCCTATTTATTTCAGAATCCCCTTCCCCTCCCCCATTTCTGAAGAAGGGTCTAGACCCGAAACGTCAGCTTTCCTGCTCCTCTGATGCTGCTTGGCCTGCTGTGTTCATCCAGCTCTACACCTTGTTATCTCAGATTCTCCAGCATCTGCAGTTCCTACTATCTCTGAATCAGTTAAGAAGGGATGCGCTGTTAACAGACACTTGGAGGGGGGGAAATGCTCATTGGGTAGGAATCTAGTTAGTGTTCATTGTCTAATTATACCTGATGAATCACAACCCATTGTGCAAGGAATTGTTGCCAGTAGGTGGAAATAAATGTACAACGATTGATAGAAAAGATCAAGCGAACATACATGGCAGTCGCAGAGTGATGTTTTCTTCCGGTTGGCGAGGGAAGGTTTGGGTAGCAAGGAAAGATGAGAAAGAAGATTGAAAATTGCCCTAGTTACAGTCACCTCAACATTACATATTGTTTGACATTGCATTATTTACTTACCTTGTGTAGCAGCCTTGGGCATACCCTTTAAAAGGGATATGGTCCGCATCTGATGTGTTGCACAGCAGAGTAGTCGGAGTTGGTGTGCAAGTGTTCCAAGCCTTCAATTAATCTTTAAATTGAGTTCCTGCATGCTTAAGATGGACACTTGTACCATTGCTGGAAACGGATCATATAAAAACTGGACGCAATTTAGGACTTGTTTACATTTCACAATGCATGAATGGATTTAAGGTTTTCTCACAGATAATTTGTTTATAATGGCTGGACCATTTGATTATTGATTTGTAGGCTATCAACATTTTCCTATCTTTTCTGATGTGGACATTTACTAGGACAACCAGCCTTCCTGTAGACAGTGGGAGCATCATGATGAAGATTAATGAGCTCCTCAGAATTACCAGCTCCTTAGGTGTGTGCACTTGATTTGTGGTGTTTCTGTCACTGGAGAGCACTAGAAAATAAGACATGTTGGGAGGTGAAAGTTTATAGGATTTATAGGAGTAGAGAGAGTAAGAACAAAAAACAAGAGCAAAAAAAAATGAATTCATCTTCATGATGTGTTGATGCAGCTTGAGTGGTTGCCTCAGTCACTGTTCACAGTAGAAAGTCAGGATGTGCTTCACCAGTTTTGTGCAGATCAGTTTGGCTCGTAGATCAATGATGTTAAGCTATTTATTCGTTTGGTTTGCAGAATACAAACAGTTAGCCAATATTGCTGTCCCAGATGAAAATTATCGGTGTTGGCCATCTTACCACCATGAAGGCTGCTTGCTGTCTGTCTATGATCTTAATGAAGCCAAGGAGATATGTGATAGCCATTCTCAGTGCCATGCCTTTGTTCTGACCAACCAGACAACTTGGACAGGTAAGCCTCATTACAGTACAGACAACATCTAACAGGATGACAATGCATCAGTGAAAAAACTTGTCCTACCAGGGGCAAATGTAGTGAGAATATTGGCCTGGTCAGAATTATGTTTACCTCCCATTCACTATTTTTTTTTTATTTATGTGAGATTCCAGGTCATAACCAATGTTTACTGTTCAGTTTCGCTTTCTATAAAAGAGACCTTGCCTTGCTCATTTCCTTCCTTGGTCTTGCTGGTGTTTTGCATTCAAAATGAAAGATAGATCTACTTGTAACAACCCTCAGGGGAATCCTCGTCCCTGCGTTTCCATGTCCATTTCTCACACTCTGACTTTATTTCATTTAAATGTGAAATTGCACAGTATCATGCCAATCTTAATTTGAAGCATGTTTCCATCAGCATGATTAACAATATTTAATGTACTTGAGGAACTCTTGGAACTTCCAAATTCAAACAGGAACTGACTGTTTTATAAGTTTTTCAAAAAGAAATACAGATGTTAAGAAAACTGTTAGATTATGGGACTGTCTTGAAATATGAAAATTTCTAAAAAATAAAGTGCTGTGCCATATATTTGGTTAGCATAGAGAGGGACGAGAGTTTAGCTTAAAAAAAAGTCACAGCAAACCACAGTGTGCATTCCAATGGTGAACTGAATGAACCACTGATCTATTTTTCTGTGTCATATTTTGATGAACGCTTCAGTGATCGCTGACAGCACAGGCTAGGATCGAGTCCAGCTGTTGGAGAATGTGAGTGGGAGTTCAGTTCAGCTTGCATGAGGTCAGAGTGTGAAAACACCAGGCACCGATGAAATCTGCAAATGACACTCTACTGAAAGATGGCTTTAATTACTTCTTGAAGCTGAAGAAGGATAACCAGTGTAGCAGTTACTGTAATGGGTGCTTGCCTGTCAGCATAATATGCTACTTCTGTAATTTAACAGGAAGTTTTGAAAACAAAGTCCCGTCTAATTAAAGTGGACAGTTGAAAGAAAGTCATCATTTGGCATTTTCTTGATGAGCTTTCCTGAAACAAACTGGAGTGGATTCCAGCAGTTCAGGATTTCCTTTCTCACATGAGTATAATTATGACCAGATATTACTTCTCTTCCATTCACAGGTCGCCATCTTGTTTTCTTCAAAACCAGTTCGAATCGTGTAGTGCCTGCGGCAGAGAAAATAACATTTGTAAAAGTGGCAGACTGAGTATCAGATGAGCCGAGGATACAAAAGAACTCAAGCCATCCTAGCAGGGAATAAAAAGCAAGGCTGACTGCAGGATGAAGTGCTTCAGCTCTGGCTTGTGTTTTTTTCCTATGGGGTATCTTGTAATGGGATGAAAGAAAGGGTGATCAGGATCGCCTGGAAAATGTGCAATACTGTGAGGGTAGGGGATAGTGAGCAGAAGAACAATCGACACGGGTATGTGGCTTCCTAATGCAAGGTCACTGCCATTTATTTCAGCGTTATTTCATTTGGAAATCTCCTCTACATCTCTTGTCACTGTTCAAGCACAGAAGCCACCTCAGAATGCTGAGTGAACTAAGCCAAACCATTATGTCACTGTTTGGAGTAGATGAAGAGGGCATTTTGAAATGATAATAATGCCAACAATTCCAAAATATCAGGGTTCAGAAATAAATTTAGTCACGCTGAGCTCTTGGCATTTTCAATCTTGCAGTATAAACATTTCATTAATTACCCTCATTTTTATTTATTGGTGCTATCGTTCCCTCCCGATCTGACTTGCTACACAGTAACTTCCTGCAAAGATTTGCTCCAACCTTCACTGACATTATTCCTAATAGCTGATAGGGAAATTTATGTGAGCAATTGGGGAATTGATACCCCATTCCAAATACTCCCTTTATCTATCAAAATCTCAGGGAAACTCAGGTTTGAGATCTATCCCTTAAAGATAGGTCCTTGGAATATTAACATGTTCAGAAGTTCTTCTTTTCTGCTATTTTACCTTCATGCCTAATTCCGAGGCACTAAATGTTGCCATTCCCTTGACTAATCTACCACCTAATAATAAATATGCTTCATTATTTTGACAAAACCAACATTTATCAATTCTTTGCTGTTCAGTAACGTTAGTGGAGGAAAACCTAAGAATGCAGGAAAATTAAAGCATTAATGTACACCAAGAACACAATCACAAGTGATGCAAGGTGTATTTTCAAATGTATTTTCTGTGATGGACAAAGTTTGTCTTGTTTATTTGCTTTCAGTGAAAGTATTGTTGATGCAACGACATCTGTCATGATTCTTTCTGGCTCCAAGAGGTAATTTTCCAACATTACATTTCAGTAAGGGAATGTTACCCATCAGATTTCATGTTGGAAGTTGTGATGTGCACTGTGCATGACTTTTTTGTCATTATCTTGTGGCATCATATAACTCATATCTGAATTTCTGAACTGGGTGAGGCTTTCTACTGAGCGTACAGTCAGAAAATCACCTCTTTAATATTTTTTTAAAATGTGATATACATGTTTTAGTGCACATTTATTTATTTTTTTGTACTGAAACAGCATTAAACTCGATGAAGTGAGCATCAAGTGTATTGTATTGAGTGTGAGTTCTTGTGTTACACTGTGGTCTGGGAACCTTCTAGGACACAATGTTACGCTTCTCATCAGCTTTCAAGTTCTCCAGTTGCAGTAAAGTAGGTACATCTGGGATGGTTTGCTTAATATGGTGGTGGAGCCACAGCTGCCGGGGATAGGAGCAGTGGTGAGGGTATGCGGGAAATGGAAATTGCTTAGTGAAATATGGGTACATGTTGTCACACACTGGGGAAATTGTTTGCTGTAGTGTTGGCATGATGCAATGGCACTTTCCCTGCATTACTGCAATTTGAATGTTCTGTGCAAGTTGCCTGTGTGATTTGGCTGTAACTGGGACTGCTGGTTGTATGCTGTGCTGTGGATCCCATAAAGTTGAGAGTGTGACAACCTTGTTTAAGCTTGTTCAGTCTGGCAATCATAGAATCCCAATGTGGATTCAGTGTGGAAAGAGGCCATTTGGCTCATCAAGGCCACACTGACCCTCCAAAGAACATTCCACCTGGACACAGCCCCCACTCTATACCCGTAATCCCGCATTTCCCATGGCTAATCCACCTAACCTGCACATCTCTGGACACTGCAGGGCAATTTAGCAAGACCAATCCACCGAACCTGCACATCTTTAGACTGTGGGAGGAAACCGGTGGGGAGATCATGCAAATTTCACACAGTCATCCGAATCTGGAATCGAACCCAAGCCCTAGCACTATGAAGCAGCAGTGCTAACCATTGACCCCATCAGTCAATCACAGGACCAGATCTACAAAAGATGTGCTTGGTGTGTAGTGAGTGCAGTATGCAGCCTGAACAAAATAATTTTTGATTACACACTTGATTAAACTAAAATTCACCCCAGTCCATCAAAGCCTTTTAAAATATGGAGGAGGGAAAAGAAGCAGGGTTCCAGCCTCCCAAGCTGCTCATTGAAATAGATAAATTTGTAAGACAAATAATGTGTTTAAAGCAGTCAACAGATGGACTGTGCTTCTGATTAAAGTAATGTCCGTGTTGAATGGGGCAGGTGTGATGGATTGCTTGTTACGCTATTCTCACTGTGAGGTTCAAACAGGCTGACCTGCCCTTTTGCCTTTTCAAACACATCCACTCACTATCGTTCTGACTTGAGAAGAGCTCTAACCCTTGCTCTGAAAGAAGATCCAGGGATCTGTCGAAGGTTGACCCAGAGCTCAAGATAAACAAATCTGGGGAGAAAAGCACATCTGAATGATATTTGCTCAGTACAAGACCAGCAATCATTGATGAAAAGTGACTGTAGGACAATGAGATGACTCGGTCTAGGAAGACAAAATAATTTTATATACATTTCCTCTAACTTCTGAATGTTACTGCTACTTTGTTTATCCATAGTCCAGATTAATATATTTGTCTCAGAGAGGGCATTCTCTGATGTTTTAAGATATCTTTAGTTACAACAGTCATGGAGTCAAAGTGCTCAATTTGCTAATAATGATTGGAGCTGGATAATTGACAAATTTAACTTTGTGTGGATGCATGAGATGTGGCTGGCTGCTTGTAGACTTTAAAAGGACAGGACAGCACCACATGCTCACTTATCAAAATGTTAAATTAAATGTATACACATGGTATTTCCTTTCTTCCCTTGTCCTCCCTGTTCTTTTCCCATCTTTGGAAGACACTTTTTAACATTGCAATGGAGTTCCCAAAAAGGACAAGAGCCTTTTTTTTAGTTCTTGCCTAATTACTTTTTTTTTATGAATGAAGTATATCTTTATACAAATACAAAGTCACAAATGCAGTTTGGCTCTGCACAGTAGCTTATCAAGGAAACAAACAAACACTGGAGTTTCACTTTATCTAAACAAACCAAAGACATCTCTTAACTTGAATAAGAGTATATTTACATGCATTTGAGGCACCGGGAAGGTCTGATAACTGAACCGACCCCAATTTAACTTCAGCAGAAGGACCTCAGACAGTGGTCTTTCCCCACTGCGTCTTGACAGCAACTGCCCCAAGCTTTAGTGCATCCTTCAGCACAGTTCTTGCCTAATTACTCTTCAAATGGGTGACAAAAACATTCCAGCTTTGGAGATGGTAGGAACTGCCGATGCTGGAGAATCTGGGATAACAAGGTGTAGAGCTGGATGAAAAAAAAATGCTCACTTATCAAAATGTTAAATTAAATGTATACTCATGGTATTTCCTTTCTTCCCTTGTCCTTCCTGTTCTCTTCCCGTCTTTGGAAGATACTTTTTAACATTGCAATAGAGTTCCCAAAAAGGACAAGAGCCTTTTTTAGTTCTTGCCTAATTACTATTTTTCATGAATAAAGTATATCTTTATTTTTTTTCTGAAGAAGGGTCTAGACCCGATACGTCAGCTTTCCTGCTCCTCTGATGCTGCTTGGCCTGCTGTATTCATCCAGCTCTACACCTTGTTATCCCAGCTTTGGAGGCTATTTCTTTCATGTAATTTTAAGAATTGGCAAGACTTTACACCTTATTCAGCTTGGATTGTCTGCCAAGTATTGCCTGATTTTTAAAACATCACCTCAGGTGGTTGGATGGACCAGTACACTAGCCCCTTGGCACATTTTCACTTAAGTTTTCACTGTCATTTCTAGCACTTCAATAAAGATGTAATAACTTGTTAACATCATGCATCCCATCTTCCCTCATTTGCATTCAGCAGTAACTTTAAAAAAGGTCTTTAGGCCAGCACTTCCCAAATCTATTCCTGACGTGACTGCTTCTTAATGCCTGAGATTTTCTTTTATACCAGTGTAGAAATTGGGGATGGTTGCTTGGGGAGTCTTGACAAGTTACTGAACAGGGCTGAGAGTTCTTGAGCAGGTGGGATGAGAGTTTTGTGGTGGTGATGTTGTGGGAGGTTGGTAGGTGTTGAGTGGAAAGCAAGCGAGTTGTCACCAGTTAATTTACCAAGCCACGTGAATGTCATTGAAAGCTTTATGAAATCTTTCGCTTTAACTGTTTTTTATCGACTGAAACTGAATGACTTTCACTTGTGGAAGACCCCAGCTCAACCCCTAAAAAAACAAGGTGCATTGGACTTCTTGAATCATCATCTCTGCCTCTCTACTTTTCCTTCCTGAAGAAAGAGAAGGAACAGCATTGGGCACCCAGGCTGGCAAGGGACATAACATGGCACTATCCACTGTAAACTTCACTCTAGAGATTTAACAAGGGCATTTCTATGAGCCTAAGAAGCTATTTAAGGTAACTAGCAAAAGAAGAAGAGGCAAAATTAGGAAAATGCTTTGCACAGTGAGTTGCTATAATGTAGAATGCATTGCTTGAGAGTGTGATGGAAGCAGCTTTGATAATTTTCAAAAGGCGAATTGGATAAATACGAGAGGAACGTTTCGTAGGGCTATAAAGAAATGGCAGGTGAGTGGTTCTTTCATGGAGCCAGCACCAGCATTATGGCCAAAATGCCCTCCTCTTGACCTTTACTGTTCTATAAGAAGGAGCAATAAATAGAAGTTGTCATAAAGGACAGCTGTTAGAGCCATGAAAGATCATTCATATCATAATGTTACAGAAATCTATGAATTCTATGAAAAAAACCTTCTCTATGAAAAAAACTATAACATCTAAGCTTTCCACTGACAATCCTGAGTGGACTTCCTGTCCTTCCCACCAAAGATATACAGTTTAGCCTGCATGCTACTCAATACACAAACTCTCATTCTTTCTATGGTATATATTTAAAAAACCTTTAAATCTTGCCAACAACAGTAGTTTTAACCAAAAGCCAGATTGTGTGCATATCTTTGTTATCACTTTGCTTCACCTTGGCATAGGTGTGAACTCTTTCATTTAATCTTGTCTTTTCCTAAGCACTGGCAACAGTCTGAGCATCCACTGAGAAAGTACCAATGATCCATAGCATCTCTGTCTTGCAGTTTTAGTGATGATCGAGCTGAAGATTCCACACACTCCAAAGCCATCCATTGCATTAGCATTCATACTGATAATGGACTCCTCTGCTTATTCAGCTCTCTAGAATGTTCCTTAGTACTTAGATGTAAATTTGATACTGTGCATGCATTCTCATTCTGAAAGCTAATCTTTGAGAATTGTTCTTCTGGGGTTTGGGTTGGGGGGAGGGGTGGTTGGGGTGAGAATATTCCAGTCAGTAATACCTTACTCTCTAATTTGCACTGACAGCTATTGCTGCTCATTCACGTGCTGTCGTTTAGCTCAATATAGTTTTCTCAGACACATTCTCTTCTTCCTCTGATGTCTCAGCACTGGTAGTTGAAAGGGAGTGAGTGAATGAAGGACATATATGGAAGTGCTGGCACAACCAGATGTAGAGGGGCCTGAATCCTTTACTTCCGTTTCTTCAAACAGATCTAGGCAAAAGAAAAAGATTGAAATCTCAAGGGACAGAGTTCACGTTTCACTTTCAATATTACGAATAACTTGAGGTTTTTGTGACACTGCTTAAAGTCTGATGCAATAAGATGAGAAAGAAGAGAAGCAGAGTACAATGACAAAAATGTGGCTGGCACATCTCATACCACCGGCGTGGCGACGCCTGCCCCGACAGCCCCAGACACACCTGTTCCCTCTGTCACCACTTCTGAAGTCAAATCAGTCTTCCCGGGAGTCAACCCAAGGAAAGCGATGGGCCCGGACGGTGTCCCCAGCCAAGCACTCAGATCCTGTGCAGACAACTGGTGGAGGTATTCACTGACATCTTCAACCTTTCCCTCCTACAAGCTGAAGTTGCTACCTGCTTCAAGAAGACAACCATCATCCCCATACCCAAGAAAACACATGCAATGTGCTTTAATGACTACTGCCCAACAGCTCTGACTTCAATAATCATGAAGTGCTTTGAGAGGCTGGTCATGGCCCACATCAACTCCAGTCTCCCAACCTGCCTCGGTCCTCTACAGTTTGCCTACCAACATAACAGGTCCACAGAGGATGCCGTATCCCTAGCCCTAGAACATCCCTAGAACATCTGGACAACAAAGACACCTACATTAGACTCCTGCCCGTTGACTACAGTTCTGCCTTCAACACCATTATCCCCTCCAGACTGATCTCAAAACTACGTGAACGTGGTCTCGGCTCTGCTCTCTGCAATTGGATCCTCAGCCTGCTTACCCATAGGCCGCAATCACCACCACCACAATAACACTCAATACTGGAGCCCCTCCCAAGGATGTGTCCTCGGCCCCCTACTGTATTCCCTGTACACCTACAACTGTGTTGCCAAATTCCGAATGAACGCCATCTACAAGTTTGCTGACAACGCCACTGTAGTGGGACAGGTATCTAACAATGATGAGTCAAAATACCGAAGGGAAATAGAGGGCTTGGTGATATGGTGCTATGAAAACAATCTGTCTCTCAACTTTGGAAAAACTAAAGAACTGATCATTGATTACAGAAAGAAAGGAGGAGAACAGGCCCCTTCTACATCAACGAAAATGAGATTGAGAGAGTGAATAGCATCAAGTTCCTCAGAGTGATGATAACCAACAACCTGTCCTGGACTTCCCACATAACTGTGATAGACAAGAAAGCACAACAACACATCTTCTTCCTCAGGTGGCTCAGGAAATTTGGCACGTCCATAAGGTACCTCACCAACCTTACAGATGCACCATTGAAAGCATACTGTCTGGGTGCATAACGGCCTGGTATGGCAACTGCTCTGCCCAGGACCATAAGAAACTACAGAAGGTGGTGTGCACAGCCTAGACCATCACAGAAGCCAACCTTCCATCCATGGACTCTATTTATACACCCCGTGGCTGCGGAAAGGCAGCCCACATCATCAAAGATCCATCACACCCTGGTAATGACCTCCTACAACCTCTTCCATCAAGTAGAAGATGCAGAAGCCTGAACACACCTGCAAGTAACCTGCAATGTAGCCTGTATGCCTCTAAGTCTTTTTGATCTGTACATCCTTTGCTTGCTGTGATCTGCCTGTACCGCTCGCAAACAAAGCTTTTCACTGTATTTCGGTACACATGACAATAAAATGAATCAATCAATCTTGTTGTCCCTCCATCTGGTTCTCCTCCTATGACCACTCTCTCAGGTGCTCCACTGAGCAGACAATGATTTAGGGGTTCGCTGCCTGTCATCTTTTATGTCTCAGCTGTTATAAAGTGATCCTTTGTTATAAAAATATTACAAAATGTGAGAGTGACTTCTGGTTGAGATGCCATCAAAACCAGAGGTTTGCATAGATCCCTTAATGACTATTGTTAGGAATATGAAACAAGCAATCACATGCCACTTGATGGTTTAGTGGGGTGAAATAAATGGAGGAATACTTGCAGATTAAGGCTAGATGTTGGTATGACCAGTGCCTCTTGAGTATGGTTCCCCAAATTGTTATGGTTCCAGATGGAGACTCCAAATTGTTAATCTCCTGGGAGAGGAGGGATGCACTGGCTCCTCATCTTTATTCACTCATCCTCTTGATTACAACAAGGTTAATAAGAAAACAGATCCATTCATTATGGGTCCCTTACTTCAAGGCCCAGTGATAAATTACAGTCACCAGAGAAGTGGTACTGAGTAAATTATTGGAGCTGGGAAATGCCTGGCTCCTGATGAATTTCAAACTGTGGTGGTAAAAGATGTGATGAGTGAGATATTTGATTATTTTGGTTTTAATCTTCTGAACCTCCTGAGATTCAGTGAAGGCTCCATTAAAATGGAAAATTGCAAATGTTGGAAGATATTGTTAAAGACATTATAGAAGGGCATTTAGAAAAGCTCAAAGTGATCAGGCAGAATCAATATGGTTTTGTGGAAGGGAAATCATTTAACCATTTATTGGAGCTTTTTTAAGGAAGTAACATGCTGTGGCTAAAAGTAAACCACAGATGTACTATACTTAGATTTGTAGAAGCCATTTGACAAAGTGCTACATTAAAGGTTATAGGGAAAAATAAACAGTCATGGCATAGAGGATAGCTTCTTGGCATCTTGACTGGCTAACAAGAAGAGAGAGTAGGCATAAATGGATCATTTTCTGGTTGGCAAGATATAGTGAGTGGTGTGCCACAGTAATTGATGTATAACTTACTTGGAGGAAGGACCATTTACCAAATGGTATGTTTGCCAAATTTATTGATAATGCGAAGATTGTTAGGAAAGTAAATTGTGAATCGGACATAAGGAGGCTGCAAAGGGTTATAGTTGGTTAAGTGAATGGACAAATATCTGGCAAATGCAAGATACTGTGAAATTGTCAATTCTCGTAGGATAAATAAAAACAGAAGTATGGTATCTAAATGGTGAGAGATTGCAGAACTCTGAGATGCAGAAGGATCTATGTCATCTAAAGCATGAATAAAAAAAAACTAGTATGCAGGCACAACAAATAATTTGGAAAGCTAATAGACTGCTATACTTTATTGTGAGGGGAATTAAGTACAAATGTAGTGAGGTCATGCTTCAGTTGTGTACTCCAGATGTGTCCGCATCAGTAATGTGTACAGTATGTATGCAGTTTTTGTTTTATTTGAAGAAGGATATAATGCGTTGGAAACAGTTTAGGGAAGGTTTACCAGACTAATATCTTGAATAGACAGGATGTCTTATGAGGAAAGTTTGCACAGGCTATCTGCTAGAAATTAGAAGATTAAGAGGTGACTGGATTGAAATTTGCCCTAAGGGATCATGAGTGGGTTTTTGTGGAGAGGATGTTACCTCATCTCGGAGACTAGGGGTTACTGACTAAAAGTAAGGGGTGGTCCGTTTAAAACAGAGGAGGTGATTTTTTTGAAGTCGGTGGACAAAGAGTTTTTGAATGTTTTAAGGCCTAAGGTGGATGGATTTTTGTAGGAGAAAGGGGCAAAAGGTTATTAGGAGTAGTTGGGAAAGTAGATTTGAGGTTATAATCAGATTATCCATGATCTTATTAAATGGCAGAGCAGGCTTGACGGACCAAATGCCCTATTCCTGCTCTTGTTCCTGTATCATTTCAGATTGTCACGAAAATCTTTCAGGTTTACTAATTCCCTTCAGGGAAGGAAACCTGCTGTCTGTCTATGTGAGACATCAGATCACATCAATGTAGCTGGCCCTTAATGGCCTAGGAAGCCACTGACATAGAGTCATAGAGTCATAGAGATGTACAGCATAGAAAAAGACCCTTCAGTCCAACTCATCCATGCCAAACAGGAATCCTAAATAAATCTACTCCCATTTGCCAGCATTTGGCCCATATCCCTTTAAACACTTCCAATTCATATATCCATCTTGATGCCTTTTCAATGTTGTTATTGTATAGCCTCCACCACTTCCTCTGGCAGCTCATTCTAAACATGCACCACCCTCTGTGTGAAAAGGTTGCCTTTACTCCCCCATTCCGGGGAAAAAGCCTTGACTACTTACCCTATCTATGCCCGTCATGATTTTACAAACCTCTATAAGGTCATCCCTCAGCCTCTGACACGCCAGGGAGAATAGCCCGAGCCTATTCAGCCTCTCCCTCTAGGTCAAACATTCCAACCCTGTAACATCCTTATAAATCTTTTCTGAACCCTTTCAAGTTTCACAGCATCCCTCCTATAGCATGGAGACCACAACTGCACGCAGTATTCCAAAACTGGCCTAACCAATGTCCTGGAGGAAAACAGCAGGCCAGGCAGCATCAGAGGAGCAGGAAAGCTGATGTTTCAGGTCAGGACCCTTCTTCAGAAATGGGGGAGGAGGAAGGGAGCTCTGAAATAAATCGAGAGAGGAGGGGTGGGGCTGGGGAAGGTAGATGGGATGGTGATAGTGAGTGTAGGTAAGCAGTGGTGGGGATTGGTCAGTGAGGTGGGAGGAGCGGATAGGTGGGAGAGAAGATGGACAGGTTGTGTCAGGTCAAGGAGGTGGGGATGGGAGAGAGGGTTGGTAATTGGATAAGAGATAGCAAGGTGTAGAGCTGGATGAACACAGCAGGCCAAGCAGCATCAGAGGAGCAGGAAAGCTGACGTTTCGGGTCTAGACCCTTCTTCAGCATT
>NC_063340.1:60231232-60276224 GCF_021869965.1 Rhincodon typus
GGCCGGGTGTGGGGAGATTTTGAAACTAGTAAAGTCCACATTGAGACCATTGGGTTGTAGGCTCCCAAGGCACAATATTAGGTGCTGCTCCTCCAGTTTCCAGGTGGCGTCATTGTGACACTGTTCACCTGCATGTCTGTCATTGACAGTGGTAACAAACGCAGTTGCTCTGCAGAAACCTACTTACCACAGCTCAGCTAACCTCTTCAAGGGGCACTTTGCCCTGCATCTCATTTCAGCCTTTGTCTATCATGGATTAAAGAACTGAATTCCAGCATTGGAGCGAAGTGACTGTCCTTAGCATCAAGCAGTTTTGACAGAGTGTGTTGGTGTCATACCTAGCACAAGGGAACATGGTTACAATTGTTGGAGGCCAATCATGTCAGACCCAGCAAATTTCTGCAGCAGTTCCTTAGGGTTCCCTAGGCCAAACTATTTTTGGTTATATCATCAATACCTTCCTTCCATCTTAAGGTCCACAGTGGAGATGTTCGCCGATGTTTATGCAGTGTTCAGAACCAGTTATGACTCTTTAGATACTGCATGAAGCAAGACCCTGGATGACATTTGGTCTTTGGTCATTAAATTGAAAGTGACATTCACATCATACAAATACCAGGCAATGATTGTCTTCAACAAGCATTACCATTGTTATATCCTTCAAGATCAACATCCTGGAGCTACAAAGTTGTTTAGAAAATTAAGAATTCAGGCATATAGATAATGTGGCTATCCAAGAGGAGGTCAGTGGCTGGGAACGTTATGGCAAGCAGCTCACTTTCCGACTCCCAAAGCCTAACTTATTACCACACTTCAAAAGCAATTAGCGATGGACAACAGTGCTTACATGAATGGGCAAAAAAAAAACGTGAAAAATCTGGATTCCAATATCCACACATACATTTTCCAGCAAAAGATACTGGGTACCAATTAATGGTAGGAATCCTGAACCACTTTCACTCTTTAGCCAGGAGCTCTGAAGCTAATTGTTGTGCCCAGTCCACTGACCTGATATCAGAAACTCAGCACTGACACAGGATCAAAACCATGAGTGTTATTGTCTTTAAAGAACAGACTTTTAATAATACATGCATTAGTCCTAAAAATATAAATGTAGCTTTGTTATGCTAAGGATTTATGAAATGAAATACTTGATGATAACAAGAGTGCTGAATATAGGAAAATGTCAGCTTGAATTATTCGTTGTAGGTATCCAGGAGCTTAATGTTCTCAAACTTTCAGCCAAGCTGGATAGATGCCCATCACTAAAGAAAGCTAATGGTTTCATTATGTAATTTGTTGGCAATATTTAATGTAGACTTTAGTTTATATTCTCCAAATGCAAGCTTACCAGTAACAGAAATTGATGTTTTCACAACTAATTGCACACATGTCACTATTAGTTACTTGTACAAAGTGCTAGTATCCTTCGAGTACCAAACTCTAAGAATCTTATCTTTTATTATGAAGTCAGGAAAATTGCATAGTGGAGTCACCCCTTAGACTACTAGCTAATTGAAAATGTGGGCATCTGCTTTTATCTTCTCGCTTAAACCTCTGGGGGATTTTGGTGTCTGACACATAATAGAAAAACTTTCGTTCCAAGCAACTGGCAAATTCAAGAACAATTAATAGAACATTAAAAAGATGTGCCTGGCTTGTATTTCTGAGATTTCTCCTCTCCAGACTGTTGTAGAGGGGTACAATATGGCCATACTTCTTGTGGACACTCAGACACAGTAAACACTTGGCAGCACTTGGAGAATATCACAAGCCATATGATTCTTCACTTACCCAATGGCTACTCACAAGTTCTTGTATTAGGGTTCACGGGATAGTGCAGGAGCAGGCACCAGGCACGAAGCTCAATATGACGCTTATATGAAATCAAGTAATTCAGCACAGACTGTCATTGAACATTGATTCCCTTAATGCCATGTCATGTGATAGATGTGTTCACTGGTGATTTTCTGATGTTATTTCAGATTTCCAAGGAATTTCCATAGCAGCAAAATGACAAATACAACTGACTTTTATCTCTAAAACATCTGGCGTAGGTATACTTAACCTATCAGCCCCAAAACCTTATTTATTCATGGGCTTCCAAGATTTTCGAGCAAGTTTTAAATGCCCATGTCTGCCTGGAGAAGTGAGAAAGGCCAATTGTGCAGGTGGTCAAAATTCAGAATACTGGCAATAGGATAATCCTTTGCAATTAAGTTCTCAGAAATGTAAAGGTAGATCCAGCTTCCTGACAACAAACTTCAGAGCCCCTTTGCTTGCAATTGTATCTCATACAAGCTCAATAAAGTGCCAGCTCACAGAAACAAGATCCCTCTCCCATAAATTAAGTTCCTCACAACCAAACAATACTTGGTTTCAGATTCACAACAGCATAACACAGGCAAGCAGAAACAAGGTAGTCACTTATCAAAGCTTTGGAATAGGTAGAAACTGCTGTGTCCAGTTTGGTGTCTGGTTGACTGTGCCATTTTTGAGGTTGGGCGTCCGTAATTTAAGTTGCGCAATAGACTGGGAGTTCCAGGGTCAAAGGCGTGATGATCACGTAGGGGGAGGTCTCTAATGTGAGGAAGCCTCAATAATGAGAGAACTAAGGATCAGGGTGGCCTGGGATAATATTGGGTATGCACTCAGGAAGGAGTGCAAGCATGTGATCGACTATTTTAATGGGGTCTAGTGTAAAGGAGGGAGGCTCAAGGATAATAAACAGGACATGGGAACAGTCGAGAAAATGGGGGAGAAGGTTGTGAATCTTCCTCTGAAAGTGACATGCATCAGTTTACCTTTCATTAGCTCAGAACACAGTTCCTCATTAGTGAACATTTGATTTGGGAAGAGGGTCTTTGCAGGTGGAGAAGAGTTACTATAGTGCTCCATGGGCCAACTGAAGGCCCATGACAACCATCCTCAGATGTGTTCTCCTCTCCACGGAGAACCTCAAAAGTCAAAACATTTGCTTCATCACTCAGAGTTTGCAGTCCTGGAAAGATGCAGTGAAATTTGCGATGAAGGCCATCTGCTGTAGCCTGAGGCAGGGATGGGAGACAGCTGCAAAGAAAGGGGTGGAATAGTGGCTGAGTGGTTAGCCCTTCAGCCTCACAGCACCAAAGACCCTTGGGCGACTGTCTGTGTGGAGTTTGCACATTCTCCCCATGTCTGCATAAGTTTCCTCCGAGTGCTCCCGTTTCCTCCCACAGTCCAAAGATGTGCAGGTTAGGTGGATTGGCCATGCTAAATTGTCCCATAGTGTCCAGGGATGTGCAGACTAGGTGGATTACGTATGGGATATGTAGGGTTACAAGGATAAGGTAGGTGAGTGGGTCTGGGTGCGATGCTCTTCGGAGGTTTGGTGTGGACCTGATGGGCTGAATGGCCTGTTACCACACTGTAGGGATTCTATGATAATGTTCTGAACCAATCAATCCCTGCCATTTATTAAAATCCATCTCCTCATGCATACATGAGCTGGGATGAGTGAACCCAGCACTTTTACAAGCTATGGTACAGTAAGATGGTGCTAACTCATGTGGCCACTTTCTGTTGCGCCTGAGACACCTATAGTTGTTGAATTGGGCAGGATATGGGGGCAGGCAACGTCAGTTCAAATGATGCTCCTGTCTAGGTTCCGCTTAAGTATGTGCCAGGCCTTTAATCCCAAAAGTTAATGGTGAGAAAAGAGCTTGCTGCCCGCCTGCTTCATAAGATCCACTGATTTACATGTGGATGACCTGGAAATCCAAGATACAGAGGTTAAAATATGTCGAATTGCTTTCTTAATGACCTCTTAATTACTTATCCCTGCTTTCTTTCAATCCTGATCCAGAGAATGGTGAAAAGGAGTTGAGATACTCAATCAACAACAATTTCCAATGTTCCTGCGCATGTTAGAACCCATGTCTGCTGGCTGGAAAAATTCTGTTTATGCTTCCAGTCCCATAGCACCTTGGTGACATTTTATCCTCCTCAAAACAAGCGACTGACCTGAGTTTAACTGACAGGGGGTTAACAATGGGAAACTGCATTAGTCAGTTAACTCTTTGGATATGAAACTAGTGAACTCATTTAAATCTCACCAAATATCACTCCACCCATTCCATGCAGGATATTAACAGAAAGGTGTCAGCCCTTGAAAGCAGGTAAAAGTCACGGGAACTGTTCCAAGATCACTTGATAAGAGTCCTGTGATTAGGAGGTTCAGTGTTCATGGGAAGGGAGATATATTTTAAACCTTGAATCTTGGATTTCACCATTGTAGGACCTGTTTCCTGACCTCACTGTCCCTTGCAAGGTTTCACTAAACAAAATCAGAAATTGCTGGAAAAACTCAGCAGATTTGGCAGCATCTCTGGAGAGAAATCAGAGTTAACATTTCAGGTCTGGTGACCCTGCTTCGGAACTGATGGTAGCTAGGAAAATGTTGGTTTTTATGCAGAAGATAGAGTGGGGGTGGGGGTGGGGGGGTTTGCGGTGGGAGGGGGAAAGGGTGAGAGTAAACGATAAGTGGAGATAGAGCCCAAAGAGAGAGAAGAACAATTGGACAGACAGAACAAGTACATAACGGTTGACCTAGAAGAATGAATACCTGCTAATGGCGATTGTTAGTAGCTAATAATGGGTTGTTTGTACTAGCAGACCATGTGATAACAAGGTTGGTGTGTGGGTGTTGGAGTAAGGACATGGAAGAAAGTGCCTCAAATCATAAAATTGTTGAACTCAATATTGACTCCAGAAGGCTGCAGAGTTCCCAAAAAGAAAATGGGGTGCTGTTCTTCCAGCTTGTGCTGAGTTTCACTGGAACACTGCGGCAAGCCTGAAACAAAGATGTTGGTCGGGGAACAGGGTGGTGTGTTGAAGTGGCAGGCAACTGGATGCTTAGATGTGTTTTTTTGTGGACAGAACGTAGGAGTTCTGTGAAGTGGTCACCAAGATTATGCTTTGTTTTCCCAATGTAGAGGAGACTACATTGTGAGCAGTGAATGCAGTAGACTAGATTGTGTGAAGTGCAGGTAAAGCACTGCTTTACCTGGAAGGTATGTTTGGACTCTTGGATACTGAGGAGGTAGGAAACAAATGTTCAGGTGTTACGCATTCTGCAGTTGCAGGGGAAGGTGTTGTGGGGCTGTGGGAGTGTGTTGATGTGAAGTAAGAGTGGACCAGGGTGACCCAGAAGGAATGGTCCTAAAGAAAGACTGACAAGGGAGGGGAGGGGAGGGGAACATGTGTCTGCTGGTGTCATCCTGCTGGAGCTCGCATAAATGGCAGCTAATGATTCTTTGGATGTTAATGCTACTAGTGAGATGGTAGGTGAGGACAAGGCGGACACTATTGCTGTTGTGGGAGTGAAGAGAGGGGGTGAGGGCTGAAGTGCGAGCGATGGGTTGGACCCGGCTGAGGGTCCTGTCAACTATGGTGCTGCGGAATCCTTAGTTGAGGAAGAAGGTGGACATTTCGGAGGCCCCCTTGACAAAGTTGGCACCATCAGAACAGATGTGATGGAGTCAGAGGAACTGGGAGAATTAAATAGAGTCTTTATGTGAAACAGGGTGTGAAGATGTATAGTCAAGGTAACTGTAGGGCTCACTTGATTTGTTGTGGATTTTGGTGGCCAGCCTATCTCCAGAAATGGAAACAGATATGAGGAAAGGAAGGGAAGAGTCAAAAATGTACCAGGTGAAGGTGAAAGTGTGTTGGAAAATGGAAGTGAAATTGATAAACTTTTCCAATTCCGGATGAGAGAGGGAAGCAGCACTGATGATATCATCGATATACTGGAGAACGACTTGTGGGTGATGGCTGGAATAGGACTGAAACAAGGAATGTTCCATGTACACCACAAAGAGACAGGTATAATTGGGGCCCATGCAGGTACCCACTGCCTCCCCTTTGACTTGAAGAAAGTAGATGAGTTAAAAGAGAAGTTGTTCAGAGTGAGGATGAGCTCGGCCAGGCAGAGGAGGGTGGTGGTGGATGGTGGTGGCGCAGGCCTTTCTTGCAGGAAGAAGCAGAGAGCCCTGAGACCATCCTGATGGAGGATGGATGTGTAAAGGGATTGGTAATGAGTCCATGGTAAAGAGGAGGCAGCTGGAGCCCACAAACTGGAAATTCTGAAACTGATGTAATGTGTCAGAGGAATCGCGGATGTAAATGAGAAGGGACTGGACAAGGGAGAGAAAAGGACAAGTTTCACGAGAGTAAGTTTACAGTGGGAAGAGCTTCTTCAGTGAAACGGACAAGCTCAGAAGGCTTTGAGAAGTTACACTTAACAGCTCCAACCACAGAGTGTTGTTCAAAACACTTAATGTCTCATAGGGTGCTTGAGAAGTGATCAACAACTTCTTGGAATGAACTTCACCTGCCTAACATCTCACTAACCTTCAGCTGCATTTTTACATGACCATTTCTCCAGGTGATTGCTCATTATTTGCAAAAAATATTGCAACCAATTTCACAATTTGGTATGGTGAGATTTGAGCTCACCACTTCTAAGTTACTGTCCTGAACAATTATTACTACATATAAGACATTTCTCTGGGTCCCTTCTTGCAGTTATTTCTTTTAAGAGAAGGTTGTCCCTTTTTGTGAGAAAGAAACATACTGGACAAATCTTGTACAATTAGCAGCTTTTCTACATTGCAATCACTGCGCAAGCGGGTTATTTATGGAACTAGAATTTTTGAAGGGGAAGGAGAATATTCTGTTTTTGGCTTCCACTCGGAGTATGATACTCACCGGTTAAAAATGGGTACAGTGAGGATAAACTGTTTGTCTTATATAAGTGTGCTTTTTAAAGCCAGTTTGCAGATGTTATTTGATAAAGTATTGAAGCACAACTTCCTTTCTCAGTTCATAATTTTTTGGCGTATGCATTCAGCGTCTAACATTTTGTTTCCTCCATATTTGTGACTTCAATGTTGCAAGCTTCACTTACTTTGCACAGGTATATTTTCTTGGAGTTGAGGAAATTGCTGCTTCATTGCAGGTTGCAGCTAATTAAGTTGGCAGGATGGGAACCTAGTTCAGTATCTACTTGGCTCTGCATAAACTGGATGAAGAAAAATGATTTGTAAGGACCCAACAGCTTCAGGTTCAAGTGCATGTCATTGAGGGTTTGGTCTGGTCAGGCCAAAGGGTTTATCCTTGCAAATCATATCCCTACTGTCTTGGTAAGTGAAAGCAGACCTGTTTTTAGTGACTCCACTTCACATGAGAGGAAGTCACTGCATTGTGTTATCTTCGATAAACTGATTTACAAATATCTGAGAAGCTCATCCTAGAGCTGCTATCATCATTATTGTGCTTAGTTTCTATGCCACAAGATCAAGCCACAAAGATGTATTGTAATTGATAGAAGAATTGGGGATACATGAGGAAGAAAATGTTCCTGCAGCCAGATGTTATGAACTGGACTGTTAATGTCTGGATGGATGCTGGAAGCAGATTTGATAATAGCTGTCAAATGGAACATGAATACGTACTTGAAAATAAAACACTTGCAATGATGAAAGAAGAAAGAGTGTGATGAAGGGGTTTTTGAAAAACATAATTCATGGAATTTGGGTATCGCTGGCTGAGACAGCATTTATTGTCCATCTGCAAATTTTAGCCAAAGCATCACCAAAAGTGCTAGCAGAGAAATGGTGGGCTGAAAGTTGCTCCTCTGTGATGTATCATTTCAATGATTCTACAACACAAAGGAGAAATAACAGGATTTCTGGTTATTAGTGCTAATGGGTTTCTCAACATTGGTGCTGCATAAGTTGTCCTTATCCTAAGTTTTGATTGAAAACTGTTTATGTTAGAGCTTCCCAAAGCTGGGGTTGGGATGGGGATGAGGACTCCAAGTGGAGATTTGAACTGAAAGGTTGGAGTCCTGAGCTTGGAGGCAGCAGTGACTGCCACACAGCTCTGATTAAATTATAACAGTGGTGCTCTGGCTCGAACAAACTCCAGCTCTCACCTTTCCACTCTCCTTTCACAGTCCTCCCTGAGGGCTTGTGACAATTTTCAAGCCTTGATACAAGGTTTCAGCGGGAAAAATTTCAGGAAGCACTGATTTAAATACTTCCTGAATCGGAAGATAAACCATGGCGGGAGCGTGTGGTTGGTGCGATGGCCGTGGTTGTTGGTACAATGTAGAAGAGACTTCACCCCGCTTTGACTTACTCAGACTCAGAAATTAAGGAATATTGCATGAAATTTCATCACATCTTTGTAAAATCTAATGTTTTTAGTGAAAACTGCCAATTAAGAACAGGCTTCATTATCAATGCAATGGTTATGAAGATCCTTTTGTTTCTTTCTGAATATTTCAGTCGATTTAAAAAGAATATCTTTTTATCTTAAAAGAGACTGCCGCTGATTTTATCAGTGAAACTGGCTTGAGGCAGTTATTGGATTGGCTCCGTACTGAATGTGAGGGAGTTCATTTAGTTTCACTTAATATGCGAGTCTTTAGCACAGGGATGATATAAGCACAGTCATTTTAAGTATTCCTGCTATCTCATCTGCCTTGCAGTATCAGGCCCAGTGTGACTCCTCCTAGTCCCTAATGATGTTACCCCATTACTCATTATAACAGGCAATGACAGGGAGGAACTGTCTACTATTCTCTGGGATGTCTTTCAGTTTAACTGGGGCTGCAATTTTGGACCAGCCTGGGTCCAAATCTGATCTACCCAATCAAGGAAAATATATTACCAGGAAAGTATGTAATTCACTCAACATGTAGCATGTTTAACCAGGGGTCAGGCATTCTCAGGCAGACCTAAAAAAAATGTTCCCTCCCCTTAAGTATTTGAAGTTGTTCCAGGGTGCAGCAGTGTTCTCCCTATCATACTTACATCTGAACACCCAAAGTAGTGAAAGAGACCTAAAGTAACAAAACAATAAAAAGCAATATTGATCTGTTGATAATATGACCATTTGCTACTTTGTTATTCAGATAGACATTGCTGCGAATACAATAAACAAATGCATCCTACTGCCAGGCTTTCATCTCAACCATGAAACAAAAGTTCCAAATAATTTACCACACCTATATTTGGAACCTCAGGGGCATTGGCTCCAGTTGAAAAAGGTTTTGTGGGAATTCCTCAGCAACACTGTTTTGCACCATCATTTACCTTTTTTAGCTACTGTTACCCTCCCCGTCCCAAAGCATAAGTCAGCATTTCACTTTTGTTTTTGTGAATTCTGCTAACCCTTTCCCTTCCCTTTTGGTGTGGTCCATTCACCACCATAACATCAGTCTCCCTAATCTCATCTGAACTGGCAGAGACTCCGACTGTAATCTTTCAAATCTCTCTGTATCCGCAGTACATTACTGCTTTGTGACACATGCCTGCCATTGGAATGTGCAGGTTAAATTGTCCTAAAAAGGGAATGTAAACAGCAGCCCACCAGCTGTCTGATGCCTTGAGAAACTATGACAATTTAAAGAGCATGGAGGTACAACATAATTCTGTTGTAAAGTTAACCCAATCAAAATGAAGGTAAAAAGATTGCAAGCAGTTATTGTCACGTTGCTTTAACTGTGCATTAGGTGCAATAAAACTGCAACCAGAGCAAAATAATGTTTTTCTAAAGCATTCTAACTTAACCAGCATTTAGAAGTCAGTGAGCACAGGTCTTAGCATGCACGTTGTGTGTATTTGCAGGGTTGGTTTGCTGGCACAATGCCAGCAATTGTACCAGTTAAGTAACCCATTAACCAGGTGCTAGATTCAAACTAACCCATCAGTATAAGTGTTCAGCTATTGTAGAAAGATACTTCCTGATTTCTCTCCTGAACATCCAAAGTTGGATTTAGTAGCTGCAAATTGAGCGAAGTGACCAGCATAAAACATGGTGTGATGATGTATTGGGTCAGCAAGATAGCGTCATCACACAGGCGTCGCATACTACGCAAGAAGAGCAGACACTTTACATGGAAGCCTGTCTGCCATTTTCAAATCATCAATCAACTGGCTTTTGAGCTTTTTAAAGAACCAATTGTGCGCAATTTCTTTATTAACCATTGAAACATTTTGGGCAGCAGATGGAAAAAAATGTTGGGAAGCAGGTACAATGGAAGAAGAAGGGGCCTGCCACCAGCACCAGCACCTGCAGTGGATTCTGACGGTGAAGGTGGCAAAGCCTGTATGTTTCTTCAGTGTGGCTGGGTCAAAATCTGGGAAGCCCCTCTCTAACAGCACTGTGTGTCTACCTACAGCACATTGACTGGAGGGGTTCATGAAGGCAGCTCACTGCCATCTTTTCAAGGGTGACTAAGAATGAGAATAACCAACGATGCCCATAGTCCATGAATGAATAAATAAAATACTCCATAGAAATATTAGGAAGGGAATTCCGGATTCACGTTGCAATCATTTCTTACGTTCTGTGTGATTACATTTTTAGTTCCCTAAACAAATAAATCTTTTATAATATAATGCCTCTGAACCTGTCACACATACAGCCAGTCCCCAGGTTAGGAATCGGTTCCACTCTTGAGCCCGTTTGCAAGTGAATTTGTATGCAAGTTGGAATACAATGCTGGACAATATAAAATAACTGTTTGTAAGTACGATGAAACGTTCATATGTCGGATCTTTGGCGTTATTATTAGTACAACCCTGAGTGGGATTGCTTCATAAAGTGCAAGCATTCGTAAGTCAAACATTTGTAAATCTGGGACCCCTGATATAACTTGCCCATATCTTGCCTTTTATCCTCTGAGCTGATGCATTCATTGCATTTGAATGTTCTACTTCTTTATATTCAGAAGCTTTTATTTTGATGGCTGGATGGAGCACTGCAGACCTGACTGGGAAGAGCTACAAACCTCTGATCAACGATCAGAGAGTAATGGTTTGTTAAATACTAGGAAATCATTGCCCCAGTTCACAGAATTGCATGCTTCTTCCATTCCTCCATACAATGCAGCTGTCAGCTGTGTTTCATGGACTTTCACTTGGAGCTGCGCTGAATGACACCAAACCACAATGAGAAGAAAGAGTTATGTGGGTGTGTTGTGACCATTCTATGATTTTATGAATTTATGCTTCATAGCAAATTCTGTCCTTCCACTATGATATGGGCAAGAATTTAACAGCAACCAGTTATGAGAGAAATAGGAGAACGTTCACAGATTCATAGCTGCAAAAACTTGTATTTCATCCAAATAATAGTGATGGGGTCTATCACATTTAAACAGTGCAGAGGCACTAAACAGCTGTTGAACTAAAAAGTCCATTTGACTTAATGTTTGGGAACGTGATTATTTAACAAAGGCAGAAATTTAAGAAATTCAGAAGAGTTAAATATCTTTTTTCACAATAAGGAGAATTGAAATCAAAAATAGCTGCAGAGAACTGCATAAAGAACACAGCAGAGAAACAGCTCATTAGCCCTAATTAGTACTTGAATTGTGTGAAGGCAGAGAGACAGACAGCCTTGGCGATCAGTGGCAGCAGTGAAGCCTCTGGGCTCAATGAGTTCAATGACCTCACATGAATGGTCAAGTTCAGTGAATTTTCCCCATCTGGCTTGCACCAGTCTTGGTCCTTCACAACAACCCCTCCCATCCATCTTAGTCTAATGTTATCGGCATATCTTTTAATTCCTTTCTCCCTCATATGTTTATTTAAATTCCCCTTAAATGTATCCACCAATGTGTTATATTTTTCCATTGCAACTCAAGATCTATATGTATGCATAAGTAACCAGACTTCCACTTCACCCACTACTGCATTACAGTCTTGGTATTGAGCTATCAATGTGTCAGCACACAGTACGTGGTGTAATCATGTGACCAGGGCTTGGTGCTAGGTCTACTTTTGTTTGTCATTTATATAAATGATTTGTACGAGAATATAGAAGACATGGTTAGTAAGTTTGTGGATGACACCAAGATTAGTGACAAAGTGGATAGTGAAGAAGGTTATCTACGATTACAAAGAGATCTTAATCAATTGGGTCAATGGGCTGAGAAGTGGCAGATAGAGTTTAATTTGGACAAATGTAAGGTAGTACATTTTGGTAAAACAAACAAGGGCAGGACTGACACAATTAACAGTGGGGCCTTGGGTAATGTTGTAGAACAGAGAGACCTACGCATTCAGGTATATAATTTTTTGAAGTTTACATTGCATATAAATCAGGTGGTTAAGAAGTCGTTTAGCACGCTTGCCTTCATTGGAGTTAGGATATTATGTTGAAGTTGTACTGGACATTGGTGAGGCCTCTTCTGGAATATTGTGTCCAGTTCTGGTTGCCCTGTTATAGGAAGGATATTATTAAGTTGGAGAAGGTTCAGAAGAGATTTACCAGGATGTTGCCAGGAGTAGAGGATTTGAGTTATGGGGAGGGGCTGGATAGGCTGGGACTTATTTTTCACTGCAACCTAGTGAATGGGTCTGTTTCCATGCTGTATGACTCTATGACTCTATATATGTGTTCAATGATGCTCCAGTATTGAGTATTCAATTTAATGTTGAGCTAGATTTGGAAGAATCAACCTAAATTAGTGTCAAAGAGGGAGATAAAAACTGAGTCAATTGTACAAATCAAAATGGCTATTGTCTCATCACTGAACACATAGCTCCAGCCCAAGATAAATTGGAAGGCTGTTCGTGCAGTACAGAAGTTCAAATAAAACCTCATATCGACTTTCAGTAATTTTCTAAAAGGCACCAGTAAAGATGAAACAGTCAGTTACATTCTTTTCTGGGCAGATCGGAAAGGCTAATGGCTGTTTAATAGCTCTGAGATCAATGAGGATGACATTAAAATCAACTATGTAACAAATTCGAGAACATTAGTACACATTTCCCATTAAAGTTCAGTCATCAGATCCACTGACATAAGTTTCAAAGCCTGAGGTAGAAATAAGTTGAGTCTGCTGGCAGTTTCTTAAAAAGATGAGAACTAGACCCAACAAAAGGAAATCAAAGAAACAGCTGCAAGGCTGGTAGATCAGGTATTTTGGGACTCAGTGTCCCAAAATACATAAATTCCTGATTGGAAAGGACAAGCCCATGATATGAGTGGTTACAGACATTGCCAGAGCAGATAAAGTCACAAGGAGACAGATGAAGGCATTGACTACCCAGATGGTTAGCCTTCATTGAAATGAAGACAAGGGCAACAGGACTGATATGATGGAACAGCAACAAAGGGATACACACCAGCAAGAAAGACATGCAAGACATACAAGCGACCACATGAGCTCACAGACAAAAGGAAATATCCTGCATTCAAATCAAACTGCAGAGGTCATGCAAAGTCCAATCTTTGGGAAAAGTTATGCAGAAAAAGAAAGAAAATGGTAGAAGAGTTACCAGGGACTAAGCAACAAGGTCAGCGGGAGGGAGAGAAAAGAACAAAACATCTAAATTGTGGAAGATGACAGTGGGTTTGAAGCTATTTTAGACATAGTAACCGTGAACTATTTCAAATATCGGATGTGATAGGTCCCAGAAAAAAAAATAATTCGCACCACAATTCAGATTAAGAAGAGGGTGATATATAAGCCCACAACAACAAGTATGAAACTGATGCTCAGAACCACCAAAACATAGAAAATAAGAACAGGAGTAGGCCAGTTGGACCTTCGAGTCTGCTCAGTCACTTGATATGATCATGGCTGATCCTCAAACGCAGGACCTTGATTTTGCTTTAACCCATACCCTTTGATTCCTAACCCCTAAGAACTGTATCTAACTCCTTCTTGATTCCAGAAAACAGAGTAATATTGTCCTGCTCAAATTGTGCCTGAAAATTTGAAAGCAATTGGATATCCCAAAGAAAAATGCCCTGAAATTGAATTTTGTTGTGTTGATCGCATAAGGAGGAACCGAGATTCGATATCTCAGACCAACTCAAATGAGAAGAAGACATATGAAAGAAAACATGTCAACTGTCTGTTCTATGTCACTGATACAGATGGTCCTGCTATCCTCATACTGAATTATCTCAGCAAACAATGACATAAAGAGATGACAGTGAAGGTTGAAAATAGTAAATCCATTGAAAATAGCCTTCAACCTGAAACCAGAAAATGATTCCTCAAGTCACAAAGTTTTCAGATTGGGGGGATTTCCATTGGTAAGAGAGACAACATGCAAAATCAAATGTTTTAAATTCAGATATTGAAATTCTCAATGCCAATTTGAAAGACATGGAGATCTTATGATGAAAAAAGAAAGAGTTAATTTCGAAAGTTCAGGCAGCTAAAGAGAAAGATTTCCAGCAATGTACAACAACAATATTGTTGCTCATCTAAGCTTATATCAAGATCCTGTTGCCCTTCTGAGATGGATATGAAAGATTATATTGCACTTTTTGAAGGAGAAAAAGGGAATTTTCTTGGTAACCTGGCAACTGTTACTCAACATCCGTTATCAGTAAACATGTAATATCTATTCATTTTTATCATTGTTTTATCAACAGCTTTGTTTCACTGAATTTGAAAATATAAAAAGTACTCCATTGGAAATGAAATGCTGTGGAATATCCTGAGGATGTGAAAGGTGCTGTATGAATACAATGATTTTCTTTACCCATATCCAAATCTCTATAAGAAAGTGTAATATTAATGAATTTTATGTTAAAATATAGCATAGACTTATAGGCTAAATGAATTATAAATTTATCTGATTATGCAGATGTCAGATATGAAGATTGTAGCTGCAGCCAAGAAAACAAGCTTATCTAATAGTAGGACAGCAGAGACCTGGAGCAGATTAACCCATAGATAGCCTTTAACTCCTGATTCACATCTATGAGACTTATATCCTGTAGGTAATGAAAGGATTCCATCACTAGCATTCATTTACACTGTGAATGGATTATTTCAATTGAAGTACATATAGATAGAGGACGTTAATTGGATGGTTATGTGAGCACATATAAAGCGAAAACTATGGTCACAGAGTGGAGTAAGGAGACATATACCTGCAATGTTTGACTCTGTGGATAAATCTATTCCAAATGAAGACTAGCTCCGCTTTCTTACTTCACCAACTGGCTATCAAGTGTTTAACAATGCACACTTTAGGAAATGTTTGAAGAATGCAGAATCTTTTAATGCAGCCTGGGCTCATTCATATCCATCAAGAGGTATCTGCACCATGCAAACAAAATTGCACCAGTCTTGTTTATTTCCATTATTTTGCATTGAACTATCCTTCCAAAATGACGTGGGTAAGCTCCTCATAATTTCCAAAACCTGCATAGGCTGAAAGAGAACCTCTTGAAACAGATTAGTTTATTTTTCTACCTATCCTCCATTTATGTTGCATTTAGAAAAATGGTTTTACTTTCCTCAATTTGCATTAACTCTTTGCAGTGCTTTTACTTGGTATCATACTACGATTTGAAAATATGCTTTTGAATATTACCAGGAAACTTGCCAGATGTCTGTGGTACATGAAAGAGGCTGTTGTGCAGTTGGAACTTGTAATAGTTTTTGAGTGCAGCATGTGTGGATTTAACGATGAATATTTTTTACAAACCACATTAATGGAGTTAGATCAAAGATGTTATTAGTTATGAGATCCCTAAAGAAGTTTTTAGTTATTTTAACATCCAGTACAGGATAATCCTTTAAGCTTCCAGTAGAATATCACATTAAAATAGTAATCTATTTCCACTGCTTCCTTGTTAAAAGAACATTTCTATATTTCTGTTGTAGTAAAAGAAATCTTATATGGGTAATACCTTGTATTTGTCTATCTTCATTTATCGAAATTCTTGACCAAATTATGTTCTCTTCTTTCAAATGGAATTTCCCTTTAAAACAGCATCTAAGAACTTTTTTCTTTCCTTTTCACTATAAACCAGTTCTTTTTCCTTAAAAACTGTCAATTCTGTAGAAAGCACATGGCTAGTCAGTATGTGATGTTGCTTTTATGGATGTCACCATTTTGTCCCCTCATATTTCTGGATGGGGTACAAGAAGACTAATAATGGAGTTCTTTCTACCTCTAACCTCGAAACATTTTTCTCTAAATCAGAATCTATCTTATCTCAGTCGATAAAACATGGAGCTGGAGGAGCTCAGCAGGTCAGACAGCAACTGAGGAGCAGGAAAATCGACACTTCAGGCTGGGATCCTACATAAAAGACTTTCCTGATCCTCGAATGCTGTCTGACCTGCTGTGCTCCTCCAGCTCCACGTTTTATTGACTCATAATTCCAGCATCTGCAGTCCTTGCTATTTTCTATCTTATCTCATTTTGTGTCATTGAACCTTTTATCATGAATGCTTCTCTGAACTTTTGCCTCCTGTTCCTTCTCTGCTCAAAAATATCATGGGTGAAAAGTTGTGATGAGGCTGTGGAGTTATATTCAAGTTCATATGCAGGTTCTGACCAATCAGACCGATATGAAAATATGTGAAGCCCTGACTGCTTGATGACAAAGTAGGAAAAACACATTATGCCACGAGAAATAGGAAAAAGTCACATTCTTAATTTGTTACACACTAGCATCCTGATCTCAGCAGGAAGCTAGTTGCTCCCTGTAGAAAAAACAGAAAAGATTCTAAAGTGAGCAAATGACCACAAGATCACAGCTTCGACATTGGTTCTAGAGCAATGATCAAAAAGATCCTGAGAGCCCATGTATCATCAATGTATGGCAAGAGTGCTCAAGCTCTTGTCTTTGGGGTCACATATAAATTCGAAGTCCATGTTCTGATTTAGAGGCATACATTTCAGTTGCTTGTATTAAACTGGTCTGCTTGTTTTGATTGAAGATTTAGCCACCATGGAGACCACAAAACCGAAAACTGTCCAAGCCAAGATCACAAAATTCACAAATAACGTCAATGAAAATAAATGCAAGAAGAAACCTGAGTTGCTTGAGCTTTCAGGATCAATTATGAAGGAGTCAATGTACAAATATTGTTTGAGGGTCACATTGTAGATACTATTATTGTGTAGCACAGGACAAACCTAAAAACAAGTTGTGGAAAGTACAAAATAGAACTAAAAGTATGTAATTGCACTATTTTCCACTTTTTCCTATCAGTGAAATTTTCACCACCACATAACATATGGACAAAATCAAAAAATTACATGGCTAATCTTGAGTATTGACAGGACTAGTGTTGTACTTTGGAATATTACCTCCTGTGGTTCCAGGATGTTTGCTATCCTGTACATATTACATTTACATTAAGCATTTGTTTTGAACATTGGATTCTTTGTTCAGAATGTCATATTCTTATCTTCCACTGTACAATAATTTAGCAAATCTATAATAGTAACTTTGTTCCCAATAATTAAATATTCGAAGGTCAGCATGCTTGTGAGGAGGAAGTCATTAATATAAAGCTGTCTTGGTGCTGCATTGCTTTCACTCTTCCAACCTCATAACCTTCATTCAACAAGAAAATAGGGACAGTACAGGGCCAACATGTTCCAATAAAGATAAAAGCAGGACCAACAAGTCCTGTGAACCCTGGATATCAAGGGATATGCGGGATTGGATAATCAGAAAAAGAGAGGTTTAAGCCAGATAACGAGGAGGACTCAAAACAGCAGAAGCCCTCGAGAAGCACAGAATGTGCAAGAGGAAACTTAGAAAGGAAATTAGGACAGCAAAAAGGGGGCATGAAGGAATAATGTCTGGTCAAATAAAGGAAAATCCTAAGTCATTTTACAAGTACCTGAAGGATAAGAAGATAATAATGAAAGAGTAGGGCCAATTACAGACCACAACAGTAATTTGTGAGTGGAGCCAGAGGATGTTTTGTAGGGGTCTTAATGAATACTCTGTGTGAAAAGGCTGATATGGGTATAGAAATCAGGGAGAAAGACTGTGATACATTTAAAGAAATTAGGACAGACAAAAAGGAGGTTCTGAATGGTCTGGCAGGCTTAAGAGCAGATAAATCTCCAGGGTCAGTAAAAATGTATCCAGGCTGTTGAGTGGGGCAAGGGAGGAAGTAGAAAAGGTGTAGGCAATGATTTTCAATTCTTCTCTGGCCATAGGAGAAATGCCAGAAAATTGAAGGACAGCCAATGTGGTACTGTTATTCAAGAAGAGAGTAAGTGATAAAATAGGAAACTATAGGTGAGTCAGTCTAACCTCAGTGGCAGGGAAACTTTTGGAAGCAATTCTGAGGAGAGGCAGGGATTGATCAAGATGTTTTTGTTAAAAGAAGGCCATGTCTGACTGAATTGATTAAATTTTTTGAAGAGGTGACCAGGTTATCAGATGAGAGCAATGCATCTGGTATAGTCTACTTGGACTTTCTGCAAGGATTTTCATAGAGTCATAGAGGTTTACAGCATGGAAACAGTTCCCTTGGCCTAACTTGTCCATGCCGCCTAGTTTTCACAATTAAACCAGTCATAATTACTTGTGTTTGGTCCGTAACTTTCCATACTTATCCCATCTGTTTACCTGTCAAAATGCTTCTTAAATGACAAAATTGTACTCACCTCCACTACCACTGCTGGAATCCATTCCAGACACTCACTTCCGGTTTTGATAAGGTCCTGGACTGGAAATTGACAGTGAAGGTAAGAGCTCATGGGATCCAAGAAAACCTTGCTAAATGGCCAGAACTGGCCGAATGGCAGGAAGAGAGGGTAACGGTCAATGGGTGTTTTATTGATTGGAAGACTATGTACAGTGGAGTTCTGCAGGGATCAATGCTGATCCCTTGCTGTTTGTGGCCTATATAAATGATTTAGTCTGGATAAGTCTGATCTAATGAACTTGGGCAGGGCAAACAAGACAAGGAAATACATGATGAACAATAGGGAGGCACCAAGAATCAGAGGGATCTTGGTGTGCATTTCCACTGCTCATTAAGCTAGCATGACATGATAAAGTCGTTAAGAAGTTATATGGGATACTTGCCTTTATTAACCGGAGCATAGGATTTAAGAGCATGGAAGTTAAACTGGAACTGTACAAAAATTGATTGGGCTACAGCAACAGTATTGTGTGTAGTTCTGGGATCCACACTACGAGTTGGCTGCGTTAGTACTGGAGAGGGTGCAAAAGAGATTTACCAGGATGTTGCCTGGGCGAGTATTTTAGCTATGAAGAGAGATTGGACAGACTGGGGTTGTTTTCCTTAGAGCAGAGAGGACTGAGGGGGAACTTGACTGAGATGAATAAAATTATGAAGGACATAGATCGGGTGGACCGGAAGGAACATTTCCCCTGGGTGGAGGAATCAATGACCAGGGGGCATAGATTTAAAGTAAGAGGCAGGAGGTTGTGAAGGGATATGAAAACATTTTTTTTGTTGGTTGTGGAAATCTAGAACTCACTGGCAATAAGGGTCGTGAAGGCAGAAACCCTCATAACTTTGAAAATGTATTTAGATGTGCACTTTAGATGCCAAGATGTACAAGCGATGCCCGAAGGCTGGAAAATTGGAATAGAATAATTAGGTGATTGTTTTTGACCAGCATAGACTCGATGGATGGGAAGGTCTTTTTTCTGTGCTGTAGGCCACCATGACTCTATAATAAGTGCACAAAATATCATGTTCAGAGGTACATAATGCACAGCAAAGAATAGATAGCTGGGTAGAAACAATTATCTACCTTAAAATGTATTATATTACATGATTCATAAAGAATGTTTGCTATGCTGTGTAGCCAACATGAATGTATTTATAATTTGATATTTATATTCCTTAAGCTACTTGACTATGAATCTCCCTCTGGTCTACAAGAAAAGTAAATAACCTTAAATGGTACTTTATTGGGCTGTAATTGCATCCCAAATGACATTTTTCAAAATTCATACATGGGATATGGGCTTAACTGGCAAAATTAGCATTTATCGTCCATCCTTAATCACCCTAGTGAAGGTGGTAATGAACTGCCTTCTTGAACTGCTACAGTCCTTGAAATCAGGGTCACCCAGAGTGCAGTTAGAGAGGGAGTTCTGGGATTTTGATCCATTGACTGCAAAGGATTTATATAGTTCTAGGTACAGTTCCAAGTCAGGATGGTTTGTGACTTGGAGGGCATCTTGCAGATGCTGGTGTTCTCATGGATCTGCTGCCCTTGTCAAGATTCCCTTTGTCTCCAGTTCTCATCATGCTCCTTGATGCTGTGCAGGGACAGTCACTCTCAACTCACCACTGGAGTTCAGCTTTTCTGTTCATGTTTGGACCAAGGCTGTGATGAGGTCAGGAGCTGAGTGACTCTGGCAGAAGCCAAACTGAGCATCACTTTTTACCACCAATGATGGTCCTTTCCATCATAATTCTGATGATTGAAAGTTGACTGATAGGATGGCAACTGGCCAGATTGGATTTGTTCTGTGGAATGGACATACCTAGGCAATTTTCCACATTTCCAGATAGATACCAATATGGTATGAGTGAATGAATGAATAAATCAATCAATAAATAAATTATTCTTTGAAGTACAATTAGTACATAAGCAAAAAATGTTAGTCTCTTTATGCACATTAAGTCCAATTATCACCAAAAAAAATGAAAGTTAATTTGTTTAATTCATTGAAGGCTAAATATTGGACAGGACATTGGGTGAACTTCTGTGTTTTTCTTAGAATCCTCACAGTGCAGATAGAGGCCATTCAGCCCATTGAGTCTGCACCAACCCTCCAAAGAGCATGCCGGCCCAGAACCAACCTCGTCGCCCCACGTTTACCGTGGTTAATTCATTTAGCCTACATATCTTGGACACTAAAGGATGATTTGCCAGGGCCAATCCATCTAACCCGCATATCTTTGTACTGTGGGAAGAAATTAGAGCATCCAGCAGAAACCCACAAAGATTCGGAAAGAATGTGAAAACTCCACACAGACAATCACCTGTGATTGGAATTAAATACGGGTCCCTGGCATTGTGAGGCAACAACGCTAACCATTAAGCCACTATGCTGCCGTAAACATTGACCTGAAATATGGTTTATTTAGTTAGCTTAACATTAAACTTTTAATTTTTTGTGGACGGTTAAATTATAAATAGTCATTTGACAGTACAGAACTTGAGTACTGATGAAGAAGACACACTTTGGTGAAGCTTTGACAAAAACAGAATGAATTTTTTCAGCAATACAGTTGGTATGGTTAAATGCAGTTGGTACTAGAAGATTGTATTTTAATAACCAGGCGTGGAATTTTGCAACAATATAAAACCTTTTAAGTCTCTGAGAAAGTGACAGGGGAGGCCAAAAATCAGTCTGATTTTGATCATGCAGGTGAGTGAAATTGGACATGTGCAAATTGAACCAGGTAGAAGCTGATCTGAGCCACATGGATTAATTTGAATAGTAGAGGCAAGGTAACCCTTTGGATATGGCTCCAGGATATCTTTAGTGGAGGTCTATTGCCCTTTGGAAGAGGTTATATGCCCTTGAAAAGAGATCAGTTACTTTTTGGGTTTGTTAAAAGTAGCCAAAATGAGAATAAAAGGTACATGAACTCACTGGAACTGTGAAGCTCATTGGAACTATGAAAATATCTGTCAAAAGTGTTGAGATGAACAGTCAAAAGGAACTATCTGAAATGTCAAGAGAAACTGTCAGCAGGGCTACATAAAGTGAGCGTTAAGGTAAGTAAGTCTTCTGGCTTTTCAGTATTAAGGAAATACTGCAGTGTTAAATTATGCTTGTTATTTTAATGTATCTGATGACATAAGCCTGAGGAGTTTCTATTAATGGATTAATGCTGCATGACTGATTTCATTACCATTGTATGATGCTTGCCATTTCAAAGTTTGATAAACAGCTCCAAGAGGCATAGAATATTTGAAGTGGGACTATGAATTTCAATGCTTGTTTTTATCTGGGACTTTGCTCTTGAACGAAACATTTGTCATTATAAGGGATAATCTAGCTGAAGGAAGCTAAATATAGTGAATATTATTTTGTTAGTTTTTTTTATAGGCTGTAGTAAACACTTCAAACTTTATTTTATTTAATATTACCAGGGTTTCTGAGGTCTGTCTGTAGTAAACACGGAGTGAATGACATGGTAGATGTAAAGGCAAAGATTCATGTGTGGGGGGCATGGGTTTACATGAGTTGAAATTACTTTGGCCAAGGGGCTATGAGGTTGGGCAACAGGCCATGTCAGATTTGAAAAGTAATGGGATGAGCAGAGGAGAAAAGATTAGCATGGAGAGTATGAGGGATGAGTGGGAAGCTTGAGGTGGCATGGACGGCATGGATAGGACAGGGAACTGTGTGGGTGTGAGGGCTGATAACTGATTGTATTATCTTTTAATTTTTTTCTTAAAACTTCAAAACAGTGCTGGAGCACTGAGACAGAATTTCTGCTCAGCCTGCCTCCACACCAGATAGGCGCTATCAAGATTAGCAGCAACAGAATGAGGACTTTAATTGAGCATTAATTAACTACTTAAGGCTTCAATTTGACACGCAGGACAAGAAGGCAATTAATGAACCTGACTGTCTTAATCAGGTGTGGATGGGAAGGCAGCAGAGTGCCCCTCCCCCTGATTAATAATCGCCTCCCAACCTGTCACCACATTCTCTACTGGAGGACCTTAAATTGCACCCACAATTTCTAAATGTGTAAATGGCACCAAACGGGAGAGATTGTCAAGACTGAGGAGGATAATACAAATTACAGGAGCAGATTACTAAACTTGCAAAATATGCTTGACAAGTAATTGGCAAATGAAATTCAACATTGGTGAAGTAATACAGTGTGGTAAGAAGAAAAGGGAAGTCACTTATTATTCGAATGGTAGAAGGCGATGTGGGCTAGAGAAACAAAGGGATCTCTAATTACAAAGGCACCAATTGCTAAAAGTTACAGCGCAGATAAGCATAAAAGAAACAAACCAAGCACTAATTTGCATATTTAGACAAATGAATTGAAAAGTGAGGAACTAATGCTAAATGTATATTGAACATAGATAACAAGATGTAGAGCTGGATGAACACAGCAGGCCAAGCAGCATCAGAGGAGCAGGAAGGCTGACGTTTCGGGCCTAGACCCTTCTTCAGAAATGCATGCATCTAGCTCTACACGTTGTTATCTCAGATTCTCCAGCATCTGCAGTTCCTACTATCTCTGTATATTGAACATAGTTGGACTATACTTAAAGTATAGCATGCTGTTCTGGTCAATATAGTATGAAAAGGATATAGAGAGGCTCTGGAGCTCTTCTCATGTGTGTTAGTGTCACTACCTCTAAGCCAGAAGTCCCGCGTTCAAGTCCTACCTGAGGTGTGTCATAACATATCTGAGAAATTTTGATTAATAATGTCTTTAGAGAGGATCTGGAGAAGATGCAGAGATGATTTGCAAAGGATGATACCAAGTATATTTGTGTGCAAATATGAGGAAAGAGTTGGCCTCTTTTCTCCTGAAAAAAATTAAGGATAACCTGATAGATTTTCGAAAATTTATGCAAATGTTTAATGGAGATGCAGAAGCAATCTTTCCTCTTATGAAGAACTGCATAACTAGAGGCCACAAATATAAGATAATTATCAAGAAGTCCAATAAGGAACTCAAAAGAACCATCTTTACCCAAAGAGTGGTAAGAACATGGAATCTACTACCACTGGAATTAGTCGAATAGCATAGATGGATTAAAGTGGAAACTCAGAAGTGTATGTGGTGGAAGGGATTAAAGCATTACAATGGTAGATTAAATAAGGAAAGACAAAAGTAGGATCGAGTGTGGCATAAATACTAGCATTGATAAGCTGTGTCAAATGGCCACTTTCTGTGCCAAAGCTCCCATGTCATGCTTTCAATTCTAGGAATCGTCTGGATTTTGTAAGAGAGGAAAATGTGAAGAGGCAGCAACACTACAGACACCATCCTTGACACCTTCACTATATATCCATTGTGAAAACTGGGTGGCATGGACAAGTTGGGCTGAAGGGCCTGTTTCCATGCTGTAAACCTCTATGACTTTATGACTCTAATAGGAATTAAAAACTCAAGTGATGCTTTGTCCCATAAGAACTGCTGCACAGCCAGCAGGCCTGGAATGTCTCTGCTGGCACTTTTGTTTCTAGTTTGGTGCAATGGCAGTTAATCTGCTGCACTTTTGGAGGCTAGCCAGAATTTCAGGAGCTTGCAGAAGTTGGCAGTCCAGGTCAGGTAAGCATATAGGCAAACAAAACTCAGGTGTGGTGCACTGAGCAGCACTGAAGATTGCTCTCATGTGGTAAGCATCTCTACATGCATTCATGCTGATGATCTTGTTTCCTTTTCGCCCAACAAGGACTGGCTCAAGTATTTACATGTTAGCTCACACAAAGGAGAGTTTACTTCACTGGTTCATGCCAGTGAAAAATCAAGGTTGTTTGCTAGTGTGCAAGTCACTGACCAACTGAAAATGAAATGGTGTCGGTTCAGAACATGAGCTGTAAGCTCGATGGAGACCATGGGTGAAATCTGGATTTTCTTCTTGTCTTTTTAAACAATACTTCTCGTTCGCTCAACAATGACAAAGCATTCTTTGAAGGTGATTTTCTGTGGGGCTTCACTTACTCGTGGAATCTTTGGAAAATGGCAACAGAATATTTGCCCCCATTTTCTCGTCGCTCTTCTGCTAATTAATGGTTGATGAATTGTAGAACATACTCCCAGAAGAAAAGTTTACCTTACCCTCACCCAAATCAGAGATAACTTAATTGAACACATTTTAAAGAAAACTTCCAATAGCATTATCATGAGCAAAGGCTTTGTCCTTTTACTGTACCAGTGTAAACACATGACAACAGCAATCATAGTGAAGTGAATTCAGAAGTATATTTAAATGTATGTTCCCAGATAGCTGACTATAGATATTTTCGCTCAACATGTTCAGATATGTTATGACATGACTTGGGCAGGGAGGACTTGAACCCAGAACTTCTGGAGCCTTATACTCTTAGGAGAGAATGAAGGCATATGGCTGGATCTAATGCTCTCCCTCAAATGCCTTTGAAGGTGGAGAGGACATGTTAAATCTAGTGGGCAGCCAGTATATAACCTACCTGCCTTATCTAGCCCATAATGCAATTGTACCAGTGGCAAGTGTGGCTCCAGTCCATCCACCCACCAGTAAGGCAACTGATGCCCATATCTGGGCAATGGATGCCCACTTAAAGGCTGCCAGCATTTAATTAGTAATGGGAGGACCCTGCACTCAGCATCCAGTCTGCCACATTTCCCTGATCAAGCTGGTGGCAAAGATGGGGAAGGGGTTGACCTTCTTAACTGACCTTCAGGGCCCATTGGCAGGCATCTTCACTTGCTTGGGTACAGCACCCATAGGTTTGTCTTTCCTGATGGTTTCTCAAATCACAGCCCCCACCTCCCTCTTGAATTCCAGACACTCTTAAAGTTATAATCCAGTGCAGTTCTCCTTGTCTTCACCAGCATGCAGTACCTACAGCGGCCACCACTCTCGCTGGCACTACCGGTACAATGACTGCTGCTAGCTCTGATTGGTCAATGTCTCTGATGCAGGATTTCCTGTCCCCGAGGAGCAGGAATCCCACCGCTCGCCTGTACGTGACTGTGATGCTGCCATTTCCCTTCTGAGTGTGTTCTCTTTTAGCTGGTGGATGGTAGGGAACCAAGAATTATTGTAGTGCGAATAATGGCTCCCTGTACCATTCAGTCTTTATGCAGACTTGATAATTCCTAGATTGAAAATCTGCTCATTGTAGAGCGAATGATCCCAGATAAAGTAAGAATACACATGTATATAGAGCCTTTCATGACTTTCATATTCAAATATTGTTTATGGCCATTGAATTACATTAAAAGTCTAGTTACTGTTGCAATCTTGGAAGGCAATTTGCATTTGCACAGTGAAGTCCCGAGAGCAGCAGCGTGATAATGATTAGGCAATCTGTTTTGCTGATGTTATTTGAGGAATAAATATTGACTAGCACACCAAGAGAAATCTCCTGCATCACTTTGTTGCTTATACTCCTCCTCCTGCCCCCATGAGCACCTTTCTGTGACCCAGTATTTTCATTGGATTCCACCCGTATTATTATCAATCATCTATTTACATTCATCTGAGAAGTTAGACAAATTCTTGGTTTAATAACTCAGTGGAGAAGTAGCAATATAATATACAATATAGCAACCCTTCATCCTGCCACTTTGGTACCTGTTTGCATCTTGTGCTCCATTTCTGGAGTGGGATTTAGGCATGCAGTCATCTACCTTGCAGGCAAGATTGACATTCTTGACCTATTGTTGAACATTGGACTCTAACCTTTGGAGTTTGAAGGAGAAACTAATCTGCTGCTGACCACAATCATATAACTCTTACCATGAACTGCATATGTATCTTTGCTAAGTAAGAATAAGATTAGACTTCTTTGTATCAGAGATAGTAGGAACTGAGATGCTGGAGAATCTGAGATAACAAGGTGTAGAGCTGGATGAACACAGCAGGCCAAGCAGCATCATAGGAGCAGGAAGGCTGACGTTTCGGGCCTAGACCCTTTATCAGAAATCCCATTTCATCCAGCTCTACACCTTGTTATCTTAGACTTCTTTGTGTTGCTCCTGAGCAGTTGAATACCTGACCAAGGGATAGGGTCATTCCATGTAGTCCTCACCCAAGGATCATTTCAATTCTGATGGAGGTTAAAAAAAAAGATTGATTTTCCACCCTCAATCCATGGGCACCCATGTCAATGTCAAAAAATTCTTTCATTGTCAGCAAGGCCAGAATTTGTTGTCCATCCCAAATTGCATTTTTGAGCTGAATGGCTTGCTAGGCCATTTCAGAGGGTAATTAAGAGTCATTTGCACTGTTGTTGGTCTAGAGTCACATAGAGGTCAGACCAGGTAAGGATGGCGGATTTCCTTCCCTAAGGATGTTAATAAATCAGATGAGTTTTCAACAACAATTGATGGTTTCATGGTTACAGCTATTCAGACTAGAGTCATAGAGTTGTGGAGTTGTACAACACAGAAACAGACTCTTTGGTCCAACTTGTCCCTGTTGACCAGATATCCTACATTAATCTAGTACCATTTGCCAGCATTTGGACCATATCCCTCTAAACCCTTCCTACTCATGTACCCATCCAGATGCCTTTTAAATGTTGCAATTGTACCAGCCTCCACGACTTCTTCTGGCAGCTCATTCCATACACAAACCACCCTCTGCATGAAAAAGTTGCCCCTTAGGTCCCTTTCATATCTTTCTATGTCACCATAAACCTATCCCCTCTGGTTTTGGATTCCCCTACCCTGGGAAAAACACTTTGGCTATTCATCTGATCCATGCCCATCATGATTTTATAAACCTCTATAAGACTTCAGTTCCAGATCTTTTTTTTATTGAATTCAAATTCTGCCAGCTGCTGCGATAGGATTTAAATCCATTATCCTGGTATTGCAAGATCTGTGATATTATCACCTCACCATTTTCTTTCACCACTCTGGTCATAGGTCAAGGATTGACCCTGTGACCTTTTTAGTATACAAACTTTTGTACAGACAACAAATTTACTCATTGAGCATCCAAAAGTGATTTCTGAGTGGTGTGAAAACCCAAAACCATTTTGTATGCAATTGTCAATATCACAATTTGATAAATATTTTCAAAAAAAACAGGCTTATAAATGCAATGGGGAGATGGCAGATGAATGAAACTAAGTAGATTGCTTTTCCAGAAAACTAACACAGAAACAATGGACCAAACAGTCTTCATTTGTGCTGTAGATGTTCCTGGTAGTTTGGTTTCAATTAGAAGAGATTTGTCATTCTTGGCTTTTTTCTAATTGATGCATTGAAGTTATTGGTTTACTTTGCTGTAAGTTCAAAATAATATTTCATTTATAATTGTTATTCCTTTCATGTATTTATAAGTTGATCTCATTTGATTGATAATAATATGCGTGGAATCCAATGGAGATACTGGATCACAGAAAGGTGCTCATGGGGACAGGAGGAGGAGTATAAGCAATAAGGGTAGGAGATCTGATTTTCAGCAGGTCCTTTTAAATGTTTGTCTAGCACAGTGGTCTGCATTGCCAAACTACCAACTGGAAATGATCCATATGAGTTATTTTCAACTTATTTGCTCTAAAGATAAACCTGTACTAATTTAGACTCATCATTTCAGCTCCTTTAGGACTGTATGATAGTCATGAATATGTATCTGTAGTGTTGTGTTATCAAACAATTTGATAATCTTGCTATCAAGTTTCTACCTCGAGATCATTAATATAAGTCAGGAGCAAGCATCACTTCTCCTGAGAATTTTACTTCCTAAATCTTTTAAACTAATTCTTGAGATATCTCACAGGTTACAATTTTATGCCCTCTCCTACTCCTGGGGATTGAGCTGTGGGGTGTACAGTTGCTTGGGATGGTAAGGGGTGTTGAGTCTATTGCCTTTCCACATTTGGGTAGTTTACCACCAGTGGATGAGGTGCTGGGCAGCCTGTCTGCCCTTAAACCAACTGAGATCCTTATGTGGACAGTTAATGAGCACTGAAAGGGCTCTTCACAGGAATAGGTGGGCACCTTGCCATCAGGGGAAGCTGCAGGTGGGTCTCTTGTGATTGGGCACTCTGTGGTCTGTGGGGAGCAATCCAGCCTTCCTATTACTGTCTATGGCCACCCCACATCACCCCTTCTTCTTGATCCAGACAGCCATACTTGATTGATCTCAGTGATCCTGACCTCACTTGCCTAAATGCCGTGACTGCTGAGGGTTACCCATTCCAGCCCCAACATTCACCACTGCACCTAATGGTTTATTGGGACTGTTGAGCTCTGACTGATTGGCAGCTCTCGGAGGTAGGGCAGCCTGCCTCAGAGGAATGGAAGCCATGACCTCAGGCAACTAATTGCCTGAACCATGTCAAAAACAGTTATGAGCTTGTGAAATCCTGACCAATGATTTATTTGGTTCCATGTTTTAAAATTCCTAAGTTGCACTTGCTTTAATAATCAAAAAAGTAACCAGATATGGCTAGATCCTGCTCCAAAAACACTTCCAAATCAGTAATGCTGGATGTGGTCAAGAGAACCAATATTGTGACTTCCTCTTGGGAAAGATTAACAATTAAAGTCAACCTTGACTTATCCATTGCTGGTTGATTGGAAGAGATGTCACACTGCTGTAAAGTTTAACAAAGCATGATGGGTAAAGGGGATGTGAAGTATGTGACATTATGAATGACCCAACTTATCGTCATCGTAAAACAGACCAAGGAGGTCATTTGGGCCAGTGGAGTTTGAAAGAACTTCCCATTTTGTCTCATTTGTATGCACTTTTCCCATGCTCTCATTACTTTTCAAATATCTATCCACTTCCTTTTAAAATCAATTATGAATTTTACATTCAAATTAACCATGTAGACTTGAGGTCTGCAGAGTTCAAATGAACCATTTCAGGAATGTCTTGTAAGGATGCATTTTCTGCATTTCTGCAGCAAGTCAAACAGACTGACTGTAAAATCAGGATAGTGGCATCCTTTGGGGACTATGCAATCCAAAATAAACCTGGAACTGGAATCTTAACCTATATTGTGAAACTCCTCTGTAAAATCCAGCTCATCGTGCAACTCAAGCAAAATGATTGAGACATATTTGGTATGATAAGGAACCGCAGTTTCCTCAGGAACACATTTACAGATCTTGCCTTAATTGAATCCTGGAGAATCCACAGGGATCTGATATCAAGACTGCAAAGCTTTCCAACCCAGTACAAATCCCAGTGATAAACAAATTGTGCAAACACAAACACTGCACAGTTTTCTGTATAATGTGGGTGGTAAGATGCTTATCAGAAGAACTCGTTTTCTTGATCTTCTAGGAGGCTGAGTTAGTTCCTGCCCGCCCTGTCATTTCAGATAATATCTGATGAAGTGAAGCAAAAGAGCATTTAAAATGAAAAAATGCAAAACATTCACAGCAACTATGAATTATAATTGAAATATTCTAAGAGAAGTTAACAACAAATACCTGTTGTTTTCTATTCATAAAATCTGATTCCTTTCAGCTTCACATAAAGTAATGTAATTCAGTTGATTTTCTAATCACAGTACAATCATTGGTTGCATGGGAAATTAATAGCTATGCTGCTCTGTTGTTTTTATATACTTGGCACCAGCACAGTACAAACGAAGTACTACACAATGCACTTTCACCTACACCTGGAAAATTACATTTGCCTTAGATGTGAGTGCTGTCATTTCCTCCAGTATTTGGAGCTACTCTGAAACATATAGGCATATGCGATGGCACTCCAAGTTTGCAGAAGCTAAGCCCTCACTGTGTGAAATCTGCTTTACCTAACCACATAATGAAATATAGTTGCCAATGTTAAGGCTACCAGCCCAATGAATGGCACATACTAGCGTGTAATTTGATAGACTAGAAATGATTTTACATTGATTGAATGCAACTGACAGCAGATTCACAGACCTTTGCTTAAGAAACCGCACTGAAATCTATATGACCCAGTCACTGGAGACCTGAGAATCATTGAATCCCTACAGTATGGAAGCAGGCCATTTGGCCCCTTGGGTCCACACCAACCTTCCAAACAGCATTCCACGCAGACCCATCCCCCTACCCCACCCCTGTAGCCCTGCATTTCCCATGGCTAACTCACCTAGCCTCCAAATCCCTGGACACTATGGGCAATTTAGCATGGCCAATCCAATTAACCTGCACATCTTTGGACTGTGGGAGGAAACCGGAGCACCCAGAGGAAATCCACACAGACACGGGGAGAATGTAGAAACTCCACACAGACAGTCACCGGAGGGTGGTTTCAAACCTGGGTCCCTAGTGCTGTGAAGCAGCAGTGCTAACCACTGAGCCATCACATATTGTTGAGACTTGCTCTTCCATGGGCCTCCGAAGCAACAGAAAAATGAAGGATACAGTCAAATTCCCTTCCCTTTTAGCAGTGAGATTTAGCAGCTTGGATTTACAGTGGTGGCAGAAAGTTAGGCAAAAGGGAGAAAGATGCAGGGACAATATTCGACTGAGCATTATTCCCTCTGATCAATTTATACAATGCTAACGCCACAGGTTTTTAGGCCACTGAGTTGGTTTGTGCTGTTTGATAAACAAAACTAGCATGGTTGATTGGGCACATTCAGGCACAGCATAGGCATTAATTTTAAAAAGAAATCAGCTTGCTTATAGCATTGTACTATCACTTTGTGCCAATTCAAAGTGATGAGCTGAAATATGCAGAAGTTCCAGCAACATGAGAGAAAGCCAAAGTGGGAAAGTAGGATAAAGAAGATACAGAATACCTACATGCTGCTTAGCCATCCCCTCCTCAATCCCCCCGCTCCAAGTGACAGCTGCAGTTTGTCTCTTTTAGTTATGTTTATGTTGTGAGAGCTCACTATGTGGCTCACAATAGAAAACCTAACACCTAAGAATTATTCAGTGTTGACAACTTTGCTCTTTACATCAATGAAACAAGGACCCTATGTGACACTTTTAACATTGCTTCCTATACATGTCTTGTGCTGAATGTCAAAGTACTGACATTGTGTCAATGTAATAAACCTCTGAATAATCACAGCTTTGCTGTTCTAACTGGATCTTGACTGATTTTTGAAGACAGTGTTACCTTAAAGCCATGTGCCTAAACTCTAAGCAACACAGTGGTTTACAGAATTGAAATCTTTTCTATCCTTTCCATTTTTCAGTTATCACTCACATGCCACACCTCATTTTTCTGCCAATGCCACTGTACAATTGCCCAAGAGGACGTAGACAAAAAGCCTCCAGTGCATGAATGTCTCCCTTGTTCCCTATCAAGTAGAGTTGGACACAGTGTTTGATGTGCAATCTGAGCAGGGTACTGTAAAATTTGTGCATGACTTTCTTGAGCTTGCACTCCAATGTAATGCCACTCTACTTTCCCATTCACCGCAGACAGAACACACCACTGCCAGGATATCCTGAGATATCCTGGGATTCTTATGCCAGCGCGATCTTTAAAAGGGCTGTTATGGGCAGTGGTAGTGTCTCTTTGAGCCAGAAGGCCTTGGTTCAAGTCCCACTTGTTCCAGAGGTGTGTATTAACCTCTCTGAGCAGGTTGATTAGAAAATAAGCTAAATAAAAGTCACTGATGTTAAGCCCTGTCAATTGGAGTTGGCCTGCATCATTTGTGATATTTGCCCCAGACATGGCAGAAAAGGGGTAAATGGCACCTACATTTTAGATAAAGATTGGAAGGCCTGCTGGATGGGGTGCTGCAATGTAGGGGTATGCTCCTACCACGGGACCGGCAGAGGAGGCAACAACACCCTGGTGCCCGGTCTGAGGTTCCCACTTTGATCAGTGCTGCCTGGGGGAATGCTCATTAGTGAAGGAAGAAGGCCAATGACCTTATCTGCTCCAACCGGGTAAGTGCCAGCATCTTCTCTGTGTCACCTCACACTCACTCTGACTCTGCTATTGCACCCGTCTGCCACCAAAGCTTATGGTTTATCACTGTCACTCTTAAATATAACATCTTCTCTCACTCTCTCGCACCCACCCAATTTCCCCCAAAACAACTAACCCTGCATGCTGTCTGCACTGCCTACTCACTCACCTGGACCACCTCACCAGTTTTCCACCAGCTTGACCAATGCTAACAGCTGTGCCACCAATTAGCACTTTACTCAATTCCTCCCTTTCTCTTTTTCCAGGCAAAAACAGTTGACATAGGCTGGAAAGAGCCAACAACAATGGTGGGGTGCCCAACGTTTGGCTCATCACCTCCAACAAGGAGAGAATCCTGACCTTGACCACTCCAGACAGCCAAATGTCCCTGGACTGACATTAAGCTGCCCTTGATGACTATGCTGTGACCCCTCGACTAAAGGATGTCTCTCTTTACTGAGGACAACTCCCCTTAGGCTTTGAGCCATGGGCATTTGCTTGAAACACATGCAGTGTATTTGCCTCATACACTGCTGGTACAGGTTGCAGGTGTGAGACTGTCATTTTATATAATATCAGGTGCTGCGCAGCAATATTCCAACCACCTTGACTGATGACCATGACAAGTTTCCTGGTTTTGTGGCTGCACTAAAAGACAAGTTGAGACAGAGGTGTTCTGCTCCCATTAGGTCTAGATGAGGGCACAAGGAGCTAAAAGGAAAGGCAGGAATTCTGTGACCATCCAGGTAGATGCTAAGAGAGTGAGCACTAACAAAACAAACGAGAATCTGTCAGATGCAGCCTGGTCCAATCCGTGAGCTAGGTGCTAGTTCCTGCATACTGTGGTTAATTATCAATGATAGCTGTTGGTGCACTTCAAAGTGGAACATTGATTGTGCAGAACTGTACTGTAAATGAATCGGAGATGTGCCATGATGATGATGATGCTGATGATGATGATGTGTCAGAGGCCAAGGTCTGTGGACTTAGAGCACATGCATTTGCTGCCCATGGAGTGCGTCCTGAGGTGCCCAGTGTCCAAGATGGAGGTCTGGAGGAGCAAGTGGCACCCTGGAACTACCAGGTACCTGCTTTGACTTTCATTTTGGAAATTCTCAATATCTATTTTCTATCTGGTTTGTGCACATCAATAAGGTCAGATTAGGTATTAATGTGCGATGATCTGTGTTAATAGGCTTCTTGCAACTTGCCCACAAGAATCTCGTCTCGAGATCCAAAAATATTTTGGAAAATGTGACTTGCTGTTCCTAATGTGAAGAAAAACTTTGCTGTGTTTCTTGTTTGGTTCTCAGAAATTTTTCACCACAGCCCACGTTGTTCAGGACCAGGGAAGATTCAAAATATCTGCCATTTCATCCTGAGGTAATTCAATAACACTGAACACATGCAATGACCTTTCTTCTTTCTTCCCACGCACAATATTTTATAATCATTCTTTGTAATAAATTTGGGTTGCCATTGCTCATGTATTTTCTTCAGCTCACTCTGGGCAGAATTGTATCCATCGTAAAATTCTCAGGAGTCAGCACTAGTCGCAGGTTGTGACCTGACTTGTGTGATTTTATTGGAAGATGCAGTGAGCAGGCCATGTCCAGGTCCTGCATCCAATTAAGGATGATGAGTGAGACATGGATGTGGGAGGTCCAATGGGATGTTATGCAGGACTGGCCAGCAGGGTGCTCCACTGGAATAGGTAGGTGCTGCTGAAACAGATGGAACTCACAAGAAATAGGAGCAGGAAAAGGTCATTTAGCCATTTGAGTCTGCTCTGCAATCCGGAGTTCAGAGTTGGTCTTCTATTGCAACATCAATTTCCTGCACTAACCCCACTTCTTTTGCTTTTTATTGATATGTGGAAAACTATCACTTTCTACCTTAAATACTCAATGATTGAACCCCCGCAGCAACATTGGGCAGAGAATTCCATAGATTCACTAGCCTCTGAGTGAAGAAATTCTGCCTCATCCCAGTCCTAAGTAGTTTGCCCCTTATTTTGAGATGGTGCCCTCTGGCTGTAAACTGTCCAGCCAGGGGAACATCTTTCCTGTACTTACCCTATCAATCCCTGTCAGAATTGAGCCTATTTATATCAGTTCTCATTCTTGTAAACTCCAGGCAATAAAGGCTCAGTCTATTTAATGTTTCCTCAGGGGACAATCCTTCCCAGGAATTAATTTGGAGAACCTTCATTGCAGTCCCTCCGTGGCATGTAAATCCTTTGTTTGGTAAGGAGACCAAAACTGCACACAATACCCAAACATGGTCTCAACAAGATTCTATACAATTGTAGTAAGACCTCTTTATTCTGATACTCAAATTTTCTGGCTTTTATTGCAAATGTATCATTTCCTTTGTTAATTTCTTGCTGTACCTGCATATTAACTTCCAGTGATTCATGAACAAGGATACCCAGGTTCTTTTGAATTTCAGCACATCTCAACCTCTCACTATTTAAGAAATGCTACATGATTTCTCTACCAAAGTGAATACTTCACATCTCTAGATTGTATTCCATCTACTAAATATTTTCCCTCTAGATTTGTCCAAACTCCTTGAAGCATCTTTGCGTTCTCCTCATAACTTACACTACCACCTAGTTTTGTGTCATCTGCAATTTTGGAAATGTTATATTTAATCCCCATGTGTAAATCATTGATGTAGATCGTGAATAGCTGGGGCCCAAGCACTGATCCTTGTGGTACCTCACTAGTCACAGCATGGCAATTTGAAAACGTCTATTAATTTCTACTCTCTGTTTTCTGTTTGTGACTAGTTGTCAATCCATGCCAATGCATTTCCCGTAATCCCATGCACTCTAATTTTGTTTACCCATCTCTTGTGGGGGTACTTATTGAAAATCTAAATATACTACATGCACTGGATCATCTCAATCTACTGTTTACATTCTCAAAAAAAAGCAACAGTTTTGACAGACGTTATTTCCCTTTCATAAAATCATGTTGGGGGACGTGATGGCCTAGTGGTATTATTGCTGGATTGTTAATCCAAAGACACAGATAACATTCTGGGGACCCAGGTTTGAATCCCGCCATGGCAGATGGTGGCATTTGAATTCAATAAATATCTGGAATTAGGAATCAAGTGATGACTGTGAATCCATTGTCAATTGTTCAGAAAAACCCATCTGGTTCACTAAAGCCCATTAGGGAAGGAAACCGAAAGAACTGCAGATGCTGTAAACCAGGAACAAAAACAGAAGTTGCTGGAAAAGCTCAGCAGGTCTAGCAGCATCTGTGAAGGAAAAAACTGAGTTAGCATTTTGGGTCCAGTGACCCTTCCTCAGAACTCAGGGTCACTGGACCCGAAACGTTAACTCTGTTCTTTCCTTCACAGATGCTGCTAGACCTGCTGAGCTTTTCCAGCAACTTCTGTTTTTGTTCCATTAGGGAAGGAAACTGCCATCCTTATCTGGTCTGGCCTATACGTGACTCCAGAACCACAGTAATGTGGTTGACACTTAACTGCCGTCTGGGCAATTAGGGACGGGCAATAAATGCTGCCTAGCCAGCGACACCCTCATCCCGTGAATGAATAAAGAATAAAACGAAAGAAAAAACTGAGTCAAATCCTGCAATTATTGTCGAAGTGTCCTATTGTTGAATTCATTATTATAGATGCTACCATTTTCACCATGAATGATGTTAAATGAACAGGACTGCAGTTTCCATTTTCTCTCTCCCTCCTTCCTTAAACAGTGGGCTTATATTTGTCACCTGCCAAACTGCAGGAACTATTCCAAACTCATTGCATCTACTACCTCTCTAGCACCTCTTTTAACACTCTGGGATGTAGATCATCAGATCCAGGGATTTATCTCCTTTTTGACTTACTTATTTCCCGAGTACTACTTTTCTTTTATTTAATACTAATATCTTGTCGTTCCTTGCTTACACTGGTCTCAGATTTACCATTATTTATGGGAAGATTTTAGAATATTAATTCTTGAAGACAGACACAATGTATTTGTTTAGTTTCTCTGCCATTTCCTTATTGCCCATTATAAATCTCTGACACTGCTTGGAATTACTCACATTTGTTTTTGTTAATCTTTTCCTGTCTGCATATCTATACAGGTTTTGCAGCCTAATTAGAATTCTAAAATCCTCAGACTTACCATTTTTTTTTGGCAACTGCATTCACCTTTCCCTTTGATCAAATTCAGTCCTTGATTTCTTTTGTTAGCCAGGTTTGAACACTTTCTGGTTTTTGTGCATTAAAGAAATGTATTTATGTTATTTATTATGTATTAGTTCTTTATGTTTTAGTTATGTATTACTTCTTCTTCCTTCACCAGTCTGCAATCATACCTTTCAATGCAGTTTCCCCAATCCACCAATTTGCCCCTTACAGTTTCTTGGCTTCCTCTTTTTAGATTTAAGACCTTACTTTCCGATTAAAATACATCACCTTTAAACATAATATAAAATGCTATCGTATTGTGGTCACTCTTTCCTATATGCTTCTTTACAATAAGATCATTAACTAGTCCATTCTCATTGCAGAAGAGCAGATCTAAAATAACTGGTTCCCAAGTTGGTTCCACTTGCTGCTGCTCTAGAAAACTATCTCAAAAATATTCCAGGAATCTATCCTCTACAATATTGCCGCTAATTACATTTGTTCAGTCCTGAAGAAGATTGAAGGCCCCACGATTATAAAACCTTGTTACATGCGCCTCTAGGTTCATGATTTAAACTTAGATTTTTATTGTCACTGCTGTTTCGTGGTCTATAAACAACTCCCACCAAATTTTATGTCTCTTGTTGTATCTTAGTTTCACTCAAACTGATTCTACACCTTGGACTTTTGAAGCAAGGGGTTAAATTTCCCCCTCATTGGTGGGGCATGGATAGTGTTGAAAAAGGTGGAAAACAAATCAAAAGAAAACTAAACCTCAACATTTTTTCAATTTTCTCCTCAAGCCTTAAATGGCGACTTCAGAGTCTTGCCACTGAGCAGAGATGAGCTTATTTCCACGCATTTGATTAATCCCCCAACTTGATTCATTTATATTATTTATGCCATTTCCAATTCTCCTCCTCATTCCCTTGGAAGCTAGATGGTGAAAATTACCAATATGTAAATTAGAGTGTGACCTTGATGTTCGCAGTTCGCTGAATACCTCTCCTGATCGTCATCCAATGACTTTTTCACAATAACCTCCTTGTCTGCTCCATGGCTACCAACCTTGACAACTCTGCCCACTCAACACAGCATCGGTCAAACACCAGCCTCAACATATCACCATGCCTGGTCCCACACCATCTCTTACATCATTTCAGTCCTTTTACACTTAGGGTCTCAGCCACTGCTTATGATGTGCCTGATTCCACCAGGTTGCTTTGTACACAGGAAAAAAACACACATCTTGCACATTTATACAGAATGCATCTTATGGTCCTTACCTTGCTTCCTTACAGCTCACTCACTTTCCACTTTCATGGAGGTTGCCAGTATACATCACAATACTCACTTAGTGCCAACTCACTGCTTTATGGCCTTGCTAGCCTCTGTGTGTCTCATATTGCATTCTCAGCATGCAAAGCTTTAGGTTGGGAGCCCCTGTAGCTAGCATTGCTTTTTAGTGCAGAGGGAAAGGCAAGCAGCTTGTCGTAGTGGGGAACACTGAGTAGTCAAGCAAGGGTGGGGGGAGAGGACATGTTGTTGTGTGGTATCTTACTTTGTCAATAATACACCTTCGGCATGTAGCAGAGGTGTACGTGGCAAACACACTGTGTGTGCTTCAAGCAAATGGCCATGTGCAGAAATCAAGGAGAATCAGTTCTTAGTGGATTGAAGGAGGACTACACTTAGTCAGAGTAGAGGGTGTGCCACAGTCAGTCAGGTACTTGTCTGATTCTAGTAAAGTGATCAGTCAGAGACTTGGTCCTGACAGTGTTTGGGAATCCTTTTCTTTCCAGTACTGGGATTGGGACACAGTCAGTCCTGCAGATCCAGTGCAACCAATCCAATGATTACAGGTAAGTCAGTCAGGATGTTGTGGAGAAAACGGTCTGGGGGTAAGGAGAGACCAATAGTTCCTGCAATGAGACAAAAGGAGGGATTGAGTATGGTGGAAATGGATGAAAGAGCAATTATTGGTCATTCACAAGCAGGAGAGATAGTGGGGTGTCACTTGTGAGGGAGTAGGAAATGCAGAAGACAGGTGGGGCAAGTAATTTGGGAGTATGAAAATGGCTGGGTACCATTCAGAGCACATGATGCATGCGAAATAGTGAAACTTGTACTCCATGAGCCATGGTGAGAAGCCAATGCAGTAGCAGAGTTGGACTGAGTTATGGCCCTGTGAATGCAAGGAGCAAAGAGATGTGAAACTTAGAGGGTGTACTTCTGAGTGTCCCAGCTCAGCCGACACAGCATTGAATTTAGATGTAGGCTGGTTTGTTCCATGATGTGGTATTCTGTGGTGGTCAGCAGGAAAAAGGACCAGTTCCTCTCCATCACATCATTTACCAACACTGTTCAGTTGTTGTCCACAAAATAATTCAGCAAGCTTTCCTTTCCTCTGGGCCATGTCCTTGGTGATAATGGTTAAGTACCACAGTGGAAGTGTCAGTTCCTGGCTTGCAGCATCCGAGATAGTGTGCAGCTGAGTTGTAAGTATGGTTCTAGTGACATGAAAGAAAGTTCGGGATTCCGAGTAGTCCTGAACCAAGAGCCCAGTTGTATAATTACTGAATTGAAGAGTGAAATATTGTATGAGAAAAGTTGCCTCTGAGCCTTGCTGGACCAGATGCCATGAATCTCAATCCACAAAACACTGACTGAAAATGGAACTATTCTGCCAATTTTTTAAAAGACTATTTATCCTTATTCTGGATCTCCCCAGAAGAAATAATTTTGTATCTACTCTGCCAAATCCTTTTAAACCCTTCAATTAAATCATCCTCAGCCTTAGAAATTCAAGGGAATCCAATTTGCCCAACTCATTTCCCTTTGGATGTTGTTTTAATAGTTCGCCACAATAAATTCCATATTAATGAAAACTGGAGTAGAAGGAGGCCATTAGACCATAAAGTCTGCACCAATAGAGAATATTGCCTTTTCAAATGGCACTCCCATCTACACTGCCAAAAAGCAAAGGACTGTGCCAACATCCTTCCCATCTAAGGTAGGTTTCCTACACACTCCTTAGAAAGGTTTTTTGAACCACCACCTTACTTCTTTTTGCTATTATTTTAAATTTGCATCACCTCATTACTATATCACATATTAATAATTATTTCACTCATCCTGATTTTTTATAATCTTGTAAGCATCTATTAGGTCACACCTTATCTCTTAGCCTACTGAGGAAAACAAGTTACCCTTTATAGCTGTGATCTGTGATCCCTGCTAACATTCTAGTGCAATTCTCTAAACTGCATTTTTTCCCCATGTTGCTACAGAGTGCTGGTAGTCCAGTGCTCCTCATTTTAACGAATCCCCCAAATGTGGCATAACTAAGGGGTTCATACAAATTCAGTTGCTTCTTTACTTTTGAGTCCTGCGGTTCGACTTTTGCCATGGTCTGTTCTTTTGAGTAGCTTGATGCAAACTCAAAATTTTGCTCTGGCCTCATCTCAATAATTTAGGCAATTCCCCTGTCGATTCTGTGTTTGCTGTTCACAACTGATTGGGCACTTGGCTTACAGGCTTCAGATAGCTGTGAGTGGGTTCTGGATGGTTGTAGGTAGAGGGGAAAGGACTGAGGAAAGGATCTTGATTGTGGTAAATTATAATGTCCTGGAAAGCAAACTGGAGCAGTCATAATGCCACTTAAATTTTTTAATGTTTATCTTATCTCTTTGGTGGCAACCATTCCTAGGCCTGGAAAACTTGAGAAGAGCAAGCTGATGTTTGTTTTTCTCAGGGGACATAAAGCAGTACTAGGCTTCTCGTTAATATATACAGGAGGTCTAATATTGGTTTACTGCAGTCACCTGAATGCCCCTTGTGATGTTTAAGAGTTTTGAAATTTCTTTTGAATACAGGGCATTTTCTATCTGAATCAATGACCAAGTTTTATCCTTACATATTCAGACACAGAACCTTTGGCTTTTTTTGAACTGCCACAATTACGAAATGATGACAAAGGGCAGCATGGTGCTCAGTGGTTAGGGCTGTTGCTTCACAGCGCCAGGCTACTGGGTTCGATTCTAGCCTTGGGCAACTGTTTGCATGGAGTTTTGATGTGGAGATGTTGGGGTGGACAAAGTGAGAAGTCACATGAAACCAGATTGTAGTCCAACAGATTTATTTGAAATCCCGAGCTTTCAGAGCACGGCTCCTTCGTCAAGTGAAGTGACTGCGTGTCTGGATGAAGGAGCTGTGCTCCAAAAGCTTGTGAGTTCAAATAAACCAGTATGGCTAAAACCTGGTGTTATGTGACTTCTGACTGCGTGGAGTTTGCACATTCTCACCATGTCTGCGTGGGTTTCCTCTGCGTGCTCTGGGTTCCTCCCACAGTCCGAAGATGTGCAGCTTAGGTGGATTGGTCATGCTAAATTGCCCATATTGTGCAGGGGAGGTGGATTAACCACAGGAAATGTAGGTTTACTGTGTTAGGGTTGGGGGGGATGGGTCTAGGAAGGATGATCTTCAGAGGGTCAGTGTGGACTCGAAAGTCTGAATGGTCTGCTTCTACACTGTAGGGATTCTATAATCTACATATTAAAGTTCAACTACTATTCTAATTCAGTTACAGTCTTACTATCGCAGGTGATTTTTTAAAATCTGCCATAAAAATTTTAAACATTTTTGAACATAATCCAGTGTATGATTTATAGAGATGCACAAGAAAGCTGTAATGTTTATATAGATATCAGTATCAATATAAATGCTGTAGAGGCGATTACAGTGCTGATGAAATATTAAAGATACCTTTATAAATAATATATGTACTTTCTTGGGAATAAGTATACATGCTCAGTTTTGTTTGTATATTAATCAAATTGATGGTTCTTTTTGAACTGCTTTCATCTATGTATGTTTTGCACTGGCACTATCTCAAAGATAAACAATGCTGTGATGTTGAAAAAATGTCCAAGTGTCATCAATTTTTTCTCTATTTTATTTCTTTCATATTTTTTCCTTACTTTAAGGGAGTAATGCTGTGAAACTCAACACCCTGCTGAAAGTTGAAACCAGACCACTGAAAGAAAAGTACTGTGAATTCTGTCTTTGGAAGACATCTGAAAACTCTGTTGGGAAAGGCAGCGCAAGGACTTTGGAGTTTGAGCAGTTGGAGCAAAGTTCAAATCTTGAGCCTGCAGGCAAAGCAGGAACGTGAGCCACTCAGGAAGCCATAGGTTCTGTACTTGCCAAGACATTGGAACTTTGCCGAAGAATATTTTTATCCTTGCTTCTTTCGCCCTGAAATCTCTCATAGTTGGGAGCATTAAGGATCACTTCATTGTCTGATGGGACTGCGGAGGAAGCAGAAAGACCAGAAGTTTACCAGGAGAGAGGCTAGTTATGTCTCCAGGGGAAACTAGGAAATATTACTTCCTATTCAACATATTCCAGGGCATATTCCCTTAATGAGAAATTCAATTATCAGTAGCAGTTGAAAGATAAAAGAAAAAGCCAAAAAAGACAAAGAATATATAAAAGAGAGAACATATGACATATTTCTGAGATAGAACCTATTTGTAGTATTTTCACTTGCCTGGAAGAGTGAAGCTTCAACCCTCAGGAAACTCAGCACAATCCCGAACATATTAACCTGCTTGATTGGCAACCTATCTGTCCACCACCTTAAATTTTTACTCCTTTACTGTTGGTTCAGTGTGTCTGCTGTATGCATTACGCACAAAACAGCACCTTTCAAATGAGTAATGTTAACCCCCGAATAGGGTACAGGCAGCAGCTGAACGGGAACACCAACAACTCTAAAATTCTTAAGGCACGTACCAGCCTGACTTGGAAATGTACTGTCAAAATCCCTGAACACCTGAACCATGCACACACCTTTAACTACGCAGACTACAGCAGTTCATAGCAGCATGTCACCATCATCTCTTCAAGGTCAGTTAGGAATAAACAGTAAATGATGGCTTTGCCAGCGATGTGCACATTGATGATTGAATTTTCATAAATCAGGGAGTGCTATTGTTTGACGTTACTAGACTTTAAACTTTAATCAGGATTTATCCCTCCTCTACACAGTGGAGATGGTTATCATTTGCTATTAGAAAACAAGAGTTGGAACAAGTAAGCAGACAAGGATGTACAAGCTTACAGGTGATATGTTTTGGGCATGAAGGTGGTGATGTGGCCACAATGCATACCTGAACTAGAAGACCTGAGGCCAACCTAACGTTAAGCATCAGAACTCATTTTTATTGGTCAGCTGCTACCTGACTGTCATACCTTCACTGGCACAATGTCAACTGGAAGAAATGAATTCCAGCAGCAGCCCAAAGAAGAGGATTATGGAACAACACCAGGAAAGATGGTTGGAGGAGAGTCATACGCCCATTATTCCACTCTTGCTCAACCTGACTCAATGTAATGTGTAATTAGCTCATGTCAGGAAATCTCCCGACTCTGCGCTCCTACATTGGAAAAATTATGCCCCGATTGGCATGATTTTTGTTTTTCTGTTGATAGGTTGATGAGACTGGTGGTTGAGGGTTAGTAAAGTGTGTGCAGAATGGAATCAGACACTCTGATGCCCCCATAGCCCCTCCCTTTCCCCCATGATACAGATTAGATTTGGCTACAGGAACTGTGGAGTGCTGAGGTGAGCCGTTTTTAAAAAGCCTGCCTTGGTTCTCGGGGAATTTGCCACCACTTTTTGGTTTTAATACATTGGGCTCTCTAGCCCACAGCTCTCACACCCCCTCACTTCTCCATCTACTCCTCATGATACTGTCCATCCACTCAATGGGCCCCTCATACTCTCTGTGTCAACCTGTGGCTCTACCCATTTCTATGGCCCCTTTGACCCCCTCTGCCAATTTAGTGTCAATTCATGGTAACTGTGTCACCACCATTTGGTCTTGTAACCTCCATGCTAACTTATTCAGTATTCACAGAGATAAAAGGTTGAGATGAAATAAAATAAAGTTCTATAAAGATCTCTATAAAGCTAAGTTCTCTCTATAAACATGTCCCATTCCTGAAAACCCATTAAAGATACTTAAATTCCATCAAGTATTGCTGAAAAAAAAGGCACATTTTGTTAAAGCATTTTGCTTTTGCACTCATCAGGACAATTTGCAAGAACAGGAATTTGAGGGGATAACCAACAATTATACCATTTGAGGGAAGGTTGCTGACTGGCTGGCAAGTGGATTCTAATTGACATTAACATGGTGAATGCAACTGAATAATGATAGTTAACTCAGAGATAGTAGGAACTGCCGATGCTGGTTAACTGTTAGGGTTTGTTTAAGTTTTAAACCAGGCAGTTTGACTCTGATTGGCTATCACTCATTTCATTGAGTTGAGACAGTTGTAGTGTGTGCACATGTTTCTTTTCTATCCACAAAAAAAAATCAGGGCCTTGTAGCTTCTACTACACAGAGTAATTATTTGCACACTTAGGATTATCCATAAAATATTATCCAGTTGAGAAATCACATCCCGACATTACGTTGTGAATTTTGTAAGCACTAGGTGGTTTCAATCAAGCCTGACAGTAAACTGTCTATCATCATTAACTGGCACGTTATCCATGATATCTTCTCTATTAGGTAACCGATTGGCACTGTTCTTTCAGACAGAATAAATATTCGTTTTCTGTTCAAATTGGTATTCTTGTGAATTGTACTGATGAGTGCAAGAAGAAAAGCATTGACAAACTATGATTTTTATCAGCAATACTCTGGTTCTGTGCAACAAAACAACTAACTATATCTCCTCACACACTGATGAAAAAAACACACATTTGTATTCATGATCCCACACCAAACACAGCTAATCTCTTTATAATCTCTTTGACCTGTAAAACAAACTGTGAACTTATGACTTTCACCCAATTGTGATAATGACAGGTTTATGGAAAGTAGTTAACTGTTAATAATGTTATTAAGATAGCACTTAGGGTTATGTCAACAAATAGCTATTGAAGTTGATGGTGCAGATTTTTCTTTTGGCATTATATTGGAGGCAGTCAGTTTTATTTCCCAAAGTGTAAAGCCTGGCCATTTAAATAACTTGACAGATTCTGAATTCTATCTGCTTTATCTGCCCTTCTGATTGATGATCTTTCTAAAGAATTATAAGTTCCAAATTTGAGACTAAAGCAGTTACTGCAACTAAAGTGGTATGCTTCAGCACTGAGTTCAAATATTTCTGCTGAGTTCAGGTTTCCCTCATTTGAAAGTCATTCCCCACACTGTTCCCTTTAACCTTGTTAAAAATAGAATCTGACAAAAAAGATGGATGGGACTTCTGGATGCGGGTCCCACCTGCCATTTTCAAAGGGTCCTGGCAGTTTCCATGACTCTGTGAAAACCTTGGCTTATGTGTCTTCTGCCCATTAACCTGAAAAACTGCCCAATATCAGATCAACACAGTATGGAGCTGGAGGAACACAGCAGGCCAGGCAGCATCAGAGGCGCAGGAAAGTTAAC
>NC_063340.1:60276624-60298643 GCF_021869965.1 Rhincodon typus
AGGCCAGGCAGCATCAGAGGAGCAGGAAAGCTGACGTTTCGGGTCAGGACCTGAATGGTTAACTTTCCTGCGCCTCTGATGCTGCCTGGCCTGCTGTGTTCCTCCAACTCCATACTGTGTTATCTCTGACTCCAGCATCGGCAGTTCTTGCTATCTCCAATATCAGATCAGATATTTTTCAGGTGCTCTCTACGTACAGGACATGAGCATTGAATTTGTCCATTAATACATGTTTTACTCTTCTAAAATAGGCAGAATACAGTCCAAATTCTACCCTAAGATTTCCTTTTGCTTTTGGTATACCTGACAAATGGTGTTTAGTAACCTGTTAATTCTTAATGACAACAAAGATGATTGATAAATTACTGTCTTGTATCATTACATAATGGTTAGACTTGTATTTATGTGATTGACATCACCCAACACCATTGATTCTTTAATGTTTAAGTGTTACTTTATCAAAAAATTTTTTTCTGTCAGAATTGACAGACATAGCAAGCTATTTGATACTAACATGATTCCCTAAGCACAGTTAAGATTATTGTCTAGTTAATCTGCTTTTGACTAAGGGTGCCACTGGGAGAGCAGACAAATAGTGTCAAGTGCTCTTTAACATCCAAAGCAGCTAGGGTCACAAACTGTCAGCTCTTTTGACAATGTAGCATTCTCTCAGTACTGCACATAAGGGTCAGTACATCTCATGCGTTCAATTCCTGAAGTGTAAGTCAAATTCTAACCCTTCTAATGCTAAACTTAAAACTGCTATCAAATGAACCAAGCCTAACAGGAAGAAATCGGGAAATACGAACAAACAGCTAGTGACCGAAGGCAGAGTCATTGACTTTTGCTCTTTATTGACCAGATTCAAATCCAGCATTTTTGAAAAAAAAGTCTGATGAGATATAGCAGTGACTAGCAAGGTCAGTAGAATGAATGGGGATAAAGTGATGACCCAGTAATCCACCCATAACTAATGCCATCAAAGAGGCTTTCGAAATGATTAACAATTTACTGGTGCAATACAATTCCCAGAAAGGCAGGTTTTCAGAATGGCCAACACAGCAGAAACAACTATCTGTTCCAACACATGGCAGCTGTTGTTCCAATATTTGGACAGTGTCAATGTGTTTATTCATTTCTCAGAAAGGAGCAGCATGTTGATCCTTTCATATATGTGATTTTTATGGTGACACATCAGCTGGGAAAAGCCAAATGTTCATTGTTACAATGCAGGGGAGATGCTTCCAAGAACATAATTAATAAAAACACTTCTCAAATTCCTGGTTACAAAGTATTCTTAGCCACGTCACAGTATAAAACCTGGCTGCTGTGAGCCACATTGATAAGCAGAGCCAAGAGCATTATATTAAACGAAAGTTTCCTTTGTTACTTAATATGAGTCTGAAGGCTGCCAACCTTGCTGCAGTGTGGGATGTGGCACTTAGCTATTGTGTTTAACCTAATGGAAAGCAGAAGTTGCAACACAGTATCACAGGATTGGTTCGAGCATTTTGCAGAAATTGTCTGTAATATTTTTGCTTTGTAAAGGCAGCCAATATGAAAGTACAACTGTGCCTGAATTAGGAAGAGATTTGCTGTTAGGATTAGCATTTATTTTTGCCCAGCTGAGTTTAAACTATTATAGATCTTCAGTGTCACATCTGCAATTCTGAAACCAGGACTCGAAATGTAACCCAACTGGGTCAATGGAAACTTAAAGGATGAGCAGACATCATCTTACCACCCTTTGACCAACTAACATCTAAGTAAGTCCTGAGCAGACTCAGCTGACAATTGAAACTACTAAAATGGGTTGGGTGCCTCATGAAGTATTTAAATTCTCACTTGTAACTGGATGCGACTTTAACTAATTTGGTAAAAACAAAACGAGGTTCGCAAATCAATTGGCCATTATCTAAAGCTGTTCTCTCCTGCAGGTATTTGGGTTATCAGCATCTGCAAGTCCTGCCTAAGCCTACAGATTGTATCCTTTTGATTTCCAATATCCCACCCCACAACTTTTTCACCCACACTATACACTCATCATAGAATCCCTACAGTGTGGAAACAGGCTATTCAGCCCAACAAGTCCACACCATCCCTCCAAAGAGCATCCCATCCAGACCCATTCCCCTAGTCTAACCCAACTAACCTAAACATCCCCGGGCACTATGGCCGATCTATCTACCCTGCACATCTTTGGACTGTGTGAGGAAACCGGAGCACCTGGAGGAAGCCCACACAGACATGGGGGGAATGTGCAAACTCCACACAGACAGTTGCCCAAGGCTGGAATTGAACCCGGGTCCCTGGCGCTGTGAGGCAGCAGTGCTAACCACTGAGCCAACATGCCACCCTCTATCACGACTATTGCATTGCTTCACTCTTGTAGACATTCAAACAGTTGGAAGAGGCCACAGCCTGGGGATTCAGGAGAAAAAGCTGATGGGTCTGCAAGAAAACAGCAAGTGAAGGAGGTTAACCATATATAGCCTTACCTGGCCTGCAGGACCACAGGTTAAGAATTAGTTGGATAGTTCTAATTGAACAGTGTGTGAGGTGGCTCTGCTTCATAAGGCAGGCTGCCATGTGACCTATGATCTTGTATCTACACCAATTTTTTAAGGTCCTAATAATTATGCTTGACCAAATCTACTCATTGCTTTCATGAAATAAACTTCCTTGTTATCTAAGGTCTCTTCTGTAATACTCTACAGTGTTGTATCGTGTACCACTAGCCATTAGGTAGGCCCAAGGCAAAAGAAAGACAAGGGAGTATAGGTGGTTGAAAGCTACCTCAAAAAGCCCTAGCCTAACACCTCATGCTAATGGAGGGACAAAAGTCACAAAGTGGCAGGAGTAGTCATTTGGAAAAATACTGTGTATTACTGCCCTGGAGTATCAGCTTGGATTATAATACTCATATCTGGAACGGGACTTACACCCACAGCGTTCTGACATAATTAAGGGCACAGCAATGCACATTGAAACAGACTGTGCACATGGGAGCCAATTAATTTTGAGAGATAGGTGATTTGGATACATCAATTGATACCACTATTTCAACCCCGATAAAATGCATACACCACAGACATGAACTATTCATCCTGTTTAACTGCCTATTTTTATCCACATTTTAACATGGAAAGTGCAGCTGGGATTGATTGGTGAAGTAAATAGACTGAACTTTTATGAGATGTAATGAAATCTGGAGTATCTTCTTCAACTTTAAATGTCACAATCTTTATTTACTTGCTCAGTTTTCTCTGAGTGCACATTTTGAGGGTATATTCTCTCCATGGGGAATCATCTGCCACCCAATACTCAGCGTAGTAATTTCTCTCAGAACCTTTAAGTACCATCATTGGCATTAAGGGACACCTTTGTAGGCCCCACTGTTTGAAACCAGTTTTGAGAGGTGAAAGGACAGTGTTCTCAAAAATCTTGGCAAACACAATTGCTCCCTCTTGGCTTGGTTTTATTTATCATTGCAGTGCTGCCTCTTGGCCTGGTTTTATTTATCATTGCAGTTATGTGTAAGAATAAACATCCTGCTATTTCCTATTCTGCTCAATCCATACACAGAAATAGATAGAACCGTCTTTAGTTTCATGCAATCGATGATTTAGGCACTTGAAGTATACCATGGACATGGTGAAAACAGCAATGTAATTTAACAGAGTGCAAATTACAAATGGTGAAGAGTGGAGATGAAACGTAAAAGGATAAAGTAAAGACATTCCAAAAGGTATCACATAAGAACACAAGAACAGAAGAACCAGGAGCAGGATTAGGCCATCTGGATCTTCAAACCTCTCTGCAATTCAATAAAATCATAGCTGATCACTTCATGGCCTCCGCTCCACTTACCCATCCTCTCACCATAACCCTTAATTCCTTTACTGTTCAAAAAATTATCATTCTTAGCTTTAAAAACATTCTGCGAGAAAGCCTCAACTGCTTCACTAGGCAGGGAATTCCACAGATTCACAAACCTTTAGGTGAAGAATTTCCTCCTCAATTCAGTCCTAAATCTGCCCTCCCTTATTTTGAGTCTATGCCCTCTTGTCTAGTTTTACCCACTAGTGGAAACAACCTCCCTACTTCTATCTTATCATAATTTTATGTTTCTATAAGATTCCCCTTCATTCTTCTAAATTCATGATAATTACAACAAATTGAAGACTAATTTTGGTGCCTTCTGTTGAAATAGTTTTTTGGGCACCTTTGAGGTGATGTTTTTATAATTCATGTTTGCAGACATGTTTTTGTAAACCTTTAACATAAATGTCTTAACAGTTAAGCACTGTTCTGGATCTTAGCCATTACTTGAAAGGACCGTTAGGTTGTTCTATAAACATTGGATTTGTTTATAATGTGAACCCAGATGCACATTAATTATTCTCAGTTTGTGACTGAGGAATAGCAGCCCTTCAGGCAGAATATGTCAGCACATCATAATCTGCTCCTGAGCTGGAAAACCTGACCAGCTCAGTATAAACAAACTATCACTGAAATCACTTCTGTTTATGCTGCAGACTTTGTAACTTACAACAGAAATTTTACACTACACTTTAACCACTTGGCTGCTGACTTCACAATAATGTCATTACTTCCCCAGTGTACACTACAGCAGTCTCAATATACCATGGCCTTTGATATAACATGGATTGTTTATGGTGTTCTCACCAGCTGAGAGGCCATAAACACTTGTTGTAAGTGGCATACCACTTTTTAACTATACTTGTAGGGATTCTCAAAGACAGCTTTATAGTCTGCAGAATTTCCCTTTAAATTTACATAATTGAATATTTCTGGTCCGTAAATTTAGTTCGTCAGATTTGACCTTTATCATTCCCAGGCAAAATGTTTGAAGTAAGGTTGGGCATATTTACTTCCAAACTACTTTTAAATTTCAATCTATTACCTTGTGGTCACACAATGTTCAATGACATTTTTTTCAAAAGAATATTTACAATGATGGAGACATTCAAGATCTGCTTCACACAGAAAGGGATAAGTATCCTCATTTTCCACAGGATGAAGGTCCAAGAATGACAGGTGCCACTGCACACAGAAAGTGGCTCAGTGCCTGTGATGATTCCAGTTGGATCTGTTGTGTTTACGCTGTGGATAGATTCAACAGTCTGGAGGAACTGTATGTACGCAAGAATCACTGAATCAGCACACTTTCTCCTTTTAGTGATTTTAGTGATATTTTGGAAGTGGAAAACCTGGTGAATGTATCTTTTGTGTGAAGTTGTACTTTCCATATATTTTAAATATTCTTTTTTTGGGGGAAGGGCAAGATTCAGAAAGACCAGCAACTTCAAAACTATATAGCTGGCCTGTAATGAGATGTTCCACTTCATCTCTGTGTGCTTTTGTATTTGCCGTCGGCAGCACTTTTGTTTAGACAGTGAATGAAGATCCCACTCCAGTCAAGATACTCTGCCTACATTAATATAATGTCTGGGATGATTTATACCAATCAGATCTGGCAGATCTGTAAAATAACGGGAGAATAAATTCAATTCTATTGCATTGACTTAGTTGAGTTCTTAAAAATATTTTAAAGTGGACATTGAGCCAGGGACTTTCCTAATACATGATATCAATCTCTTAACTGTAACAGCCCAGTGTCCACGAGTCACCTTATGTTGATTACAATGTTAAATACAAATGACGATTCACCACTCACAGTCTAAAGTTCCCAGAATCCACATTCAATATCAATGTTAAAGTGGTTTATATTTCAGATTCAAGTGGTGTACCTTTTAAATATGTTGTACAACCCAGATCATTTTCATAAAAGTAAATAAAAGACAAATATTTTCTTCAGTTGTGGTGTTAGCCTCTCTAACAAGTTTACATTAGGATTACAACCGGATGAGTGAGGCCTGCATTTTGGGAATTCAGGGCACAATGCTGCACTGACAACAATACAAAAGCAACTTAAAACTAGTCAAACAAAATCCATTTCCAATCCTAATCTTTTCCTTGCACCATAATAGACGTCAGGTTTGCAGCAAAGGTCGCCACGTAGGGATTTTAAATATCTTCCAGCATTGAACCTACTAAAGCTCGCAGGTTCAGTGGGGGCACATCTCAATGCTGTACATCTGTAGTGCCTGACTGCCTTATGCAGTGTGGGCCATGCTGCCCATGCTGCTTGCCCAGCCTGCATCCTCCACCATGGGAGGGGAATTGAAAGCTACATTGGCTCTGGTAGAGGCCAGTACATGTTAATTAACTGGCTGGATGAGAAGCAAAACTCCCAGATTAAGGGTGTTGCTCTCTTACCCATTTATCTTCAACAAGATGGGCAGGCTGTTTGAAGACTATCATCTAGGCCTCAAGAAATCACTGTAGGAGTTCCTCAGGGTAGTGTTCTAGATCCAAATCTATTAAGTTGTTTCATCAATGACCTTCCCAATAATAAGGCCTGATGTGGAGATGTTTGCTGACGATTGCATTTGGAACAGGTGGGACTTTAACTTGGGTGTTGTGGCCCAAGGGTAGGGACACTTCCTCTGCACTACATGAGGCCCCAATGAAGGGCTTTATCAAATAATCTATTTCATGTTTCACAGGTGATACCAAAACAACGTCAGCTGAACAGCTCAAATTTCCAATCAGTCACATCCAGCATGATACAAAATGGCCTTGTGGAGTTCTAACCTAAGAAATATAGTTAACTGCTTGATGAAAATATGGTTACATCTTCTTAGCTTGGAAGGACAAATTTCATTGTGAAGCCTTTTCTCTGGAATGCTGAGTGAATGTGAAGTTAGTTGTTGGACCAGAAATGTAGGTCACAGCAGTGATATGACACAGTGGCCTTTTGGCTGTTGTTAAAAAGGAGGAAAGCTATGAGGGGAGACCTGGAAGGCAAATGATCCTGTGACTAAGCTCAGCAGCTTGTAATGTGAGATCACCTGCAGCCGTCACATTTTCACAAGTGATATTTGTGAGTATCAATTCTTCTAATTTAAACTGTAAGATACAGATCCTGTATTTAAACTTTTATTCCTGGTACCAAAACAAGCATCAAACTGTTCTTGAAAGCAAAACATCAGAATATTTGCTTATTCTCCACAATTGAAGGATACTGCCTCCCTTTCACAGACGGCACACCCTGACCCTGCAGCACAGGAACCATCAGACTACATTCAGTTATCTTAGTTATTTACCAACGTTTCCACGCATGCAGGAATGAAAGGATCATTTCATTCATTTATCTAAACATTTTTCGGTGCCAGCAGTTCAAGTAAAAATTGTTATGTGTTTCATATGTTTCTCAGATCCAAAATGGAAACCACAAATTTTAACACTGCAGCCCAATGTTCCAAGTTGGAATGGGAATGGCAATGCATCTGACGCCATATTGGTTTGAGGGCTTCGTAAGATTCCCTAATAGCTACGTAAAATAAACGCAGGCTAAATTTTTTAAATAAATAATCCTGCGTCTGAATCAGGTACATTTTACAGAATTGTTTTCAGTGCCAATCCTCCTTAATCTGCCCAGCAAACTGTGGCAAGAATAGCCAACATGTCCATATTTATTCATGGGAAGTGGGTTTCACAGGTAAGGCCAGAATTTATTGCCCATCTCTAACTGCCATTGAGTTGGTGGTGAGACTGTTTAAAAAGATCTCACCTTCAGTGCAGTAAACCTCTGGATGATCTTTTTAGGCTTCCAGCTGTGACTCGACCACCATTTAGGCTGTTTTCTTTGGTAAGTGTGAGATCCTTTTGCAGGGTGAATCTTTCAAAGGATTTGTTGACCATGGAAATGCTACTGAACTTACCCTTAGCAAGCTGAGGTACAGCAGTAACAAGGAAAGCAGCAAAGATTTGCACAGGCCTCAAGAAGGGAGCAAAATAAACCAGTAGGAATTGCAATGTGCGATTATGCAGAAAGTGATCATTATATGTAAAAACTCAAAGAGGCCATTGTGGAAAGTGGCTGGTGGAGACAGTCACTTGGCTGTGTCAACTGATGCAGTGAAGCCAGAGCTCAACCTAGTAGGTCTGAACCATACATCAATTAGGAGACCATCCTCCCAGTGCACCAATACTCTGTCCGCCTTTTTAACCAGACCCAATACATATCAGTGCTTTCAAAGCATCTAACTTCATAGGTGTTCCTGCTGCATCACTGAGATTATGAAGAGTAACAGCTGTACCAAACAAAACATTTTACTTTATTGAGAGACTCTGAAAAATTTCAAAATATAAACTGGAGCTTACAAGTATCAAGAGCTAGGACCAAATCTGAGTTGTATTCCACCTCTGTCTCCAGACTGCTGGGAAAGGCAATTCTATAAACTCAGCTCCTGACGCAGGTGCACACATATTGCAGGTCAGGCTGCTGACAGAGGATGTTGTTGGTATCCCAAATGATTCACAATTCAAAGCACATTTAAAGGATAGCTGCTATTCCAGACATACTGTTCCTCCGACTGTAAGCATAAGGGAGCAGGAGAATGGTTACTTTACCAAGATAACTGAATGATAGTATGTGAGAAACTGCAATAACTTCTTGCTGCCGGCAGAGGATTTATACAGTGTTAACATATATAAATACCATGAGCAATAAATAGAAATATTCTAATATAGATTATTGCCAACAGGGATAGTGAAAAAAATGTATTAGCAACAAATTCCTTAATGGATTCAAGCCTTACCATTCCCTTTTTATAAATTGGAATGTTCTACAGTATTGAAGATAATATATAATTTGTATAATTGACAAGAACTTTCAGTTTATCCAAACAATGGATAGATATAATTCTTGTGTGAATTCTCTTCCCAATTAAACAAAGGGATTGCTTAATGTTCCTCTTTTCCAACCATTTATAAATCAGTGCAAGCTTTATATATAATTATAGCCAAATAAAAATGAGAAGATTAATAATGTCTTAATGATCAACAATTTTATTTTTGGGGGAGCAGAGGCTTTAAGATGTAAAACAGTTTTCTAAATAATGATGAGCTGAGTGACACAGTTTGACATGTTGCACATGGCCTTTGAGCAAGAGGTTTGTCAGAAGTGACAAATGGCACATTCTTACACCAGAGCCTCAGCTCCAGACCTCTGTCGCTCCCATGAGGGGTATAATTTTGTCCTTGAGGTCACTAAAGTAATTGATCCCATGAAATTATGCCCTTGTTCTTATTTTTCCCCTTTCCTTGGACAGATCTATAAAAACTGTCTTGGGGTGCATTTCCAAATGTTTTTGGCTAAAAGTGGACTATAAGAGAAATTAGCAGGATGGCCCAGAGAGATTAACTCATTAATGCAATGACCAACTTCAATAATACCAGAATTCTAAAAAAGGTTGATCAAATGGGAACTTTATGACACAGCTATGAAATCAACAGTGAAAATAATAATTGGAGCATCATTACTTCTATGAACACATACTTGTCAGTTACTAGATTACCCTATCTTGTATACAAAACCATATTAGCTAGAAAGAACCACAGTGATCTGCAAGATGTGATACATTAGCCAATTTCAGTTGGAACAATACTGGAGGTACTATGGAAGGGCTCAGAGTCCTTGAGCTAGCAGGAAGCAAAGCAAAGTTAAATCTGTCCTGATTTCTGCCTGGTGGGTCACACCGCAAAGTTTTAATGCGTAATTCTGATTTCGGCAGGATGTAGTTTGGGCTGTGATGCCGCCTTACCAAATGAGAAGCTGACATTCAAGACATAAAAAATCTACACAGGCTTCTTCCATAACTTCAGCAGAATCGGTAGAATCCACTGATAAATGGTGAGGACTTGGTTGCACTCTGTGTCCATTTGGCTTGACTGTGACTGTTTGGCCAAAGTAATGCAGAGGTTCTAACAAATAGACAAGCACATCACCTGGATTTTCCTTCTGTTTCCTGTCCCCAAATTATTAGGGAAATGATGAGTACAGTGATTCCTGCCATCAACACCCTGCTGCTTCAATATGGATTTTCATTCACTCATCCTTTTGAGAATGGGCTCCAAGAATGCTTACTCTGTCAGCTGCATTCAGGTTTTGACAAGACAGGCAAAACCCAGAACATCATCCAACCCTCTTTCCTCTAACTACATTCCATGTGGTAGTGCAGGGCTTTGCAATACCTGGGGCAAAAGCTGAAGACCTTCAAAAGTCCTTTTAGGAAAGAGGACACTTTATAGAGTGCATATGTCCTACTTTTTAGACATCGTTTCCTTATTCTTGTTCGACATTGATACAGACGGTATCCCTCAACATATTGCATTCTGACTGCACTGTTGTTGTAAATTCTCTTGGTTACTGCTGCAGGTTTGGGTCTGCATTAGGGGTTACTGCTGTGACTCCAAACCAGCAAAATGTTCAGAGTCACAGCAGGATCAATGGAAATCCCAATCGTCCACCATTTGGTAGGAAGAGGAGAATCTTGGCAAATGTGTAAGCACCTTCAGGTGAAATAATCATTCTTTTTAAAGATAAAATGCTGGGCTGCTGTTATTTTGCTCAGCAAGAATGGTGTGCCTCAATTTTAGAGGAGAAACCAAGAAGAGTGGTTTTTCTGGATGTCCTTCAGAAATACAATGCGATGTGGTGCTTATGTCTTGTCGGCATGCTTCCTGCCGAAAGTAAGGCAGGTTGCCAGGCCAGTTTCCTATTGGGGTGGAAAGCACCTGGGGGCTGGATGTCATGTAAATCTGACATTGTGTCAGAGATTGGGTGGGAATCTGCTGGGATCTTGAGGGTTATCTGATTGTTGATCTCTGATGGTATGTGGATTAGCTTGCTGGGCCAGAACCCACTCGTGCTTCTGCTGACCCACATGCAGGGCAGTAATGAATTTTGCTCCTGTTTCTGTCCTTCTCGTTTCCTTCAGCCTGCTGAGATTCCCACAGCCTGGTGAACTTGGCCCCACTGAGTTAAAATCAGACACCTTGTTCAAATGAAGGCATCCAATCTCCTTAAAAGTATTAGGTGACTGATCACCTCTTTGGAACATGTTGACTGCCTACACCTATCCCCTTCTTTCCCTCTCCCCACTCCTTCCCATTCCCCTCCAGTTCTCCCTCACTCCATCTTCCCCATCTTCCCCTCCTCCTTCATTCTAACTGCAGATGGGAGGATTGGTGTCAGGTTCAAATTTTAAAATGCTTTCCCTGCCCTCTTTCTCCCTGTCCTTGGGGTTAAACCTTCCCACCCTGGTGTTTAGTTAATGCCTGTCAGTTTAGGATAAATAATGAGTGAAGAAACAATGTAATTGCATCATTATTAATAATGGAAAAATGTCATTTTTAAAACAGAAAACCAGCAGAGAGGAATTCTTTAGCCAACATTTAAACACATCTCTCTGCTGCTATCAAGCTCAGGCTGATAACTGTCAAGGCCAGCCTACTGCTTTTATCATTTACAATGAGTGATCTTTCATTATACATATTTCCACATGCTTTGAGATGTGGTGCACATTTCCTAAGGTCAGGCCAACAGGAAAATTGGACACAAATGTACTCTCAACAAATATGTAAACTTAAAGCAACTGTTCCGAGAAGCACAGAGATAAAGCAAGAGAGATTAGGATTGTTAACCACAGCAAGTTCAGTCCCAGGTCTTCTTGTAACTGAAGTAGCTTGTGGGTCTAGTAAACTGCAGTGCTGTAGAATGGGAAAGGGATGAAAATAAGTAAAAGTCTGCAGCATCTATGGATGAGGCAGTGGACTTGGCCCTCCACTGTCCATTCTCAGCAGGAGATGAATATAGAGGTCAGTGCATTTGCTTTCCTGAACAAAACGGGGCTAACTGATGTGAGGAAACCTGCTGCTACCACAAAGAGAAGTACAGAAGTGCAGCTTGTTAAGGTTGACAAATGGCTCGAAATTCTACTCCTTTTCAATTGTGAAGGATTTTTAAAACCAGATGTTAACTTTTTAAAAAAAATATAGATGATAATCCCTAGAAATAGACCCAAATTAGAATCAATTCCAAATCAAGGATATAAAGAAGAATTCAATGTTTCTACACATGTTCACTCAATAAAAATGAAACCTTTAACACAAGTGATTAGCTTTTTGTGAGTTTTACTGCTAATCATAAATCTCCAGTTATATAAAACTTGCCCTCACACACAGTCAGGCAACAGTAGCAGCAATAACACTTTCAGGTCAGAGCTCATGTGACTATTTATTTCCTAAAGGGCCTTGTCAGTCCAAACTGACTGTCCCTAACAATGTATACACTGCATGTATGGATCAGGAATTCTTGGCTGACATGGTACTGTTATGACTGTGATGGGAGGAATGCCCTGGTCATCAGGGGAGGGGGTAGAGCAATGGTATTGTCACTGGGTAAGTATCCCAGAAACCCAGATTAATGATCTGACGACATAAATTCAAATCTCACAATGGCAGTTTTGGTGAAATTTGAAGTCAACAAAAATTGTAGAATAAAAGGGTTGTCTAATGGTGTAACCACTATTAATTGTCATTAAAAAAAAATCTGATTCACTAAAGTCCTTCAGGGAAGGATATTTGTCATCCTTACCTCGTCTGGCCTACATGTGACTCCAGACCCACAGCAATGTCAATGACTTTTAACAGCTCCTTGAGACGGGCAATTAATGTTGGCTGAGCCAGAGATGCCCACATCCCATGAAAGAATACAAACAGCCATCACTGCTCCACTCATCACACCATTATTATAAGCGTTAATGAAGCCATAAAAATGGCCAATTGATTATCTTGTATTCTAATTTTCAGTGTGGCACCATGGCTCAGTGGTTAGCACCTATGCCTCACAATGCCAGGGACCCAGGCTTGGTTCCACCCTCAGGTGATTGTATGGAGTTTGCACATTCTCCCTGTGTCTGTGTGGGTTTCTGTCACAGCCCAAAAATGTGCAGGCTAGGTGGATTGGCCATGCTAAATTGCCCATTGTGTTCAGCGATGTGTAAATTATGTGGGTTATATAGGTCTAGGTGGGATAATCTGAGGGTCAGTGTGGAATTTTTGGGCCCAAGGGCCTGTTTCCACACTGTAGGGATTCTATGATTGTCTTAATAGAAGACTCTTTCACCAAGCTTTCTTAATGCACTCAAAAATAATCTGTTTATTATAAATAAAACATTTGAAAAAACTGACAACAACTAAACGATAAACCAGAAGTGGAACCATGTCCTCTTAATCACCAAAATTGGTGGTTTAGTGGACAGTGAAGAGCATTATCTCAGAGTACAAAATGGGACCTTGATCAGATGGTCTGGTGGGCTGAGGAATGGCAGATGGAGATTAATTTAGATAAGTGTGAGGTGTTGTATTTTGGTAAGGCAAACCAGGTCAAGACTTATACACTTAATGATAGGATCCTGGGGAGTGTTGCCGAACAAAGAGACCTTGGAGTGCAGGTTCATAGTTCCTTGAAGGTGGAGTCACAGGTTAGTGCAGAAGGCATTTGGTACTCTTGCCTTTATTGGCCAGTGCGTTGAATATAGGAGTTGGGAGGTCATGTTGCAGCTGTACAGGACATTGGTTAGGCCACTTTTGGAACACTATGTGCAATTCTGGTCTCCCTGCTATAGGAAGGATGTTGTGAAGCTTGAAAGGGTGTAGAAAAGATTCAAGAATGTTGCCAGGGTTGGAGGGTTTAAGCTACAGGGAGATGCTAAGTAGGCTGGGGCTATTTTCCCTAGAGTGTCGGTGCTGAGGGGTGACCTTGTAGAGGCTTATAAAATCATGATGAGCACAGATAGAGTAAATGGAGAAGGTCTTTTTCCCAGGGTAGGGGAGTCCAAATCTAGAGGGCACAGGTTAAAGGTGAGATGGGAAAGATTTAAAAGGGACCCAAGGGATAACATTTTCACGCAGAGGGTGGTGAATGTATGGAATGAGCTGCCAGAGGAAGTGGTGGAGGTTGGTACAATTATAAAATTTAAAAGGCATCTGGATGGGTATATGAATAGGAAGGGTTTAGAGGGATATGGGCCAAATGCTGGCAAATGGGACTAGATTAATTTAGGATATCTGGTCAACATGGACAAGTTGGTCTGAAGGGTCTGTTTTCATGCTGTACAGCTCTATGACTCTATGACTCTATTTGCATTTTAGGAGAAAGAGGAGAGACTGATGCAGAAGAACACTGATTGTCACATGATTAGGATGACAGATACCTGAGAAATCACAATTTCTCATTATTTTATCATCAGGTTACTTGTATGGCTGTCATAATTTGTGTAGATAGATAAGAAGTAGATTTACAGCTGGAACTGCACAGGGATATAAAGCACATAGTTATTGCAATAATACCCACTCCAATGGGCAGAATTTTCTTCTCCCTTGAGTGGTGTGGGTAACAGAAAGTAAGTTGGTAAAATGGCAAAAATAAATAAAAAATCAAATTGGATAAGCATTTTCAATTCTCCCTTTAAGGTCTAAATCTTACTTTGAATCTTACTGGTGAATGATAACTTCCAAATTGACATAGATGTGCGTCTCATTTGTATGCAGCTCTCAATTCTCCTCTCCATCCCTGAGAAACTAAATGGTGCCAGTTCCTGACAAGGCAGTCAGAGCAGTCACCTGGTGGCAGCAGCTTGCCACTTATTCTCCAGGTCAGATACTGCCCTCCTCCAAGTGGGCATTGGCAAGCCACCAGTTTCGTCATAGTAACTTTTGGACCAACTCACAAACCATTTCAGCCTTTCTGGAGCTCAGAAAAACTTATGATTTCATGTTTCTGCCAGGTTGCTTTGGCCAGAGGACTGGATGCATCTCATGCATCTACACAGGACATAGCTTATGGCTTTTGGCTTACTTTCTTAGTGATTGCTTACTTTGTAATTACTCAGAAGCTGCCAGCCTCTGTGACTTGCACTGCTTTTTCATACAGTGGGAATGACTGGCAGCTTGCCATGGTTCAGAATACTGAACTGTCAATGGGGTAGACATCTGGCTATACAACACCATGCAATGTCAATGTCATACCTACAGCATGTGTCATCAGCTTACTTAAACAAATGGCCATATCTGAACGGCCAAAGGGGAATAGTCCTTATTGGGTTTGGGGAGGACACTGGTCAGACAGGCTTTACCACTGCAGTCAGTCAAGAGGCTCATCCAAATTCAGTTCAAGGATTGGCCACAACCGATCAGGCAACTGGTCTCACCAGACTCTGATAATACCATTTCCTTGCAGTTTGGGGTTTTGGCCACAGGTGAAGTGGAATCAGTCTCGGGTATACAAGATGGATCCTTGTGATATCTGCTGGGAAAGTTGGCCATTTTTTTCCTTCAATGTGACAAAGGGAGGTATTGAGTATTATGGAAGTGGATGCAAGAGCAGTCAGTGATGATGTAGGAGCAGGAGAGATGATGAGGTGGCCTCCAGTGAATGAATAGGAAGTGCAGAAGGCAGGAAAGATCAGTAGTTTGGAAGGATGAGATGGGTGAGAGGGCTGTTGAGTGGACGTGATGCATGCAGAATGTTGATAGTGAGCCTTGCTGAGATGCAAGTGCAGTGGCAGAGTTAGAGTTAGAGTTAGAGCGACAGTAAGGCAGCAAAGAGAAGACAGGAACACTCAAACTTGCACATTGCAGAAGATCAATAACCTTCTTTATGAAAGTTGTGAATTCCTATTTATCCCTGAAACAAAACTGAAATGGGCTATCATCTTAGTCCAGGCTGGTTTGTTTTAGTTATGTGATCTCCTTTGTTGGTTTGCAGAAAAAAATGATGGACCTCCTCTTTCCCACCCCTCCACCAGTACCTCCAGATCCCCGTCTGTGCAGTGGGGAGCAAGTTTCGGTTTCTGAGTCATGTCCTCAGTGATGATGATAGAGCAAATTCAATCCAACGTCTCACTTCAATACAGCTTCCCTTCAGATGAAAAAATAAGTGAAACGTTCATGGACAAATGACAGACACCAAAATATATTTCATTGGTTGCTGAAAGGCACAATATCTGTTGTAACAAAACAAGCAAATGCTTCTGGTCGGATGAGGGGTTAAAGGATTTAGAATGAAAATCAAAATAATTCCGTTCTTTGCCTCATTTGTCATGCTTTTGTTCCTGTGCATTTGATGAGCGAATGTTCCATGTTTAGGCAAGTGAAAAATAAAAATAATCGTCAAGTGAATTATCACTTAATGCTCAGCAGTGCAATGAGAGCAAAATGTATTAAGCCCTGCCTCAAACAATGTTCAGTGTTCTCTAGAACAAACAGAACATCATTCCTGTCAAATGAGAGTATATTATGGGAATTCTTTTACAATGAGTAAATCTTCGAAACTAAACGCTATGCATGATTTACATAACTTGTGATTTATGGGTTTTTGTCATACTTATGATCCAGTAAAAAAAAACGTTTTCATCAGATTTCTTTATCTTTGATTTTTGAGACTGAATTGTTAATTTTCCAATGAAAGGGCTGTCTGGAGAATTTATTTTATTTATGAGATTTAAATTCAAAGACATGGGATGTCAATTTGACGATTTATTGACGAGCACAATCAAGATTCCAATCTTTTGAATCTATATTCATAATTATTTATAAAAAACAAGTTTGTAAATTCTACGATCAAGCTCTGGAGAATGGAGAATGTTCCATTTTAGCAATGCTGTTTTTACAGATTAGGTGCAGCAATCTGAGCAATATTTCCTATACTTAATGTGCTTCCATTCATCTCTTTAAATGCATTTGCCAGAAAGGAATATCTTTCATTTTATGAAATGACAGCTTTACCAATCTCAATTAAGTGGAAAGAATCCTGCTGATACTGTCTCACGCCCTTTGAATCTTCAGAATGATGTCTACACATTAATGATACTTCATTCAATCAACTGGACCTGATTCTTTTCAGAGAAGAATTTGGCAACAGTCTAAGGTATAGTGGTCAGAATTGACCATCACTGTTCTTTGTTAGATTTTCAAACTTGAACAAAGTGTGGGATGCCAGGATTTGGCAATGGACAATTTTTCATTTCACGCATCTCAAGAATTATTTTTAATTTGACAGGAATGTGATGATTACGTTGGAGATTAGACAGTTTTGTCATGCCAGCAAGTGTGTGATGCGAAGAGACCCTAGTAGGGTAATAAAATCCTTATAGTTTTGGTTTCTTAAAGGTTGGAAGAAAATGAATTCCTTCTAGGGCCCATAAAAAATTATTGCATCCCCTCATCCCTCCTCTGCTAAAGATCCCCATTGGCTAACTGTCTCAGCATTTACCTGAGAGCTGGGAACTGTTCCCTTGAATCCCAATGTGGCCACCACTTAATAGGCAAATTGCTTCAGACAGGAATCCACTCTGATACATGGTACTGAAAGCAGGGAATTAGAATTACATAGGCCTTACAACCAAACCCAGTGAATTTCTTGGCTTCCCAATCCAGTAGACTGTACGCATCGATGGAGTGAAAAATCAGGAGCTCCATATCACTTCAAGGATTCCAAATGCCCAGCTAACCAGTGACTTCACTCATTGAGATTGTCAATTATTGCCAAATATGAATAGTTTGGTGTTGTAGGCCAGACCCTGGATTGAACCTGCTTAAACTCACTTCATAAAGGATTCTGACAGCCTTGAATAGGAATCCAAGCCACAAAAGGTGAAAGGTAAATATCTAACACATTGCAGCATCCAGTTCCCCAATGTTAAAAAGGATGGGTGAAAGGTCATTTTAAAAATTCAGTAAATCCACTAAAAGCAATCTGATATTTAACTTATAACCCATTTCTAAAGCTTTCTGAAATAGTTTGAATCTTTTAATATGGTCTAATGCTGAGGCATTCAAGTAATGGTTTGGTCTTAATCCATTTCCATGAATAGTTTCATATTTACTGATTGTTTTTCCCAAGCCATCATATTCAGTCTATTCGTTGTATAAACAAGAACTGGCTGTGCTGTTGGTTCCCTTTGTACTTGCCAGAATGTCTACATGTGCTGATTACAATATCCTCAAGTCAACTGGAAAGAAAATGCAAGCAGTGGACACACACACAGCCAATAAACAGGAAGAGTAATGATAATTTTGTGTGCGTGTTGACAGGGAGTTGGAATGGTCATTGAGTGATACATGAATCCCAACTTGTGTTACAGTAAAAAAGAATTATATATAGGTTTTCCCAGCACTTGCATGGACCAGAAATAGGTAACTACCACTGTGGCATTGGGATAGATCAGTCTGAAAGTGGATATATCAGTGATCCAAACAAATACAGCTGCAGATTTTATCCTGACGCAGTCCTTGCCACTATCCACATGGATGATGTTAAAAAGTGGATTTGACCTTTGCTGTAGAAGCTGAACCAATCCATGGTGGCTTATCACTCGTGAACAAGGAGAATGGTTTCCCATTGGTACATTGAAGCATCAGCTCCAAGAGCAGATTCCTGCCTTTGACCACCTATGGGAGAATATTTCTCTTCTCAGGTGGATGTAAAGGATCCCGTGACATATTTCAAAAGAGAACAGACCCACATGGGTAATGATCTTTGAATTACTATCTAAACCATGTATGAACTGGTGCAGGGCAGATAAAATCAGAGCGATGAATGTGTGGTTTAAAGGTTGGTATAGGTGGAATAGGTTTTGATTCATTAAGTACTGAATTTTTTTTTGATTTGCTTTATTTATTGTCACGTGACAAAATACAGTGAAAAGTATTGTACAGTGATGCTACTCTCTGGCCATCCTAAATCACAGAAAAATATCGAAGATAAAGGCAGAAAAATAAAGAAGTAAAGAAAAGTGCTTAATTTTACAGTCCTTCTCGTTAAGTGCTCTGCCATGGGCCACGGGCCTGGTGGCCAGGCATTTGTTCCCTTCGCTGATGGAATGAAAGTCACCACTCCTCAGTGCTATCTCACTTCCACTGACCCCCTTGCCACTATGAATCCTCACTGGGCCTTGCCAGTGCAGATGCCACTGATGCTGCCAGGTACTGTACCGGCCCAAACTTGACTCAGCCACTGCCATGAATCTGCTTCAGGCTCATCTTGCTTATGCAGCCGCTGTAGATGCAGCCCAGTCTTGTACTGGGCCCAAACTTGCCTCTGCCGTCTCCTCCATAAATCTTAACTGGACGCATCTGCGGCTGGGAACCCAAACTCACTGATACCAGTGCTGGGCAAAGCAAGAGCTGTACTTTTGAGATGGTCTTCACTTTAACCTGAGCGGACCGGAGTTCCATTGAGTCATGTAACTATGGCAGTGAGATGGTTTTTAAACTATGTAGTTGGGTGCTGGAAAGGCGATGAACATGGGAGAGGAAATTTGGTAAATTAAACAGAAAGAACGAGCTAATAGAGCTGGATATTGATATGGATAATGATAAGCAGAGTGTGTCAGGAAGGGAAAGAGCTTATGGACTTAAGATAACACTCACAGTAAAGGTCGGAGTTGGTAAGAATGTTAGGAAGGCAGAATTAAAGGTTCTGTATATGAATCTGTGCAACTTTCATAACAGAACAAATGAATTTACAGAAGCAATAGAACTAAATATATATGACCTGATAGCCATTTCAGGGACATGGCTGAAAGGTGGCAAACTTTGGGAATAAATATTCAAAGGCCTTTCACAGTAATCAGAGATTACCTCAGTTCACTAGATCAAGATGTTAAGCAGTATGGGTAGAGATATGAAATTGCAAACTTAAGAAATTATTTGTGGGAGTAGTTTATAGTTCCTGCCAAAAGTGGCTACATCAAAGGACAGAATATACAAGAAGAAATAACGGAAGCCTGTATGAAAGATTTTACAAAAATCATGCTAATTTTAATCTTCAGACAGATTGAACAAACCAGATTGTCAAAAATAGATGGGAAAATCAGTTCCTAAAGTTTATTCAAGACAATACATTACAACATCATATTCTAATGCCAACCAGGAAGCAGGCAATTTTCAACTTTGTAACATACAGTGAAACAGGACTAATTAATGACCTCATAGTAAAGAAGCCTCTAAGCAACAGTAATTATAACATAATAAAAAATCACATTCATTTTGAGCATGAGAAATTTGGGCCTAAGTCTGATGTCTTAATCTAATGTAGAGGCAATTACAAGGGTATGAATTTAGAGTTGGATAAAGTGAACTGGAAACATAGGTTGAAAGGTGGGATAGTAGATGAGCAATACATACAAATACACAAACAAATGACTTAGGAGTAGATGTGGGTCATTTTAGCCCTTTGAGGTTGTGCTTCTATTTGTAAGATCACAGCCAATCTGACTGAGGCCTGAACTCTGCTTTCCTATCTACCCTATAAGTTTTGATACTCAAGAATCTATCTATCTATTGAATGACCCTGTCCCCATTGCTCTCCGGGGAAGTAAATTCTCAGGTGAACAACATTCTGAGAGAGGTAAAAAAACACATCTCTGTTTAAAATGGAATGCCCATGTTTTTAACCTTAGGTACCTAGTTCTAACCTTTCCTGTAAGGGGAGACATCACCTGAGCATCAATCCTGTTAAGACAACTCCATAATTAAGTAATTTGCTCATTGTAAGTTCACTCGTGAAGAATATCAACTGGGTAAGGCATTTGCAATGGCCACAACTATTTAACCATAATCTGACATTATCAGCATCAGACAAATGTGAGTTGATGGATTTTGAATGTCAAATACAAGAGAATGTATACGGTAAATGACAGGACCATTTGGAGCATTGATATATAGAGGGATCTTGGGGTGCAAGTCCATAGCTCCCTGAAACTGGTAACAAAAGTGGGTAAGGTGGTAAAGAAGGCATCATTGGGCCATTGAGTATAAAAGTTGTCAAGTCATGTTCCACCTGTATAAGACTTGGGTGTAGTTCTGATCGCCACATGATAGAAAAGATGTGGAGGCTTTGGAGAGGGTGCAAAAGAGGTTTAGCAGGATGTTGCCTGAATTGGAGTGTATTAGTTATTAGAGATTGGACAAATTTGGATTGTTTTTGATATAGAGTCGGAGGCTAAGGGGCAACCTGATAGAAGCATGTAAAATTATGACAGACACGGATAGGGTAGATAATCGGAGTCTTTTTGCTAGGGTGGAAGTGTCAAAGACCAGGAGGAGTATGTTTAAAGGTCAGAGGGGAAAAGTTTAAAGGAGATGTTCAAGGCAAGTTTTTTCTCACAGAGGATGGTAGGTGCCTGGAAGGTGCTGCCAGTGGAGGTGGTAACATCAAATACAATAACAACATTTAAGAGGCACACACAGGAACAGGCAGGGAATAGATGGATACAGACCATATGCAGGCAGATGGGATTAGTTTAGAATGGCAACATGGTCAGTGTAGACATGATGGGCTGAAGGGTTGTTCTGTCTTGTTATATGCTCTATCAGGGAAAGGGAGGGAATGATAGAGGAACAGCAGGTTGTTCAGTGTACCATCACAATACTGACAATGAACTAGCTGCCATATGCAAAGAGGAAGACTGAATCCATTGTTTTGGAAAGACATTAGATTTAATTGCAATGCTAAGTTTACCAGTACAATTCATTAGCATACTGACTTCACAAGTCCTAGAGAAAACCAGTTTCCCCTCAAGGAAACTTTCTCGGTGCATCCTCTCTTGGTATGATAGCACGCTGACAGATTGATTGGCCTTTACTACTTATCTTGCGCATTGCACCCTCAATTAGAACATTCCGTTGAGAACTCTGCAATAAACATTAGTGTCTAGTGAAAGGCATGCATTAGGCAGAATTTATACTCAAACACTGTACTATTGGTCAGGAGTGCTACTCAGGCAACTGGAGCTTTGTTCCGTCTCGGAGTTCAGAGCTGGGATTTTGTGTTTCCAACAATTCATTCAATCAATGTATTTGATCAGAAAAACTGATTCCATTGAACATCCACTCAGTTTACATCGTAACAATGTTTCTAGGAACTGGGACCAGCCGCATTAGGCAGCGGAGGGAATGCAGATGACTTGCGTTCCAAATTTCAATATTTCCCATATGACAAATGTTAGAAACAAATCATGATCTTGTATAAGAGATAACAAGGTGTAGAGCTGGATGAACACAGCAGGCCAAGCAGCATC
>NC_063340.1:60308643-60406947 GCF_021869965.1 Rhincodon typus
CTTCTTCAGATTTCTGAAGAAGGGTCTAGGCCCAAAACGTCAGCCTTCCTGCTCCTCCGATGCTGCTTGGCCTGCTGTGTTCATCCAGCTCTACACCTTGTTATCTCAGGATCAGTCCTGTTTATTGGTGTTTGCATAGGTGTCTCCAATTTGGAAGTGGGTAAATCCAGTTATCATTCAGCAGAGAGCTGCTCAGAGAGAAGCTAACCAATAAAGATTGATAGTGATCCTTGCTACCAATAAAAGTTCTTTAATGTACCACATCAATTACATTTTGATGTGACTACATCAAGGCAATGTAATTCTACATGTTGAAATTTTTTTCTGGAAGTAAATGATACTTGAAAATTATTGAGCATAGTTAGTTCACATATTTGACTGTAGGACAAAGAGATTATGGTCTATAGGTTCTTAATAGCATGATCAGGCATGTTAGATTATCTTGGCACAGTAAACAAAGGAAAATTGGATGTTCAGTCTTCCTTTTTCAACTTCCCTTGAATGTCTGATGAAACATTGTTAGCTCTGGTTGAGCTTATTGTTGAGCTTATCACATGATTTTCTGCCTCAAACTGGTTAAGTTGTGTCAGATTTTCCGGGGAGTGACAATTATGTGCAGATTGCTAGTCTACTTTTTTTTTAAACATAACGAAAGAGTTCCAGTCCTTCAGAAACGCAGAGCCATTCTTTCCTTCTGACAGGCATCTCGTAGCGTAGGACAGTTGGAGAAGACAAACTGTTCCCACATTTTCACATCAGTCGGTTGCTGTGTTCTAGTCCAAAAAGTCCAACATCACAGACAGCAACTTTGACGGCCCCCACAAAACGCAAATGTGAAGGCGGGTGAGTGCCAGGTGGGTAGGAAGCAGGATGCCAGGTGGGTGGAGAGTATGGACCCAGGTGGATTTGGGTAATGTGGCATATGGGCGGGAGTAAGCTGCCAGGTCAGTCAGGTATTAAGTGGGTAGGTGCTAGTGTGCCATATGGGTAGAGTGCCAGGTAAGTAAGGCACCAGGTAACAAAGGGGACCCAGTTAAATGATGGAGTGAAGAGCATACTTCAGGGTGGATGGGAGATATTGGGTCTGGCAGATGCAGGGCTGTCAGGTCTAGTGACAGGTGAGGGTTGCTGGGTCCAAGGCAGTGGACAGAGCTTCGGACCTAGCAGTGGATGTGGATCTGATGGTGGGGATAATGGGTTGGTGGATAGAGAGCAGTGTTTGATATCAGGAGGAAGGTGGGGTAGATGGAGTTGTTTGGGAAGGTGGTGAGTGGCATGTCCCGGGGGAGGGCTGTATCATGTCTGGTGGCTGGGTGTGTTTGCATCTAAGGATTAGAGGGACGTGTCTGGTCAGGGTCTGGGTGAGGTGTAGTTGGGAGTGGGAGTGGCATCTTGGATATCAGTTCAGTTTAATGGTTACTCAGATACTATTTGCTTAACTGCAGCAGAACCCTCCAAATTCAACGATTTAATCGGATACTTTCAGAGCTCCAAGCCAGGGAAATTGCCCAGTCGAACCTCCAATTTCCTGTGTAATTCCCTCAGAGGTTGCTGAGTAGAGGATTCCATGCAGTCCCAATATCTGACTCCCATCCACACTGCAGACACTATTGCCTGGCCATCAGAAAATCTGGGCCTAGTGAATGTCTGTCATACAATCGCAGATCTAAATGTAGGCTCCAATACCATCCTTACACATTAACATTTGTCCCCAGTTGTGTTTTCTTGGTTTGTTTTCTCCCTTTCTGAGGATGCTGAGTTCTTAATCTGGTTGACTAGCTGCTAATCTTCCATGACGCTTGATTTCACACCTAAAGATAGGAATCTGTGCCAAAGCCCAACATTATCATCCTTATTTCTTGCATAATAAAATTGGCCTCTATTTTTAGTGAAACATGTTATTCCATTTGATTTCTCCAACATAGAACTAAAGCTTCCATGAATGAACGTTTTAATTTATGGAATCGCAGTCAAAAGGCTAATTTTCTCTTTTCGATCATTAAATTGTGAACTTCTGATCACTTCAAAATTGAATAGAATGCTAACTAACATGAGAATGCAAAAGGGAAACAATGGTTTTCCCTTCCTTCACTGAATTACATATGTAACTACATTTCCAAGGCCTTTGTGCCACCCATGGGCCATTATACTCAAGCAGCTGTACAAACACTATGTCTTTATTTTTGTTTGTGGACTTAAATGGGAAAATGACTGCTTTAAAAAACAAGGATGGCTAATTGATAACTGCACTTTTGAAAGCAAGTATCCTGTAACTCATTATAAATGTTTACACAGCTGCTTGTTTAAGCTGTAGTTGAGGTATAGTTTGCAGATGAGCCGGAGCCAAAGGTTATGTTCACATGGAGATTCAGCTGGCAACATGTAGCTGATTAGTCTGTGAGTTAGAAACTGTGAACTAGGTAGCGAGAAGCTTCCAGGTCAACTACCAGCTCCCTTTGTTCTCTAAAGTAAAATCTATGTTAAGCCTGAAGAAGACCAGTTTATCTTTTCTCCAACAGTTAATGTAAGTAGGGACTTATAAGTAATAAGTCAGAGACCTTTTATAATTGTAAACCAGCCACTTGTGCTTCTTGTAAGACAGTGAATGAATCCAGAGAATGAAGGCTGAGAAACAGTGTTCTGATCAGCACAAGAAACATCTTTAGTGAAATTAAGTTTCAGAAAAGATTATGTGAACAGAGATCACTGATGAAAGGTCTAGGCCCGAAACGTCAGCCTCTCTGCTCCTATGATGCTGCTTGGCCTGCTGTGTTCATCCAGCTCTGCACCTTGTTGTCACTGAAGTACTTTCCTTATTTACCTCTGACCGTAACACTCAAGTTTTTGTGCGTGTGTGTGTGTGTGTGTGTGTGTGTGTGTTTGGCTGTATGTAAATCATGGTGAATTTATAAGGGGGTTAGAAGTTTAACAAGTAGTATTATACGCTGATGGTTCATAGTTGTTTACCTGTGCCTAGAGTCTAATTACTTGTAATAAATTGTAATTCTTGTTAAGTACAGAAAACTGGCCAATGCTTTCTGTCAACCTGGGTCCAAACAATCAGTTAAATTGGGGAATTTTGTGTACTTCTTTAAAATCTTTGACTTTTGTAGCGACTTTGGGAATAGCAGGACTTGATGTCCAGTGCATTACCCCAGTAAGGCATGACCGTTGTTTATCTGAATATTACAGGGTACACTTCCAGTACATTTTGTCCATTCGCACCAATGGATGGAATGTTTCTGGCAATGTACCCATGAAAGTAGGTTAGCCCTGCATGCGAGGTTCCATGAATGGCATGAAAATATGGCTCAAAGATCTAGAAAAGCCCAAATTTCCACAGTGGAAAAATCCTTCTTAGATGGCTTCCATAAGCTATGTGGTATGATCAGAAACCTAACTGGTCTTTTGGAAAAGTTTTTGTTTAGTTTCCAAGCCTCTTATTGGATGCAGTTTATACACAACTGGGGAAAAAAATACAGCTGTTGCAATTTAGGCATTAAATATAGTACCTTCTCCCACATCCTTAGTTCGTCATTGCTCATTGGCTCAATTCCCAGTTTGTGATCTACAACCTCATGAACCCCTTTGTTTATCTGGTTAACTTGTTGTATTATCATAAAAGCAGCAATGAAAATGTCAAATTCTACAGAGCAGTTTAAAATAGTGAGCGCATATTAGATTGTAGATCCGAGGCTTCATGAATTTGGTTAACAGTGTGTTCAATACTGGATTCCACTTGGTTACTGGCCAATGTTTCACATCTGATTTTGAACACGTGGAATAGGTTTCCAAAAAAGTTAAGAATATTCCTGTGATCCTATTGGACTCTCACATATCATGGCTCCAAGCCTGAGATGAAATCACCAGCATTTATGAATTATGTTCCCTACATAATGTTGTCAGTCTGATTAAACAGTGATAACATACTTCCATAAATGCTGCAACAGGACATTGATAGTTTGGCTCACCTTCAACTCCCCAGTATACCCTCATAACGCACATCATATTAATAGGCAGTGAATTATATTTTATAATGTAGAAAATATATATTGAGCATTGTTGTCATACAACAAGTAAAATAAACTCCCTGGTCAACTTTTCCAGTGTCTCAGTAGATTTAGTTATTATTCTGCTATGATACCAAACTATATAGACCAGGAAGTTGCAGCATTTAATCCTTACTCAATGCTGAGTTCATTGACCTGAAATGCTTGAGTAGTGAACACAAAATAATTGGCCCGAATGGTGAAAGGAAGAAATTAGCCAGTGTTCCTGCTGCTGCCTGCTCATCTTATGCAAATATCCCAAATTTAATAGAAAAAGAAAACAACAAAGGTAGTGACTGAAAGACAATGGTTGGGCATGGCGCCATCTTGAGAAAGAACAGAATGTGTCTCTTCTTTAGTGTCAGCAGTGCTCCAGGAGAGCTGCCAATAGAAGCTCCTGTGAGCTGTGGGCTCTGCTGACTTAGTTAACCACCTGCTCCGCTCGCTGGTTCAAGTTGTTCCATTGTCCAGTACACGGATTCCAACACTGGTTGAGTCCAACTGTTCCATAATCTGGATCAGTGTGCAAAGGCTCAATAGCAATCAACTCAGAATACCTATGAGTTGCTGATATAATCAGTCTGCTGCTATAGTTTTCTTCATCAATGTTATCAACTCAGTTGTTGAGCTCCTTCCTGTTATTTCCTAGGTGATCTCTATGCACTACCCTTGCTCCTGTACCCTAGAGCTGTGTGTAATTTTATTAGAGCCATCTAACCTACCCTCTGACCTATGCATGGAGCCTGTGTCTATGCTGGTCATTGCATGAATATAAATGCTTCTCCTTCAATAAAGCTGTCCTCTTCTGCTGCTCAGCCAAGGCATAAGTGGAATAAAGGAACAGATTGTCTTGGGGTAAGCACAGAGAAAGCCTGTTGCAAGTTGTTGCATTTGGTCATATGAACCACCGCAATTTTGCAGCTTCTAGATATGTACTACATTTTTAAGATATGTTTTTTTAGTTTGAACATATTTATGCGCACAACAAATTAACTTTAAACTATATGACCACATCTGGAGGACAATTGGATACATACTTTCATCGGAAGCCAAATCCACTTACCCTGCTTCATGTAACCAATTTTGTTGTATGAATGGTTTTCAAGAAACAGAATTTTACTTCAGCTGTCGCTTTTATCAACAGTACTGAGACAGCTGCCTTCATGCTGATAGTAATGTGACTAATTTCCACTCTGAACTGCTGTTCCTCGTAAATCAAGTTAGGGAAGCAAAACGGTTACAGGCTGATCGCGTTAATCTCAAGGGTTTACAGAGTAACAGAAGTGGAAAGCTGTTTGACGTAGAAAATGGTACTATTTGATTTATTGTGGCACTGCAGAGTTTGCAGTAAGAGACTAAAACAATCCACAGCTCTGTATATGTTCACATTATGAGATGAGCACTGTCGCCGGACAGACAAACTGATAATTGACAGACAGAGAAGAAAGATTTGCATTTTGACATAGAGGCAACACTTTTGGAGCTAGATTCCAATGCTAGGCCCATATGAGGGCCTGAGCCCACCAAGTGTGCCGACCACTATAACCTCGCTGGATGCTGTGAGTTCCATCAGGGGATCAGCTGTATTGGCAGGCTGACAGGCCTACTGAGGAAGGAGGTGTGGCCAAGACAGGTTTGCAGCATGAGGCTCTCTCAAGCTGTCTGCATTGAAGTGATATTATACTTAAAGAAATTTGAAGCCTGAAGAGTCATTGGGATGGAGGGAAAACACTTTGCAGACCCATTCATTGGCACGGCTGAAGTCTGTTGCCCCCGTGGTCTTGTCATTATGGTCAGATGCTATCAGCTCCGATTGCCTCTGACCTGCCACTGGAAGGCTACCTCAACTGTGCTGACAGCCCTTCACAAAAAACATCACGAAGCAGCTTCCCACTAATTTTATCAGTACCCAACGCCCCAAACTCCACCTTCCTCACTTCCAAACCTCAGTCCCTGGGACCAGAAACCTACAACCTCAGTGTCTGCGTCTTGCTTGTTGGCATCCTTCCAAGAGAAACTGTAGCATCAAACTGCTTAATTTACAAATATGTGGGAAGACAGAAAATTTTTAACCTTTACAGGCATTTTAAAGCCTGCAGAAAATGAAGCCCCTTTCACAGACAGTAACTGTGTTTTCATTCATTTGCAGTACAAAATGTACAGTGAAGACAATGGTATTTTATATATTTCTTAAAAATATGCACACGATGACCAATTCGAATAAAAGGAATAAAATCTGGGAGATGATAATCAGGTAGGTGAATATTATCGATGACACAGCCTCAGAACAAAGTTAAACTTCTGGCTGGATGATCCATCACAGGTACAAGCCAGTATTGGTACTTCGACAAGAAGGCAAACACAGACAGCACTTTCATGAACAACTGAACACAGGGTTTTAAATAAAAAAGTTTCACGCCAATGGGGAGTTCCTGAAACTCAGTACTCATTTGTGCCCATTGGGATAAAAACAGCCTTTTTTAAAATGACACTATCTTGTTGTTTTCCGTCTTCTTTTGCATTCATCATATTTAGGCAAAGATTTAGTTACCCATTCCCACTAACTCAGACTTCTTATGCTACCATCACTTGTTTCATTTCTTCACTGGTGGCAATATAATGGACTCTGAGCTCTGGAGTTCCCTCTCTAAACTTTTGCCTCTCTTAAGACCCTCCTTAAAAACCAACTGATTCTCCAGCCTAGTGATCATCCCTTCCAAAATCTTATTTGATTTGCTACCCATTTTCATCTACCTGGGCTTCTCTGAAGAGACATTTTTCTACATAGAAGCTGGTAAGATTGTAGTTGTCAATTCAGCATTGTCTTCTTCTGTGAAAATAGAAGAATAGTATGGCAGATTAATTTTTGTGTATAAATATGCACAACATTTCTCCCGAGTTGATATGTCAGTCAGAAAGTGTTTGGAATGGAATCCTTTTAAAAAGGTCGAGATAAATAACTCTTCGCAATAGAGTTAGGAGTTCCATGGCCTGCTGCAAACTAAGAGGATCAAATAATTTCCAGAGATCATCAGAATCATCGAGTCATAGAGATGTACAGCATGGAAAAAACTCTTTGGTCCAACTCGTCCATGTTGACCAGATAACCTAAATTAATCCACTCCCATTTGTCAGCATTTTGCCCACCTCACTCTAAACTCTTCCTATTCGTATACCCATCCAGATGCCTTTTGAATTTTGTAATTGCACCAGTCTGCACCACTTCCTCTGGCAACTCATTCCATATGCGCACCACACTCTGCAAGAAAACGTTGCCCCTTAGGTCCCTTTTAAATCTTTCACCTCAATGTATGTCCTTTAGTTTTGGCCTCTGCTACCCTGGGGAAAAGATCTTGTCTATTCACCCTATCCATGCCCCTCATGATTTTCTAAACTTCTATAAGATCTCTGCTCAGCCTCTGACACTCCAGGGGAAATAGCCCCAGTGTATCCAGCCTTTCCCCTATAGCTCAAACCCTCCAACCCTGGCAATATCCTTGTAAATCTTTTCTGAACCCTTTCAAGCTTCACAACATCTTTCCTATAGTAGGAGTCCATTAAAGGTATAATTTGTGTATGTTGCAGGCCAGGAATAATGGACTTGCATGAATGGATGTATATTCTGTAGTGTTGCTTGATTTCCCCTAGGAAGTGGTGCAAGCACTGGTTTCTACATCTTCGATGAAGGAGAGAACTTATTGTGCTCACTGCCTGTTCATCACTTGAAGTCCTGCTATACATGATTGTTTTTCAGCTGGACTGATGAATAAAATGCTCCAATTATTATGGGAAATTGCTTTAATTGAGATAGTTGTCAATCAGACCATAATTGTAGCCTATAGAATCCATAAGATCATCAGCAGAAGACAGGGAAATGCAAAGGGTATACCAGGTCCCACTCCCTCCCAGCATTTGTGTGCAGTCAGTAGGGAAGGGTTGTTTCTTCCCATAATTGCTTTCACTCTGCTGCCTAATTTGGAGTGATTATATCTATAGAAAACAATTGCTTGTAAGCCTTGGTTAGTCATTATTCTGCATACCTTTACATTAATCAGAAAAGGAGGGAGCAAGAGCTTGTTACATATGTCACATCAACATATTTCCCAGGCATCTGACAAAGTACATCATATGCAGTGAGTTAATTTGAATTGTTGTTATGTGAGTAAATCCACCAGTTTTTACACAGACATACACAGAAATAAAGCAAAGGCTTGTGGGATCCTGGAAATCTGAAACAAAACAGAATTTGCTGGAGAAACTCAATAGGTCTGGTAGCATCTGTGGACAGAAAGCAGAGTTAACATTTTGAGTCCAATGACCCTTCTTCGGAACTGAGTCATATACAGACAGTCAGATTCCATAAACAACAATGAAAGGACTCATTAATTAGCTGTTTTTCTCCCCCATGGCACTGGTTTAAGAGGATTTCTTATCAGAACAGCAGCAAAAACCTTTACCTTTCTTCAAATACTGTTTCCTCAAAATGATGATACCTCTAATCATTGAAACACACACTTGGTAGTATATTGAAAATTCTGAATTTTGGATTCAAACCCACATCTATCTTTCACTTCATGAGATAATCTGACAGGAGATTGTTTGTTCTGTGAGGTTATTTAGCAAATCATTTTGCATTTGTAAGATACTTTCCTCAGGGCATGAATATTTCTGGAGAGTCATGTTGCTGGGAGTGGCGCTGTGTTTCAGTGGTTGGGGGTGGCACAGTGGCTCAGTGGTTAACACTACTGCCTCACAACAGCAGGGACCCAGGTTCAATTCCATCCTCAGGTGGTTATCTGTCTGTGTAGAGTTTGCACATTCTTCCCATATCCACATGGGCTGTCCCTGGGTGCCCTAGTTTCCTCCCGTTGTGCAAGGTAGGTGGATTGGCCATGCTAAATTGCCTACAGTGTCCAGGGATACATAGGATAGGTACATTAGCCATGGGAAATGCAGGGTTACAGGGATGCTCTTTGAAGGGTCAGTGTAGACTCAATGGGCCAAATAGTCTGACTCCACACTATACAGTTTCCATGATTCTGTTTGCTTTAATGTCATGTTTCTTCTTGGAAGAAATGTACTGTTGTGATTCTATGATTCTATGAAATCAAGGAGGCGACAAGGAGCAAAATGTGGCATTGCTGTTTTCTTGCTGATCTAGGCAAAGTATGCTTGTCCCATTAATGCCAGCCCTGAGATTAACTTATGGCCAACATATGTTCAGTTTCCCAAATAATTGTAAACCGCGATATGGCTGTGTTTAATTGGATCCACCCATCATTTAATGGATTTTATTGCTCTTTTCCATGAGCTCCAGAATCCAGTTTTTGATATTGTGAACCTTTTAAAGATTGCAATGATGATGATGATGATTTGAAAAAAATGGGGACAATGCCTGAGGGCCTTGGGCTGGCTTAGATTGCTATTTTTCGCTTCTCAGGATTTGGGTTAAAAGGCAGCCTAGACTTCTCCTCTATACAGTTGTTTCTAAAATTGTAGTTATTGTCATAATTGTCCTTGGCTTCCATATTCACCATTTAATTCTGATCCAAACAGAACATGACGAACACCACATGATGGGTAAAAACAGTAGCTTTGAGTATGGCGTGAGATCAGCATGTTCTGGCAAATATAACTTTTTTTTAATATTAGAAGTACAGAGCAGAAGGCATCAGTATTTTTATGTTGTACATGATAGATTCTTTTATTGTGCATTTTACAACTTGGCATTTGGCCTGTACTTAAAAGTAAAGGTGTGGTCGGGATCCTTAAAGGAGGAACTATATGTTCAAACTGCTTAATTGACAAATTTGTGGAATGGCAGGAAAGTCTGCGATTCCTAGGCATTTTAAAATCTGTAGAAAATGTGGTCCATTTCACAGACACTATTTCTGAGGAAGGATGCCTTTTCCGAGGAAGGCTGCTCTTGTTCTTGATGGAGTGCAACAAAGGTTTACCAGGCTGATTCCGGGGATGGCGGGCCTGTCGTATGAGGAGAGATTGACTAGGTTGGGATTGTTTTCACTCGAGTTCAGATGAATGAGGGGGTATCTCATAGAGACTTGTAAAATTCTAACAGAACTGGACAGGGTAGGTGCAGGGAGGATGTTCCTGATGGTAGGTGTGTCCAGAACCAGGGGTCATAATCTGAGGATTTGGGGTAGACCATTTCGGACGGAGATGAGGAGACATTTCCAAAGAGTGGTGAGCCTGTGGAATTCATTGCCACTGGAAGTAGTTGATGCCAAAACATTGAATGTATTCAAGAGGTGACTCGATATAGCACTTGGGGCAAATGGGGTCAAAGGTTATGGGGAGAAAACAGGATTAGGCTATTGAGTTGGACAATCAGCCAGGATCGTGAAGAATGGCGGAGCAGGCTTGAAGGGCCGAACGGCCTCCTCCTGCTCCTATCTTCTTTGTTTCTATGTTTCTATTCTTTTGTAGTATAAAATGTACAGTCAAGAAGTGGGTGTGACTGGTGGTGGTTAATAGTTAAAACCAAAAAAAAATGCCACGGTGATAATGACAGTGGGAAAATCGCTCAGTTGTGTGTGATAGCATTTCAGGGTATATTAGAAAAGGGAAAAAGAGTAAAGAGAACTCTGCCTTCAGAGAGAGGTGGGCACCACAGGGAATACAGTGCTCTATTTCCCCCTCCAACTCCTTAACTCCCCCTCATTTTGTTTATAGTTTGGATGATTTGCATTGTCTATAATGGGCTTTGTTTGTAAATATCTAATTGGCTACATAGGTGTTTTCCTGATGGTAGTTAATGTTCATTAAGGAAAAATAACTAAGTAAAAAGTCACAGTGATTTTGGTGCATAAGTCGTTCAGTTGTATGTGATAGCACCTCGAGGCATTAAAAAAAACCTGAGCCAGGCCAGACTCAGTGCCACAATGGGCCAGTTCATTCAGCTGTTAAATGGAAGTTTGATGTTTCGACACCATCCAGGGATAAGGACTTTAGGATTCTTGTGGTGCAGTGGTTAGTGTTCCTACTCCTGAACCAGGAGACCTGGGTTCATACCCACCTGTCCCAGAGGTGTGTAATAACATCTTTGAACACCCACCCTCCAAAATCCATTTTAAACTTAGCTCCCTCCCCCTGTCCCGACCTCTCCCTCACCTTTCATGCTTTGCAGTACTTGCACGTAAATTATTCAGTTGTATACGCAGGTGATTTACTGAAGGAAGGTAATAGAAGGGGAAAAAATCACAGTGATTTGGTGATAAGAAAATTACATTCAGTTGTGCATGATAACAATTTTGGAAACAACAAAAGAAGATAAAATGGGCCCAAGGATGGGTCTACATAACTGTCTTTCCCAGGCTGGGACTAGCCTATGTGAACCCAGAGTAGTGGCTCTATTTTGGTGTTCAACAATAAATGATATTCCTTTCTGGTCAGGCTTCCTGAGTTATTACTGTAATATCCCCTCCAATCCATACATAAGGAGCAAAATCTGGGAGACAATAATCAGGCAGGTGAACATTATCGATGACATAGACTCAGAACGAAGTTAAACTCCTAGGCTGCATGATCCACCACTGGTACAAGCCTTAAGAATTCAACATAGACAGCACCTTTATGGACAACTGAACACAGGATTTTTCAAAAAGATTTCTTCTTAGGATCATGGCTCGTCTGAATACTCTATATTCCTGATTACAAAAAAGAAGATTTCTTCTTTTTGCAGCAACGTTAATTTCAGATCACCATATTATAAGTTTTCCTTAGGATCAGCAACACTAAGTATCAAGCATAGGGCACGGTTGTGTACATAAGTTGCAGGTATAAAAGTATTTTTATATTATTGGATTGCATCCAATAGGAGATTTATGGTTACCTCACTCTTTAGTGAACGATCTGTCATTTGTAGAATTAAGCACATCACGAACATGATTGAAAGTGGAGAGCAATGCATGGAATGCACAATTTTACAGATAATTTCAAAAGCATTTTAAATGTTCCAAATGTTTGCGTGAAGTCTTCAGAACTGACTGCTAACGACAACCCCACTGCAATCCTTAAATGATTAAGGATGAATGGGTTTGAAATAAACCATGCAGAAGCCTCTGGACCCCTCGGGGTGAATCCTGCCCACAGCCTTTCTTCTACTCACTGCTTGGAACCAATTTTCTCTTTTAACTCCAAGAAGCTTTTTGATATGAAGGATCAAAAGTTGGACATGTGATCCTGAAGCCTTACAGTTTGAATCCTACAGTAATCCCACAGGACAATTGAACCTGCTTGACCCCAGTAAGGGTTCCATATTGTGAAAGCTGAATTGCAAATGAGGCTAACCTGTGAAACATTATATAAAAAAAGTTAGTTGAATGGTCTTGAAGGGGGGCTTATTGTTTTGCCTGCATGAGTAGAGAATCCATAACAAAAGATAAAGCATTTCACAGTAATTACTGCCAACTTTCTCACCATAATGTGTGAAACTAGACAGAATGGTTAATAAGAGTAATTAGGCTTTAGCAGATTCAAGATAATAAGTTTCAGTTAATAAAACCCTTTGGGCAGGCCATTTTTCCAGTTAGCACCTTGGGACTTTCTATTAACAGTTACTAAAAAGACCAGCAGGATAAAAGTTATCACACTGACCGAAAGCCACATCAGTACAAGTTACTGCTAATAAAATCCCTCTAAAGTGAACAAGTGACCTTCCGTGACTCCTTGATTAAATAACTAAATATTCTTCTGTGCAATCTAAAAAATATTTTTATTTTCCAGCAAAAATACTTGATTAAGCATGATGAAACTTCAAATGAAGTATTTTACACTGAAATAAACTGAAATGTTTATAGTTGTGTGGATACATCAGTATAAAGAGCTAAGTTCTTGTGGTATAGTATTGTATTCCTTCTTTAAGTCATAGAGATCTATAGCACAGGAAAAGGCTCTTTAGACCATTGAATCTGTGCCAGAGTCTTCTGGGCCAGAAAGCCTGGGTTCAGGGCCCACTACTCCCAACATGTCGTAGCAGTTTAAAAATCTGTGTGTTTGTGTGTGTGTGTAGCTATCATAAAATGTTTGCATTTTTATGTGAATATTATTTAAATGGAGACCTTCTCCTATTGTTCATGTACACTTTGACAAATCAGTGCTTAAGCCATTCTCCCCATAACCAACAGTATTAAATAAATTAAGAATAAACTTCTGACTATTTTGATTAGTTTAGTCACTTAGAAAATGAGAAAATAAAATGGTGAAAGAACGACATGAGGGATGAGGACAGATTATTATGCAGCTATTCATTAAAATCTGTAATGCAATGTCTGAAAAGCTGACAAAAGTAGATTTAATAGCACCTTTCTAAACAGAATTAGATACATGCCTCAAGAGAAAAACAATTTGCAGGACTACGTGAAATAAACAAGGGAATGGGATCAATTGGACAGTTCTTTTGAACAGCCAGCAGATGGGCTGAACTGCCTGCTACTGTGTTGACATTTGTGAGTTAGCACAATAACCATTGTTGTAAAACTGATTCACTAGTGCTGTTCAAGAAGGGAAGTTTGCTACCCACATCCTGCTGAGCCTACATATGTTCTAGACCCACATTATAGGCTGTTTTTAAATGGAACAATATGGATGTATGGGGAGGGGCTTTGAGAGGTCATGGAATGAGGAGAGGAACGTGAGCTGGAAGTGTACCATAGGTGATCTATTAGGAAACTTACTAGGTGATCATTTGATGTGGATCTGTCCTGGCACAGTTCAAATTCCAATGGTGGAAGAACGTTCTTTAAATGCCCATATAAGGATCTCAAATACTCCATGGTTGGACTGCCTGACCCCATCAAAATTACAGTGAGGTTTGGGGTGGCTGGGCAAGCAACAGGTATGTAGCCTGCTGGATTTTACACGGTATCCCGACCTCCAAATGTGCTGGTGACTGTGTAAAATCCAACCTTATATTTCTAACTCATAATGTGTTCAGAAATTGACTAGCAAGCTGCTCACTGGTAAACAATTGTGAGCATTTCAATGAGAATGTTCAGCAATAACATATTGTCAATGAACAACATCTTAACAATATTGTCCCCACAGAGAAGAGTAACATCAGGATGTTTTCCTTAACTGTAGACATTTATGAATGGCTTTTAAAATAATTTAAAATAAATAAATTTGAAATACATGAAGTATTATTGTCTTACGCTAAAATTAGGTATTTACTGTAAATAATCACTTAAAGTTATGGTGATACTGCTGAAAATCACAACTTTAAGTGTAGAAACTAATGTTAAATTTGTAGTTAGGTTTTATATGACCTTCCTTATGAGAAAAAAACAAATATCAAAACATTATACCCTATATGTTGAAATATTTTGCATTTCTAAATTCTTAGATTGGTAAATTGAATACATTTAAGAATAAAATAAGTTGAAAAATATAAGAGAAAAATGCAACGTGCAGAGATTGTTCACTTGATCAATTCCTGGGATAATGGAGTAACCTCAAGAGGAAATGTTGGACAGGTTGGACTGTATTAAGTGGAATTTAGAAAAATTAGATGTAGTTTTACCGAAACACATAGACCCTGACGAGATTGACAGGGTGCATGCTAAAAGGATGTTTATCTTTGTGGGAGACATTAGAATAAGGGGACTTTTAAAAATAAGGGGACTTCTTTCAAGTTGGATATGAGGAGAATGTTGGAGAAGTTGGAGATGTGGAGACCTCTCAGAGGTCACGAGGATGTGGAATTCTCTCCCTCAGAGAGCAGAGGATACAGGCTCCTTGATTATTTTTAAGGCTGAGTTAGGTAGATTCTTGACTGACAAGAGAGGCAGAGAGTATAGCGGATGTATATAACGGGTTGAGACTGCAATCAGATCAGCCTTGATTTTATAGAGATTCAAATGTACTACCGGAAAATAATGGAGATAAAGATGATGACAATATTCTTCAATTGGTGCTGAAACTGGACCTTGCACCTAGCTTTGACAATCCTACGTGTATTCGGCTCTCATGTATTTTTACATATAATACTTCCTGTTAGCATCCCTAGAAAATGTTTTGATTGATGCCCAATGTAAAGTTGTCCACAATTCTCCAGAAATGTGATGAAATGTGCTGTCATTTATAACATTCGCCTCTCAAGATTATATCTGTGGGAACAACTTTATTTCCTAATCATGGATTTAGCACACAGATGAAGACCAGTGGTATAGGTCCTCCAACTAATGCCCTTTGATTCAAGTTCTGTTAATACATTTGCCACTTGACAAAGATCCTGACTGTGTTGAGGTATGAATAGCTAACTGGATTCACCACTTCAGATCATGAAGCCTGCCTGGTTTTGTCATAACAACTCTGCTCTCTGCAGTCTTAATTGCCAAAGGATCTTTTTTCATTCTGACTGCTTGAATAAACATCTCCACATTCTCTCAAGACACAAAATGCATCAGCGTCTGGGTGTTAAAATGTCTTGACTGTATGTGACTTCTCTAGTGTGGCTCTGCATTGAATCAGTATTATAGACTGTGTCCAAATATTTATTCAGTGTAAGAAAAAAATGGCTGTAATTGATTCCTGCCTCAAGGAGTGGTGGATCAAAGTGTACTCAAACAAGTAGCCATTGTGGTATGTTGACTAATCATGACAATCCTTTCAGCAAACAGAGATATCAAAGAAAATTGCGCAACCCAAAATTGAGACCACTAGCATGTGAATTTCCAGAGTTTGTGGAAAGATTGTAACAAGTATATTTTGAATAGGAGGATTTTTAAAAAAGTTATAGATGAAAGTTGCTGAAAGGAAAGTTTAAGGCAGTGTCAGGTATATGCTCCTTCAGCAAGAGAAATGATCATGAGGACTATTGTAGAGATAGTAACCATAGCTGTATTCAAGTTAATGAGTTGATGTATTAGCCATAACTGCTAACTTTTAAAAGTATGTTCAAACTGGGCAACATAGGCTTTGCTTTAGCCATCTCTGCCTGATAGATTGAGGTGTTGTTGTGAATATCAACAAGTTCAAATAAGTAACACAGTACTTAAACAAATATTTCAATTCTACATAGTGAATAATGCATTTGAAACTAACATAAATGGATCATTCCTCCTGTTATCTCAGCACAGGCAGCAAAGCCTCTGCCTGCCTTGACCCCAGTCTCTGTAAATTTCTCTGTACAGCCCTGAGCTTTCTTTCTGATTTAACCTTTAAAATCTTTCCGTAAAACCTGGTAAGCTTCCACTTCTTTTAGTTCTCCCACTGTGTCTCCAAATCTACACTTCTTAATATTTTTTCTTAGTACATTTCCAAGAGACATTTTACAATGGTATTGGTACTAATAGAACTGAAAGGATTGTTGAATCTGATCTCAGTAGTCTCTGGATTCAACAGCAGTCTCATTTTCTGCTCAATCTCATTTTTTTACTAATGACTTGGGCAGTTAATTAGATTGCAGTGTAGATACCATAATATAGATCTACCTACATTTCTAAAGTGATTTAATATATAAGTTATTTCTAACTGACTCCAATAGATATAGGATAAATTGTACTTTAATTGACACTTTAGATATTTGGGCAGTAATTTTAACCTAACCTGCTAAGTTGTAGGATTCGAGCAGGCACCTGTTCTACTCCTCATTCAAATGCATCTTCTACTTAAGCCAAACCCAAATTCTAACAGTGGCAAAGGTTGTGTTATGACGAAAGTCTTGAAAAACTTGAAATCTTTAGCTTTGAAAGAAGATACTGGAGAGGCCACCTTGTAACAGTATAGAGGTTAATACAACACACCACTTCAAGGTAAACCAGAATACAACTACTCAGAGGTACAGATGAAAGTTGCTGAAAGGAAAGTTCAAGTACATATTCCTTAAGCAAGAGAAATGATCATGAAGACTTTTGTAGAAAGTAACCATAGCTATATTCAAAAGTCAATGACCTGACATATTAATCATGACTATTACCTTTAAAAGAATGTTCAAACTGGGCAACACAGCCTTTGCTTTAACCATCTCTGTCTTTGACAGATTGAGCGCCAGAATGGAGAAAGGCTTCAGATGAATTATTGGGCTTTTAGTGTCCGTAAGAGACCTCAGTGCTGGAGGTAGTTTTTTGGCATGGATAGAGAATTGGTTCATGAGCAGGATAAAGAGTTTTGTTTCAGGTTGGTGAACCATGATTGGTGGGGACCAAAGGATGGAAAGGAATGTACTGTAGCCAAATTTGCAGATGATATAAAAATAGGTGGAAAGGTAGGTTGTGAAATGAATCAAATAGTTCGCAGAGAGATATTGATTGGTTAAGTAAATGGCCAAAAACTTGTCAAATCAAGTACAAAATGGGAAAATGTGAGGGGAGAACAAAATAGCAGGAACAAAAACAGAAGTTGCTGGAAATGCTCAACAGATCTGGCAGCATCTGTGAAGAGAAAATCAAAGTTAACATTTTGGGTCTGGTGACCCTTCCTCACTGGACCCGAAACGTTAACTCTGATTTTCTCTTCACAGATGCTGCCAGACCTGCTGAGCTTTTCCAGGAACTTCTGTTTTTGTTCCTGATTTGCAGTAATTGCAGTTCTTTTGGTTTTTATTTAGAACAAAATAACAGTATCATTTACATGGAAAAAAGCTATAGAAAGCTGCAAAATAAAAGGACTTGGGGGTGCTTGTACAAGAAACACAGAAAGCAAGCACATTGTTCCAGCAGATAATCAGAATGGCTTAATGGAATGTTGGCCCTAAGTTCAAGAAGTTTGGAGTATAAGAGTAGGAAAACTTTCTACAGATGTACAAAGAGCTGGTGAGACCACATCTGGAGTATTGTGAACAGTTCAGGCTCCCTTATTCAAGGAAAGGTAGCATTTCATTGGAGGAGCTCAGAGAAGTTTCACTAGGATGATACCTGATATGGAGGGATTGTCTTATGAGCAAAGGTTAAACAAGTTAGGACTCTATTCACTGGAGTTTAGAAGAATGAGAGGTGATATGTTTGGGAAACATATCAGCCATAATTGAATGGTGGAGCAGACCCAATGGACTGAATGGCCTAATTCTGCTCCTATATCTTATACTCTTATGATCTCACTGAAACATCTATGATCCTTAAGGGCTTTAACAAGGTAAATTCTGGGAGGATTTTTCCCCTCATGGGAGAGTCTAGGACCAGAGGCATAGTGTCAGAATAAAGGGGCACCAATTTAAGACTGAGATGAGGAAGAATTTCATCTCTCAGTGTTGAGAGTCTTTGAAATTATTTGCCACAGAGAGCTCTGGGGCAGAGTCTGTGTGTATTTTTAAGGCTGAGATAGGTAGATTCTTGTCAACAAGGTAATCAAGAGTTACAGGGACTCTTTGTCACTGGACTCAAAATGTTAACTCTGCTTTCTTTCTACAGGTGCTGCCAGACCTGTTGAGTTTCTCACCAATTTCTGTTTATGTTTCAGAATTCCATCATCTGCAGCTCTTTGCTTCAATTTACTGTTTAAATTTACCTCATTAGACACTGGTAGTGCTGTACAACATAATGTAAGGTATTCTCAATGTGAAGACAGGACTGTCTCCACAAGGACTGCATGGTGGTCACTTCAACTGATTTTGTCATGCAGAGATACATCAGAACAAGATGTGGTCAAATATATTTTTCCCTCTATTTGTTTCCTTCACCACCTGTTGCAGACCCTTCAATGTTCTTTAGGGCTCGACCAGCTCGGTCAGTAGTGGTGCTGCTGAGCCACTCTTGGTGATGGACTTTGAAATCCCCCCCAGGATACATTCTCTGCCCTTACTACACTCAGTGCTTTCACTAAATGGTGTACAATGACAAAGGAAGCTAATGCATAGCTATGATGTTTCTTGGAAGGCAATCTGTCAATAAATGTATCACAAGAGCTAAAGATCATCATGGCACAGCACTGGAATCTTTCAAGCTCCCGCTAATTGAATAAGCCAAACAAGTCAACTCCTGTTCATAGATGGATCAAGTCAGTCTTAGACCTTATTTTCAAGGGGAAATATGTTAATTAACTTCTCTCTGGAAAGGAGGCTAGAGGGTGACAGGACATAGAATAATTTTAGGTTGGCAGAGATTTCTGGAGATAAGCGAATTTTAGATGATGCCAATACATGATACACAACATTCAGCATATTAGCAACTTTTTATTGTTGTCAGGTCTGGATGTCCTGACGTGCTAAGACGTGGGAGACTTTATCAAACCCATCCCATGTAACAACCCAACCACTTTGTCAATGGATGTGAGTATTGAACAGCTTTGTCATGCTAATTGATGGAGTTTTACTTCTCTAAAGTAACAATTCCCACTTCATTAAAGGCCAGTCTAGGTATACTGTAAGGAGATCATACGCGGCATTCCAGATAATCTTCTACAAAACAAAGTTGTACTTAGAGTTGACATTTAATTGTCCTAACTATCGATCCTAGCATCCCTTTTCTTTTACATATATAATGATTGATATATTCCAAGTCTGTGATCTTGGTGATCACATTGAAATATATATGATCCTGGGGATAAGATAAGATAAATGCTTAAAAGATGTTTCGTCTTGTGGAAGGGACCAGAATTAGGGAACTCAGAGATCAGAATTTTTTTTTTCCTCATGGAGCACTTGAGTCTATAGAACTCTTCTCCAGGGGTAGCGGAGACAGAGCCGTTGGAGGTGGGCAGGAGTGTAGAATTGAAATCATAACCATTAACCATAGAATCCCTACAATGTGGAAGCGGGCCATTTGGCCCATTGAGTCCACACCAACCATCTAATGAGATTCCCATCCAGAACTACCCCCCTACCCTATCCCTATAATCCTGCATTTCCCATGGCTAATCCACCCAGCCTGCACATCCCTGGACACAATGGGCAATTTAAAATTGCTAATCCATTCAACCTGCACATCTTTGGACTACGGGAGGAAACCAGAATATCTGGAGGAATCCCCTGCATTCACAGGGAGGATGTGCAAACTCTGCACTGACAGTTGCCTGAGGGTGGAATCGAACCCAATCCCTAGCATTGTGAGGCAGCAGTGCTACCACTGAGCCATCATGATGCCCATGATCTGATTGAATGACAGAGGGGCCAAATGGCCTACTCATACTCCCAATTCATAGTTTGCATTTTTGTGTCTTTAATATAGTGCAAAATGAAGGCAGTTGACCTGTCCTGACACCTGCCCGATAACAGGCCTGCATGACATAACTGTTAAAATTAAAGGAAGGACCCAAGTTGTTTCATTGGAATGCAAAGTTAAGGTGATCAGTGTTACGGGGAAATTTGGGTATGACCTGAGTTAACAACCCCCCCTCATAAATCCACATGAAGGTCCACTTGGAATTAGAATGAGGTAGAGAGTTTGCATTTTCATTTATTCATTTTCAAGAAAGTAATGAGTTGAAAAGAAAGACTGGTTAAACTGCAGAAACATGCTCAGATGCTGATTCAGCAGATAATTTCTGTGGAAAAGCAAAGGGGATACCAGACAAAATAATCTACTACAACAATAACACTAGGAGACAATACCAGCAGCATCTTCTAGTCTCCAAAATCCCAGGAAGGTTTTGGAAACATCAGGCCAGAAGTAGTTAGGCTTTAAACTGTCCATTTACTTCTAAGATAGATCAGAGTTGATGCCTGAAGTTGGTAGCTAATTAACATTTCTACCTGGATATAAGGCCCATTTGTCTCACGTTGCCATGGAAATGGGCATTGAGGGTGCTGGGGTTTATAAGATGTCCCTGAAAGTATACAGCCACAAGCAGTTGTTATGATGTGGGAGACAGAGGCAGTAGCTAGAGGTCAAACATTTCTGTGGTTCACCACACAGGAATACAATTGGGAGATTACACTCAGATTGAAGAGATCAAATTTGCTCGGATTTGAAATGAGGCTGCAAGATTCACTTAGCTTGCACCAGAGAGAAATATGCTTGGCAGAGCCGAGACTTCATCAGGCAGTTCTGGGGTTCACAGTTACCAGGATGCAAAAGGAGGAGAATGGAATAAATCCTCAGGAGCCAAGAATCACTTTGGGCTGAATCCAGGAGAGCCTATAAGAATAATATTTAGTCAGTGGTTACTTTTGTCTGTTTGTTTAAGACAGGAAATCTTGTCAAGTCATTCTTTCAACTATCAAGTGGAAATTCAAATTTTATTGTAAAGCTATCAATTTTTATGGGGATCATAACAGTTTTCACAACACCTTTATCTCACTTGTAATGGATTATCCACATATCATGAACAATAAGCCAGACAGGTTCTTTCTCCACTGAGCAACAAAATTATCCCCTCCCACATGTTTCCCCTCTCTTTGCTGTTTCTATTCTTATATGTTCTCTCAAATGCATAAAATAGAGATTTAGCTCTCAATATTTTGTAACGTCTTACAGCTGATAGTATAAAATAATTAAATAAACTAAGCCCACAAGTTAGATACAACATGCTTGGGTAAGCAGCTCACCACGCATTCCAAAAGTGGAAGGTATTGGCAGTCAAATACCACACCCATCATAATATAGCCAGATAGTGGCTAATGAGATTGATCTGCATAAAGCAGTTAATGTTTTTCTGAACAATGTGTAAATCTTCATGATTTGTATATTTAGTTCTCAGTGCCCTTGAATGCAAATCTGCTATATCAGTTTATGTTCAATAGTTCAGAAAGAATATTAATTCTTAAATCGTGAAGCCCTTACAATTAAACTACATGCAGCATAACCAGTTAAATGGCCTGATGTAATTTATGCTTTTATAAGCACAAATTTAAAATTCTCAAATGACACTTAAACAATCTTGGCTAACTGATGATGCAATTGCAAAGATTTCTTTGTTATAGCAAATTATACCAGGAGCGGAAATTACTGAATAGAATACTTCCATTAGTGATTGACACCATTAACTTCATAAAAATTCAAGAACTGTCAAGAAGATAACAGAAAGACAGATACATACAGCAACTGAAACCACCAAGCTGGTGGTCCCCTCAGAAACATGGCTGGATTTTGAGGCTGCATGAAAATTTCACACACCTTAATACGCATTGTTCAGAGAGAAAAGTATCTCGAGTGAAAAATGGCCAAAAAGCATCTGCAAAAGGAATAAAAGAAAGCAGTAAAGGGTATTGAAATAACTGCACAGAGGCAGTCACTAAGTCATCCTTTATTTTACATGTGCACAGTACATAGGCTCTGACCCGCCAGCTCAGAGCCAGTCCCTAGACCGAGGAGACCTTCTTAATCTTCTGTTTATATCTGTCAGCCAAGGCTCCCTGATCAGCCCAGGTAAACAAGACCAATCAAGAATCTTATAGTCAATGAGATCCATCTAGCCCTAGTTCCACTCACTACAGGTATATTACAGGGAATTACCCCTAGTTTGCAATACCAAAACAGGTAATTTGGTATAACAGATGTATTTTTGTTTATGCTTCACAATGAACTTCATCTCACTCATTAACTTCATCTTAGCCCATCAACATACTCCTGTCCTCCTCATGGCCCTATTTAGATTTTCCTTAAATATGTCCATGCTTTTCATCTCAACCAAAACAGCTAAAAGGAAATGTGGAGTTGTGACTGACAGAGATTAGTTTGCTATCATTATTCCAAAATGAATGCTTCCAAGCATATTCCGGCCAATCAGGCTATGATTAGAAATCCAAACTCATTTAAGATCCTTTTTCCCTCTTTTTACTTTCATGGTCCTTCCACCATTTGCAGAGTAAAAGCTGACTAAATGATTGAGTATAACCAATTCCTAGATAATGCTATTTCACTCACATGTGCCGCAGTGAGCTTTAAGTGAGCACACAAGAGAACAGTGAAAAAGGAATAAACTGCTGCATACATCACGACAATTTTGTTCCAAATTCCAAATTCATCAAAGGTGAAATGCAATTGAAAACAAAACGTTGGTGTAATGAAAAACAATGAATAAAGGGAGCAGAATTCCATTATCATTAAGCTGCATGTCTTCTCATTTTAAAAAAAAGTTTCAGTCTTCAATTTTTTCTCAAAATTCATTTTCATCATGTTCCTGAAGGTGTCATTTTTATTGCTCGTGCCCAGCTGAACTTAAGTGAAAGTGAGATGCCTTCTTGAATCATTGTAATTTTTGTGATTAAGTTGCTGTTTACAGCTGTCCTTCTGCCAGTTTCTTAATAGCTGTCATGTTTTATTTTATTCATTCATGGAATGAGGGCATCATTGGCTAAGTCAGCATTTATTGCCCATCTCAGAGTACAGTTAAGAATCAATAACATTGCCATAGGTCTGGAGTCATGTGTAGTCCAGACGAGGTAAGGGTGACAGTTTCCTTCCCTGAAGGACGTTAGTGAGCCAGACGGGTTTTTCTAACAATCAACAATGATTCATGGTCATGATCAGATTCTTAATTCTAGGTTTTAATTGAATTCAAAATCCACCATGTGCCATGGCAGGATTTGAGCCCAGGTCCCCAGAACATTACCTCGGTCACTGGATCAATAGTCTAGCGATAATACCACTAGGCCATTGCCTCCCCAATTCCAAGGCTTTAACCAAGTGACTATAAAATGTACTATGTTATATACCAAAACCAGTCCAGCTCGTCCCTGCCTCCCTAACCTGTTCTTCCTCCCACCTACCCCCTCCTCCCACCTCAAGCCACACCTCCATCTCCTACCGACCAACCTCATCCCGTCCCCTTGACCTGTCCGTCCTCCCTGGACTGACCTATCCCCTTCCTAACTCCCTACCTACACTCACCTTTACTGGCTCCATCCCCGCCTCTTCGACCTGTTTGTTTCTTCTCCACCTATCCTCTCCTCTATCCCTCTTCTATCCGCCTCCCACTCTCTCCCTATTTATTTCAGAACCCCCTTCCCCTCCCCCTTTTCTGATGAAGGGTCTAGGCCCGAAACGTCAGCCTCTCTGCTCCTATGATGCTGCTTGGCCTGCTGTGTTCATCCAGCCCTGCACCTTGTTGTCTATGTTATATACGCTCAGTTTTGTAGTGCACCCATTTGCTAGTCGATGCAACAGGCCCAGCATATTAGTTTCAGAGCCATTGGCACTCTCACAATATTAACTTTAACGTCTCCCTGTGATTTCATTTTTAAAATTTCCTACATGCCTCTCTTTTAGGTCTCAGTTTTCATTGGGCAAAATTTGGGTTCTCTGGGTTCCATACCTCTGGAATTCACTCCCTAAAACCTTACTGCCTGGCATCGATGCATTTTCCTTGGCCATCAAGACCTGGAGTCCAGAACCTGGAGCTTCTAGTTCAGGGACAATGATACTTCCTACTGCCGTAAAACATCCACTTACTTCATAGGCATGATCAAAGAGTTGAGCCCTTCAACTCATCTTTGCCATTAATATAATTTCCAGCGTTGTTCAACCGCAAATCAAAGCAGTGAATGCCTTTTAAGAAGTGCATTCATTGTTTAAACAAGCTTTGGGAGTCATAGAATCATATAATTCCTACAGTGTGGAAGATGGCCATTTGGTCCAACAAGTCCACACTGACTCTCCAAACAGCATCCCACCCAGTCTCACCCTATCAAGTCCACAGCAACCCTTCAAAGAACATCCCACCCAGACCCAGCTTCCTACCCTATCCCTGTAACCCTGCAATTCCATAGCTAATCCACCTAACCTATACATCCCTGAGCACTATGGGATAATTTAACATAGTCAATCCATCTAGTTTGCACATCTTTGGACTGTGGGAGGAAACTGGAGCACCCGGAGGAAACCCACGCAGCCACATGGAGAATGTGGAAACTCCACACAGACTGCTGCCCTTGGGTGGAATATTCTACATTTGCCCGTGAGTGCATCTACAATTCTAACCCAAGAAGTTAAAAGTCATCCAGGACAAGCAGCTGTTTTTGGCAAACCATCTACCATTTTAACAATTCACTCTCTCCACCACAGCATGAAGTACCTTCAAGATGCCTTGCAGCAATTTTCCAACGTCCTCCAACAGTATAGCTCATAACTTTTACCACTTCGAAGGACAAGGGCACCAGAACACCCATACCTATAAATTACCCTTAAAATCACTTGCAACCCTGACTCGGAAGTACAGTGCCATTTCCCCATTATTACTGGACTTCAAATGCTGGGCCTCCTTATATGTGGCACCATGTAATATCTTCACAACACAAAGTGCATTGGTTCAAGAACATAGCTAATCATCTTCTGAAAGGTAATGTGAGATGGCCAGTAAATGCTGGTCTATTGCAGCAATGTCCACGTCCGGTGTATCGATTAAAAACATGTTCTGATACAATTGAGCACACAGTTAATCAATCATTTGGAGTTTGGAAGTTAATACTGCTTGGGGTCCACATTTTCTTTGGTTTGCGGCTTTCTGCTTGTCGCATTCTCTCATTTTGAACCAGCTCAATTTCGAGGCCAAATCAAACTCCAAGAAACCAGCATTAGGTCTTTACTCATATATGTACAAGTGGGTTTATTGCATTCCAAGAGTACTGATCATTTTTGCCAATGCTTCCTATGTCACAAGGTCCACTTTTTCTTTGATCTTTTTTGCATTATTTCCCAGTTTAGCTCTATTGCTGATATTATTGCCCAGAGTTATGAGCTTACATTCTTCAGCCAATGTTATTAATGTTGGCAGTAACCCACTTAACATAGTTTCCATAGGTGAGCCTGTGTTCTCTATGAACTGAGACCTCCAATCTTAAGACATGCAGTGAATATTCCAGACTTCTGTGATAATATTGCAATAAGATAGGATTCCATTAAATTAAGTATTGTTGCACAAAGTTGATAATGTGAACTATGCAAGTCCTTTTCATAGAGACTAATCGACTTATCAGATTTACTAACAAAGTTAATTCATCATTGAAGCATGCAATAAAGCTGAGGTATTCAAAAACAGAATACAATATAAAAGATCTGAAAGCAGTGAAAGGTCTGGTAAAGTATAGCCAAAAAAGGGAGCAGGGTATCAAAAAGATTTGCTATGAAAAAACATGATTTATGTAAGGCAGGCCTCTTAAACCTACACAAAGTATTTCAAGAATGAATACAAATTACAATATTTTAATGATAGGAAACCTCAAAAAGATGTGCAACTTACCATATTGATGTAGATGGCAGAGGCAGCTCTCTCACTCCAACACTCCATAACAGTGCCGCAAGATACATAATTATACATTAAGGGCAGGTTAGGCAAAACACTGGCCATTCTTCCTTTTCTTTCTTGAGAACCAACACACTCTTCAGGCTAAGAAATACATAGCTAACCCCTCATGACATTGCACTCTACTTAATGTGAAAATTCATACAAGATCTTTCAGATGTGTCATCATCTCCCTTAACAGCAATTTGCATGAAGATCTGTAAAACTTTGCTTTACTTTAACAGCAAAATACAGAGACATGGCTGCTGGGTGACAATAGATTGGATCCTGAATATTGAAAGATACATAAAATTTATGGAAGACATGAAGCTGGGAAAAATATTGTTAATTAATGATGGTATTAGCATCACAACCTGTGATAATCCAATTTCAAGAAATTAGACCAAGCATCTAACCATCACTAGTCCAAATCAGTTTTTGGTCAATGGCAATCACCCAGGATGTTGATCGTGGGGAATTCATCAATGTTAATGCCACTGAATATCAAGGGGGTGATGGTTGGATGCTCTCTGACTGCAGGTGATAATTGGCTGGCATTAGTGTGACATGAACATATCTTTTCTCTTCTCAGCCCAAGCCTGAATGTTGTTCGGGTCTTGCTGCATATCGACATGGTCTACTTCAGAAATGGTTTTGAATATTGTGCAATCATCAGCGAACATTCTACTCTTGACCTTATGGTGGAAGGAACTCACTGAGGAAGCAGCAGAAGATGGTTGTGTCTAAAAGCTTTCCTGAGGAATTCCTTCAGTGATATTCTGGAAAAAAAATGATTGACATCCAAGAAAGACATCCCTCTTCCTGTGTGCTGGTTACCACTTCAACCACCCAAGAGTTTTCCCCGATTCAGATTATAACTTTGTTAAGAATCCTCTGTGTTGCACTCAGTTTAAAGTCACCTTGTTGTCAAGGACAGTCACTCTCACTTCATGCATTGAATTCAAATTTTTTGTCAATGTTTGAACCAAAGCTGTAATGAGTGGCTGTGGCGGAACCCAAACTAAGTATGAAGTTATTGCTGAATGAGTGCTATTTGATAACACTGTTGTTGGAACTTTCCATCACTTTGCTGATGAGTAAGAGTAGACGCATTGAGCAGTAATTTGCCAGGTTGAATTTGTCAACTTTTTCAGTACAGGACATACCTGGTGATTTTCCATATTGTCAGGTAGGTGCCAGTGCTGTAACTGTACTTGAACAGCTTGCTTAGGTATGTGTCTAGTTTTTGGACATAAGTCATCAGTATTATTACTGAAATGTTGTCAGGGACCTAACCTTTTCATTATCAAGTGTCTTCAACCATTTGTTGCTATCACAAGCAAAAATCGAATTGGTTGAATTCTGGCATGTGTGATGCTTTGGACATCAGGACAAGTTGAATTATTCATTTCACATTCTGGCTGAGGATGCTTTCAAGTGCTTCAGACTCATCTTTTGCATGGTACGTTGAACTCCGCCAGTTGCATCATGCAGTCACATAGTAATGCTACCTTTTGGATTTGAGTTGACATGTATAGTATTTGGACTCAGAAGTAGGATTAGAAGATTTTATCGATATTCTTAAATTATCAACACTCCCGTTAACTTAAAGCTGCAAGATAAATGTTAAGTCACTATGGAGAGACAGATGACTGGTGGTTAGTTTAATGTGACAGGCTCCACATCTCAAGCAAGGGATGTGGTTGAGAAGACAGGACCTCAGCAATTGGAGGAATTCAACCTACACTGTTAGTGTCACTCTGCATTGTAGACCAGACATCCAGCCAACTGAGCTTATCACCCAATATACAGAGAAAGCAGTAACTTCATAAACACATAGCACAATTAGGCAACAGGCATAAGTTAGCGACCATATATATTTTAAAAATAGCTGGCACACCACCACAAAAAAGCCATCATCTTAGCCAAACATGCATTAAGTGGGCTTGTTAGCTCCCAGCTAATGTGTTTCCATTGCTAAAACAGCACAAATTTGGAAGATTTATCTATATATTTACTACTTTATTTACTGCATCGCGTCTCTCAATTCCAGACTTAAAGTTAACAATTCATTACAATTGCATTCACTACATTTTTCCTCTAGTGGTAGATTCTGAAATTGTGCAGCCTTAAGCTGGAGATTCTCCATTCATCTTCAACTAATTCATCCTTTTGGTAGTTCAAGTTTTTTTAGGCTCTCAGTTAGTTGAGTATCCCTTTAGTGATGTGTTTAAAATTGTTCTGTGTATGCAGCTTCTTCTCCCAATGTTTAAGCCTCATTGTTCCTCCATTGAAGCCTTCTTCTTCTCAGCCTGCTTGCAGCCTCCTTCTTCTCTCCCCCTTGCAGACTTCTCTTTTCGTTCCATCATTGCAGCCTCCTTCCATGCATTCTCTCAATACTACGAGCCTCCATCCTTATCTCCCCCTAATAAGCACCTTCATCCATCTACTACAATTGCAGCTTCCCACCATCTCCTTCTTCCTCCTCCCTGCAACCTCGCCTTTCATCCACTTGCAGCCTCCTCCGTTTTCCCTCTCCTTGCAGCCTCCTCACTTGTGAGCCCAACAGCAGCAAATGCAGATGAGAAACAGCTTAACTGAAGAAGCATGAAAGAGACAGGATCTGTGATTGGAGCAGAAGTTCTTCAAAGATTCTGCCTCTTTCATGTATGGGTTGGTGACCTTGCTTTGATTGGTTGCCACTTAAGAGAGGGGTGGTACTGCCTGTCTCAGGGCCCTCCTGAAAGTGTGGGCGCTGGTGATTAGCATGACATACACCACCCTTTCCTGGACCCTAGTCACTACCTCCCCTTACATCATCCCCTTCTTTGGATATTTTCTCTTCAGCAAAGAAAACTGATGGGTGACCAGATGGAGTATTTTAAAATTATTAAAGTTCATATAAGGTAAACAATTCCAGTGATAGAGGGGATCAAAAATAGAAGATAGGCACCATTAAATCCAGTAGGGACATCAGGCAAAGCTGTTTTGCTCAGAGTGACTAGAATATGGAACTCACTATGACAGGGAGTGGTTGAGGTGATTAGCATAGATAAATTTAAGGGGAAGCTAGGTAACAGATAAGGGCGAAAGGAAAATAGCGATATGTTGATTGGCTTAAAGGGAAATGGGTGGCTCACGTGGAGCCTATATGCCATTGATTGGACTGAAGGACATGTTTCTGTGCTGTAACCCAGTTTCTCATTCCAGTATTTCAAGTAAAAGTCTACAGAAATGATGAGCATATGCGCAATGGCATATGTCAGGTCATTATTTCTTCTTCTGTTTGCTTCACATATTATATTAAACTCAATCATTAAGGATGGGTAATAAATCTTGGCTTAGTCAGAGATACCCAGATCAGGTGAAAGAATAGAAAAAAATTGATTGTATATAAATACTGAAAAAACAGTGCAAAAACAATATTTCAAAAGCAAATAACTGTTTATTAAAACATTTTGAACTTTAAGGTAATTTAAACTATTGATGGGATTTAAAAAAAAAACCTAAAAGGAATATAGTACTTAGTAGCTGATCTCTGTGGGACTTTGGCATTTGTTTTCTCAGAAGGCTATGGAGGCAGGATCATTAAATATTTTCAAGGCAGTGGTAGGTTGATTCTTATTAGGCAAAAGAACCAAAGGTATGGGGGGGTTGCGGGCAGATGGGAATGTGGAATTTGATACACCAACAGATTAATTAAATGACAGAGCAGGCTTGAGGGACAAACTGACCCACTTCTGGTCCTATTTTGTATGTTCATTTGGGTTAGTTGCTTTCTGTTTTGCCAAAAAGTGGTTAAGAACAACGCGAGATGTTGTAATTTTACTCCCAGAAGGTCAGCTAAACTTCATGAAACCAGGCAATTTTTATAATTGGAAAAAGCCTAAGAAGTGAATTAAGCTAAAAAAGTTGAAAATAAAAAGCCATCTCAAGTGAAACAGCTGGCTTGAAAAGATCTGAAATGATTTCAATCTCTGAGCTGTGTACCAACTAAGGAGGATATACAAGCTGTAAACGAAATGTAAAAGGTGTTTTCTATAAGGGAGGATTCCAGAGGAAAGACTTATCTGATTTGATAACCTCCCTGGAGTTGCACTCAGCCTTGAAGATATAATGGTTCTTAAAGCATTAATTAAATGCTTTGCTTCTTCTGAATACACTTGGCATGCAATAATTGGAGCTGCTGGCATAACAATCGAACTGATTAGAGCATGGTAAACAGATTTTTGATACGCTGACTAACACAGCACAATTATAACTGTGGGTCTAGTAGTCCAAATGAAAGCTGTCACTTATCTTACTGGCGGAAGGTGTTTCATCACCTTTTTCCTTTCAGGATGGTATAATATTTCACTAACAATACCGCAGCTTGTCTGACAGGTTTGCAATTTACCTTTTCCCACCTGTTTCCAGATCATGATGGAAGCTGTTGCATGTGGTTCTGGCTAAATTTTAAATTTTTATGAAATAATTCCTTTATTGCTTTTTCATATATTTTTGTGTCAAGTCACACTGAGTTAGATATGTAAATGAGCCCAATAAAGGGTGACCAGGAAGTGGGGGTGGAAGGTGAGGGGCAAAGGGGTTGTGTAACAGGAAATGTAATATATGTGCCCACAATTTTCCAGGAGTGTGCATTTAAAAGGATCAATTCAATGGTAAAAGAGATTGAAATTTTTCAAATTTCATTGGAGTCTGTGATTCCAAAGGTCAGCAGCATGCAGACTGAACCCTGGAAATTCTGCAAAATAAATCAGAGATCAAATGTTTTCTTTAAAAAAAATCCCAGTTTCATGGGGACACTGGAGACAGTAGCTATTCAGGTTTTGCTACATTATGATCATCTAAATGAGCTTAACCTTGAACTTATATCTTGTTTTGCTTCCCTGGCCAGTTTTGAATTCAGAAAAATGTGGCATGTACATATGCCTGTAATGCATTTACATGCATATGAGTTCACATGCATGGATGTTGAATCTTTCTATCTACATTCAGACACACACGTAGAAATGCATAGCTACTTAATGTGTGTTGCTTACAAAGATAAATTGATTAGTTTCCCTGATTGATTCAATTGGGTCAATGAGACAACAGTGCCAGCTCTATCAATGAATGAGTGATCTGTTACTGAAGCCATTTCAACACAATCCAACATGTGCAGTGCAAGGAGACATTCTGAGTACACACAGCATAGATGCTGTTTGAAATGTTCTCACGGGTAGAGATGGAGAAACATTTCTGAAGTAATTAGGAATTAATTGCTTATTCTAACACACCTGGCAAGTCCCTCATCATTCTCAGGAACTGAGGCGTGACCATTAACAGCTGGAATGCATGCCCTCCTGAGCTGTATTCGACACTTTATTGAGCAATGGCTTGGAACAAAAGAGCCTTTAGAATGTAATGATCTGCTCAACCAATAAATTCAGATAATGGAAGCTTGTTGAAAATTTGCAACAATTCCAAGAAGTCAAACAAGTATCTAAGCAAACCAATCATGGATCCCGCACCCAGTGTACAAGGTGCCTTCCTAACCATTTAACTAGAATTCAGCTGATTGTTGGAATAGTGTATTCTGTAAAGTTTATACGAGGTATAAGTTGGGATAAGCCAAGCATATATGTCCAAGCTCAACATCTCACATCAACAACACCAGTGTGAATAAACACAGTAAATTTAATGCTACATAATGTCATAGTGTCATAATGTCATAAACCATTCCAAGGACACCCACAGGAGTATAGTTAGGCAAAAACTGACACTAGACCAAAGAGGGATGCTTAGGGACATGTGACCAAAAGCTGGGTTAAAGTGTCTTGGTTCTAAAGGGCATCCAAAAGGAGGAGAGAGAGTGGAGAGTCGGGGAAGGTCAGAGAGAGGCCTTGATGACTGAAGGCACAGCTACCAACTGGAGCAAGTTGGAGTTCCATTAAAAGCCAGAGAAGAAGAAGACAGAGCTCTCAGGTACTTATAGGATGGAGGAAGGCACAGAGATAAGGAAGAACAAATCTGTACAGAGATTGAAGAACAAAGCTAGGACCTGAGTGTTGGTTTTGCCAGCAATGTCCATATCCTGAGTGGAGATGAAATAGTGTCACTAAATCTGTGCCATGGAGGCCCAGGTTCAAGACAATTTGCTCTAGAAGTGTATAGAAACATCTCTGAAGAAATAGGTTAGAAGATATTTAGTGGAACAATTCAATTCCTTTGTTAATTCCAAGTATCACACACCAGAGATTTTCAGTATAATTTGTAATTGTTTAATTGCAGAAGTTGCAATGAGCATGCTTGCCTGTGAAATGATCCAATAGTGAAGATATTGCAAACAGGAAGGCGGCAAACCTGCTAATGGTTAAACCTATCAGTGCGACAGCAAAAATCACTAGAGAACATGTTTTCAGAGCTTTAGCTAATCTGTTTAGTTTAATGCTTGATCATTGAGGGCTGGAAATAAACCCATAACTCCACATGAAATCAGGGGGAATTGGTTAAGGAATGGGACAGTGAGGCCTATAGTCCCCTTTTTTCCTAATCAGGATTACCATTGGTGGTTCCTTTCCTGCCTACCATGGGAAAAGTGATAGTAGAATCTAGGAAACAGTTGTAAAAACATTGCACTATCCCAATAAGGAAATGTCTTTTATTTAAGTTAATCTCTCCCTCCATTTCTGCTAAAACACTCACCTGTTGAAAGTCGCAGTATTAACCAAGGTCTTCAATGGGATCAGAGAATCATAGAAACAGGCCATTTGATGCATCAAGTCCACATTGCCCTTCCGAAGACCATCCCATCCAAACCCAGCCCCGAGCCTATCCTTGTAACCTTGCATTCCTCATGGCTAATCCACCCAGCGCTCACATCCCTGGACACTATGGGCAATTTAGCATGGTCAATCCACCTAACCTGAAGATCTTTGAACTGTAGGAGGAACTCGGGGCACCCGGAGGAAACCCATGCAGACACGGGGAGAATGTGCAAACTCCACACATGTAGTTACCTGAGGCTGGGCTCAAACTCGGGTCCCTGGCGCTGTGAGGCAGCAGTGCTAACCACATCCAAGCTGGAATAGCCATCCTGCTTTCCACTTCTGCAGATCATGCATCATCCTTTCTGATATCGAATTTGCCTGGTAGTCAATGTCCTTTCAAAGATACTGGCTTGGGGTTATAGGGTGGTCAGCACAGCAGTTGAAAGTTACACCTTGGAGGGTCACCACCAATATGACAAGAATCCCGACTGAGGTTTCTTATCTATAACAAATGTGTGCAAATAATGTAAAAAGCATTTTGATCTTTTGGATTTCGAGGCTGAAATGGAACCCAAAATGATGGACATCTACCAGGATGCAGACAGAAGGGGACATTGAATTTCCGGCTACTAGAAATTTGTTTCACACAATTTTTCTCACAACATATAATATTTAATCAGCCTGCTGTTTGAGTGTCTGCTGTGACTTAGTTGGCAGCAGTCACCCCACAGAGAGGGGAACTCATGATTTCAAGACCATTTCCAAGATTTAGCCAGAATAACCAAGGCTGTCACTACAGTGTAATGCTGATGGAACTGTTGGAAGGATTGATCTTTGGATGAGAGGTTTAACTAAGACTCATCTCATTCACTCAACGTATTTATAAATGTCTGCAACCTCTTTATATCAGCTTCAAAACTTACTTTGCTACTTACCTTCGGGCCTTTATTCTCATCATGTAAACCATTGATGCAAATTGTGAAAAGCTGAGAGTCCAGCATCGTTCCCTACAGGACTCCAATTGTCACATCCTGCCAATCAGAAAAACTCATTTTATACATACTCTGTTTCTCTCAGCCACCCAATCTTCTATCTGTGCCAATATGTTCCCCTATACCATGTGCTCCTAGTTTGTGCAATAACCTGTTTTGTGGGATTTTGTCAAATGCTTTCTGGAAATTCAAGTACAGTACATCTCGAGGATCCCCTTTATCACAGTGTATACTACTCCTTTAAAGAACTCCAATAAATTAAGTAAAAATAATTTCCCATTCATAAAAACATGTTGAATCATCTGGTTGCCCTGAGGTTGTCTGAATGCCAAGCTGTAAGCTCCTTGGTAATAGATTCTAAAAACTTCCCATGATGGACATCAAGCCACCTGGCCAATAGTTTGCCATTGTCTGCCTCACTTCCTTCTTGAATACAGGTTTTATATTTATTACTTTTGAATCTGATAGTACCTTTTTTAGAAACTAGCAAATTTTGGGAAATGAACAACAAAACATTTGTGACCACATCAGTCAATTCTTTTGAGACCTTAGGATGAAACTCATCAGGACTCAATGACTTGTATACTTGCAGTTCCATCATTTTGCTCAATACTGCTTCCCTAGAGATTAAAATTTCACCAAGTTCCTCTCTCCTTTCCACCTCTTGGTTTATAGCACCTTTTTTTTAATATCCTCTATAGTGAAGACAGAAATCTGCTATTTCCTTATCATCTACTATTAACTCCCCATTCTCATCCATTAGAGGAACAAGACTCACTTTATTTACTCTTTTCCTTTTTAAACACCTGTAAAAATTCTTGCTATCCATTGTTAGCTAGTTTCCTCTCAAACTCTAATCTTTTTTCCCAATTAATCATGCAGTTATTCTCTGTTGTTCTTTATTTTCTATCTAATCATCTCACCTGTAACTCACCTTTGTGTCATCAAATGCTTTTTTCTCCCACCTGAAGTCTGATCTTTTAAAACTTGTTTAGTTAACCACAAATAGTGGGTGTCCTGCTAAGATTTTTCTTTGCCCTAGGAACATATTTGAGTATTATGAAATATCCCCTGAAATGTTTTCTGCTGCTTCTCTATTCATCAATCGCCAGCCTAATATCCCAGATCACTTCCACTGGCTCAGCTTTTATGCACTTACTGAAGTTTATAACACTAGCTGAAGACACACACTTTTCCTTTTCAAACTAAATGTAAAATTCAATGGTTTTGTGGTTCCTGCTTCCTAGGGGGCCTTTACTTTGAGATCATTAATCATTCCTGCACATTACACATATCAAGTCGAGTACAAATTGTTCTCTGGTTGTGCTGATTGGACTACTCTAAGAAACTAAATTTCTTCCTCTTCAATCTCAAAAACATTGTATGAACACCTCATGCAGGCTATCATTGCCAATCCAAGTTTTCCTGTGTATATGTTAATTAAAATCACCATGATTATTGCTGTCCTTTTATCACAAGTGTCCAATATTCTTCTTTTATATTTCATCCCACATTGTGGTAACTGTAGGCCACTCCCATTGATGACATATTTCCCTTACTGTTCCTTATTCAAACTGATTCTACATCCTGTTCTCCTGAACAAAGATAATTTCTAACCATTGCATCAATGCCATCCTTGAGTAACAGTTCGATCTCTTCACTTTTATCTAGTTTCCTATGCTTCTTGAATATCATATACCCTTCAATATTCAGTATGCAATTCATATCTTGCAGCCCATCTCTTGTAATGGCTATTAGAACATATTTATTTACTTCAATATGCACAAACACTTGTTAACTTCATTATGAATGCTATGGGTAATCCGATATAGAACCTTTAGTTTTGTCTTTTTGTTATTTTGTAACACCTAGTCTTGACTGTTGGTGTACTCTTAGATTATCTCTCTGACAACTCTCTGATCTTCATTTTCCAAATTATTACTTAGGTCTCCCTCTTTGTCATTAGCCCTTGGACTGCTACATCTACCCAAGCTTAATCCCTCACCCCAACTGTGAACTTTAAACTGCCACCATCCCAACAGCACAGTCTCCATTTTCCCTGGTGATAGTCCACATGACTCAGAACATTCTTCTTCCATGCAATTCTTTGTACCTCTTATTTATTTCACTAATTTTACATTCCCTCTGCCATTTGAGGTTCTGCTCTCCAATTTGAAGCCTAGTTACTCATTCTGTCAAAGAAGGACCTCTTTCCTAGTCCTATCTATGCCTTTGACATATTTATGGACCATGACAACTGGATTCACACCTTCCACCATCAAGTTCCAGTCCAGCACTAAGTAGTTGTTCTGAACTCTTGTGTTACAAAGGCAACATAGCCTTCTGGACTCACTCTCCCCACCTGAAAGCCATCCTGAACTAAGGTACCATAGCCAGTTCACTCCTCCTCCATTTTTATCTTGTGGTCACCACCATTAGCAAGCATCTTGTATTCAGAAGTCTCGATAACCTGATCAGGGCAAACAGGTCATTAGTCATTTCCGTATTGCTGTTTGAGAGCTTGCTGTGCGTAAATTGGTTACTGTGTTTCTTTTATGTTACAACAGCAGCCACACTGCAAAAACACTTCATCAGCTGTAAAGTACTTTGGCTGTCCAGTGGCCATGAAAGGCATTATATAAATGCAAGCCTTTCTTTCTTTTCTACTCCATCTACAATACCTTTTATCAAGCTGTTGAATCTGCATCACAGAAACATTGTCCCAATGTTTGATGTCGTACTTTCCTGAATAAACTATTTCCGCATGGAAAACATCCAAATACCAAAGTGAGCCATGCACCTTATATGTGTGGCTTCCTCAAAATGTGGAGCATTATTGATGACACAATGTGTCTATTTGGAAACCTATTCATAATACTAGCTGCTTCAAAGAAGATTTGCTTGATTCTTGTGCAGTTAGTCTGTAACCATAGGTTCCAGAGGTCACATAGAAAAAAAACTACTTAAAATACATGATTCATACAACTTATAGTGTTTATCCTCAATAGCCTCAGCTAATGACTGCCTTGAACAAGTTTTGAAGAAGAATAACATGGACAACACAAAAATCATGATGGGGTAGCTAACTGGGAAGCCGAAGCGAAAAGGTTCAGCTACCCCGATCAACTGAGAAGAAATGTGTTACTGTACAGCCTCTTAAAGGTCTGCAAGATTAACACTTTTTCTTTTTGCACAAGTGACTATCCAAAAACTAGATTGCCATTGAACAGATAGTAGAGTGCCCCAAACACAAACAATAGTAGCAGAGGACCACAGGCAGGATCCTGAAAGACTGCGTGTAGAATCTCATCTGAGTTAGTAAGTCATATCAGACTGTCTCTAATTGACAACTGAAGTGACTTTGTTCAATAATGTGTAGTTATTCCTCAATGGTGCATAGTCCTTCAACATCATCTGTAAAATTTGTCCCTGGGTAGCTGTAAAATTATTGAAACTGCATCATGGGCGTCTTAATCCAATTATCAATCATAATGATTGCTAAAAAAAAGCTTTGAAGCTCAAGGTCTTAACTCCTATTCAAAGCATTCCACAGGCAAATTACATTTGACCTTAGGATCAAATAGGCCTCACTGTATTGGCCCTACTGTAGCCATGGTTTTCATGCTGGTCTGCAATTTGTATTGACCACACTGCACTGCTCAGCTGTAGCTGGTGGATTCCTTCATACTTGTGCCCAATACTTTCTTGCTGCAATAAATGTAATTGCACTAATATCAAATTTTATTAGCAGATCCTGTGAATTCTTAATCCTTGGATTCTGAAAAAGCTTCTGCATTGACTGTCCAGGTAAAGAAAGTATGAACTTGCATTTATGTCGCATTTTCACAATTCCAGAATATTTCAAAGTGTTTTCTACCAATGTAGTCATTTTGAAGTATTACCACTTGTAATAAAAAGAAACATGGCTGTTAATTTGCACGTTGCATGTTCCATAACCATCTATGAGATTAATGTTTAGTGTTGCAATTGCTCACTTTTCTTGACCACTTACATTGAAATCAGCATTATGCATCTTGCACTTGAATTGCCAGGAAAACTCAGGCCCCGTTTTATTTTAATACTGAAACTGTTAGTTTCCACAGAAATTTTCCATGTAGGTTATTGTGTTTGACATGTTTTGTTTTTGAGAGTGAATTAAGAAACTCCTTATTGTTACTTATATTGGCTAAATACAGATGGGCGATAAATAACATTTAAATTATTATTATCAAATTTCATAAATAATAAAGCATATTACAATGAAGTTACGGGGTTGTTGTTCAGAAACATGAAGATAACATGTAAAGCAATAGAAGTATAAGGAAGTTGATTCCAAAGGAACTGACAATATTTGCCTCACGAATGCTGACTTGGGTAACTTTACGATTAAAAATATAACATAAAAACTGGTATTGGGTAATTTATTTCCCTGCTGGTGCCAGACACTATGTAGTCATTCAAACAAAGCCTCTTTCATGTTGCAACACAGCAACAAAGAGATCTTTCTTTAAAATAATTTAAAAGATGCATTTCTAAGGCATAGAAGTGCCAGTGACCTGTGTGCATCAGGCTGCTGATGATGAAAGGTGAGTAAACTCCAGGCACTGAACAATCTGGGTGGGCAGCAATGAAAATTCTTACGAGATAAGAAGAATTGCTTCATGCATTCACCATTAGCAGATCATAGTGGAGTACTATTTCTACCTTCCAGTAAAAGTAAAGAAAAAGGAAGCAGTCCCCAGGTTAAAGAGCAGGAAAATGAATAGCCTGAAGTGACATAAACATGTGACATTTTAAAATATCAGTTTAGTGTCAAGGCCTACCTGAAAATATCCAGGCCAGAATGCCTGAGGTTAAAAGAAAAGACAATCAAATTCTACTAAGGGGAGGAAATTCCGGTAAATCATTCACTTAATGAGATCAGTGTGGAGTGGAAAAAATTGTTGGACATTGACAGAGTCAATATTAGTACTTTGTTATCTTAACTTAAACTTTATTTTTGTGTCTGTGTTTAAGGCCAGACGCCAGTGAGCTTTGTACTGTATATTTTCATGACCAGCTACCAGTTTTCCCCAGTGAACTGATCCAAATAAACGTGCAGGTTTTCATCGCTTAAGAAACAAAATATCTTGAACACTGCCCTATAGCCATTAAAACAAAGGCCATTGCTCATATGCAAGTATATCCAGCAGAACCAGGGTACAGCGTTTCAAATGTCAGTGACATTTACTTTCTTTGACCATTCTCTAGCATTAAAATATTTAATCAATGACTAGACTGTCATGTACTTCATCATTTGAGCAAGGCATCGTGTTCAAAAGGAATAATCCAATCCAGTTGGCATTGTTGGTGTTCATTTGTATAGCTGCATTGGTTCTGCATGAATCAATGTTTTCATAAGCATTTCATTACATAGTAATGTCTTGTAGCTTAACTCCTGGGATGTAAAATAAAACTAAAGCAACTATTGGGAAACCTCCCTGAATATCGACTACTTCTTGGATCTGAACTCTGGATTATGAACAGACTCTTTGATTCCGTATGTAAGTAAATCAAAAGCAATGTTGATGACAAATTATGTAAAATTCTTGAGATTATATATTGGTTCCGTGTCAATGTAATACAGACAAGCATTCTGGGAAATTGAAATATTATATATTGTATACACAATGCTGTACTTCTGTGACATATTCTGACCTTATTATGTTTTCCCTGAGTACTTTAATGATTCAAAGTCCACATACAGGCTATTTCAATGACAGATCCTGAAATAAGAACAAATTCTGGTTTAGAACAAGTGTACTTCAGTTATTTTCACTGGAATCATGCTAGTACGAAAGGAAATAGAAGGATAGGGTTGTACATTTGACGATGCTTCCCTAGCCCCTTCTGCTTTGGAACAGGCCAGAGTTAATGTGACAATAGATATTTTCATTTGATAATGGCATGCAATCAAGATGTGAATTCAAGGCAACAGGTTCTGTAGAAGTGGCAAAATGATGTGGCTGTGTTCTTAAAACACAGAACTTCCTGAAGAAGATTGCAAAATTTTAATCGATTAAAAGGAGATTTAAACATTTAAATTATCTCACAGACATTAGCCTATATTTTATTTTTAGACTGCAGCCATTTTTAGCTGGTTGATGTTGAGTTAGCAGGGTCATGATCATTTAAGTGTAGATTCATTCTAAATGGTGGGAATTGAACCTCATCTAAAATAAGTCATATCAAAACACACTTCATTCTCCACGGTAAACACATCTAAATAATTATTTATGCAATACATAAAACTCAAGTAGATTTTAGCTGGTAAAGTAAAATGGCCATAGTCTTACCAGACCGTGGGGCTGCTCTCTCATTAGAGAGAGATGACTGGTGGTGGTTTAACCTAAGAGTCACCATGTCTCAGGCGAGGGAGGGTTTGAAACACCTAGTGTAGAAGTGAAATTCAGTGCGAATCATGTTTAGAGATGGTGACAATAAACAGAGCGGTTACAATAGTGGACAACATTTCCAAGAGCCAATTTGGAAGTTCAGTTGATAGGTTTACCCATTAATAACTTTTGTCAAGGCTGCAGGAACAGGCATTTGAGCCTGCTGCATATTATAACATAACTATTCATTGCACAGTGGTATTAATAAACAAGTACAGAAATTGCTGGGAAAACTCAGCAAGTCTGGCAGCATCTGGCAGAAAAAGCAGATTTAATATTTTTGGTCCAGTGACCCTTCTTCAGTGGAAATAAACATGATAAAGAAAAAGCACATAAATTGAAAAACAGGAGCAGTATACTATAAGGCCCATGTGGTAGATGGCTATAAAATATCACTCAAACAGCCTGGTCTGGCTCCACAGATTTTTTATTTCTTCTGGATACGTTGGTTTAGGAAATGTCATTTAGAAATCCATTGGTGTCAATAATGATGCTGTGGCAAACATAATCAAAAGGTAACTACAACACAGTGCCTGAAAGAACAAAACAGTCTGGAATTAGCTTGAAATAAATTATAGCACAACCCATTATAAAAACTTTTTGTTTGAAAAATCTGACACTAGAAATCCTGGACCTGATGCGGCAATTCCTGGGAATTGACTAGACTTGTCACCCAGCAGGAACGCTGATTAAAAACGGAACACAGAACCATCATGTTGCTTTTTCTCTCATTTCCTGCTTCAGACCAAGCTAGAAACTCGAGCAGACCAAATATCTTGAAAGCAGGGCAAAACTGACTTCTGTTCTATTGCCACCCAGTTCTACTGATTGTTTAGCAAGAGATTTCTCCATTCCAATTCATTTAGCAACATTGTAGATCCTAATGCACATGTTAATTGTCTAAATTTTGCATCCTTCCTTGACAAGCATTGGTCTTGATCAATATTTTGTAATAATATAAAATGCCTGGTATTGAGATATTGAATTGATGACGACAGCAGCATCAATAGGATGGGATGTAGTGGTTGATCAGGATGCTATTTTCGGCTATCAAGCTTAATTCAGCCAGTTGTCAGACCAACCTTCAGTCCAAATGAACCTATGCCCAACAGCACTAATTTATAAGGTGTGGCCACAGATACTTCTGCTGCAGGATGCTGGCCACACGATGAAGGTGAAAATTATTTTATTATTCCAAAGTTTGCATTAAAGCAAATGTGCATCTGGACATGGTAAATCACTCCTCCCAGTTTATCCATTTGATTTGCTCTCAAATGTTTATCAGTAGAAAGACCTGTTAAGAAGCAGCTGCCTAAACATGACTCATGTGCCATCAGAGCATTCTGAATTCTTTTCATAAATGTGCCAAAATCAGCAGATTAATCTCAACTCTTGAAAAAAGGTGCTCCCCTTTAGTGGTGAATCATCATTGCTGATAGAAGGAATAATTTAACTCCGAAAAGCCTTTCAACATTGGGGGAGAAATTTCACTCACAGAAGCAAATGTGTTTGGGAGTGGGAAGGGGTTAAAAAAACATTGAACTCAAGACAATGTTGGGAAGTGCACTCTGACCTACCACCTTCCACATTTATCTGTGGCACATTAGACTGCATGCAAGCAACCCTTTTGGGAGAGATTGGATGTTCATTACAATATCCTAACAGCTCATAAAACAACACTATTATTGCGAGTTTTAACTGTGGTTGCATGGTATTTGCAGGCTTCCTGGTACTTGTCAGTGAAAGGAAGGTGAGAACACAACAATTGAGAGGGCTCCAGAAATGACAGAGGAAAACAAATGTCATAAGAAGCAGATCTCACAAGTGTTTCCTTTCCAAATAAAAGCAAAATACTGTGGATGCTGGAAATCTGAAACAAATACAGAATATGCTGGAGAAACTCAGCAGATCTGGTAGCACTTATGGAAACAGAAGTGTTATTGTTTTGAATCCACTATGGCTTTTTCTCAGAATCTTCAGAAGACCCTTCTGAAGAAGTGCTATCGGACTCGCAATGTTAACTTTGTTTCTGTCTCCTCAGATGCTGCCAGACCCACTGAATTTCTCCAGCATGTTCTGTGTTTGCTTTCTTCCTTAATTATATGTAAATCTTTGAAGCATCCTCTTTAATCTGTTAGCTTGGACCTCAAATGTTGATGTCACCAGTGTAGGGGCAGCAGCAAACTTATCCTCACAGAAGAAGGGATACAGGGAATGGTACAGCTTGCAAAAAAAGATACCCAAACACAGGGTGTACAGGCAGAAGATCAGCTTCCTTGATGTGCTGGAACATGAGTATTTCAGGAGTCTCTGAATTTGGCGTCAGTAGGTAGCTATTTGCAGCCGGCAGGAAGGTGACTGTCTGAAAGTGGCCCTAAATGCCATGTTTTGCTGGTTGCTGTCAAAGTCATCACTATCTTTAGCTCCTTTACCTCTGGCTCATTCCACAGGTCTGCTAGACACATCCATCAGATCTTGCATCAGAGATAGTAGGAACTTTCTGATGAAGGGTCTGGGCCCGAAACGTCAGCCTTCCTGATTTCTGGTGAAGGGTCTAGGCCCAAAACGTCAGCCTTCCTGCTCCTATGATGCTGCTTGGCCTGCTGTGTTCATCCAATTCTACACCTTGTTATATCAGATCTTGCAGCTGGCTGCCCATAACTGCATGACACACGTTACTGACGACACATTTAGCTGAGGAGAAAATTATGATCGTTTTGCTATCTTTGATGCCAGTCAGAGTGAATGGGAACTTGGATTTGCAGCTCTGACTACTTTCCCTCTGATGTCGGGCATAATTGACTACATGTACATGGTGATTAAGTTTCCCTCACATAAAGGCTTCTATTCCATCAAAGTACAACTGATATGTAATCATGAAAGATCTTTCTGCGGGTAAGCGTCTGGTTCCCAGGCAGATACCATGATGCTTTCATCCTATGGTGGTCCATTGTTCCTGATACCTTCCCAGCTCAAAACCAACTTACTGGATGGCTGTTTGGAGCCAAGGGGTGCCCAGAGATCTATGAGAAATCCCACCAGTGAGGCCCAGGAACAAGAAAAGTCTTATTTCAATCATGTGTTATTGAAAAAGCCTTCAATGAGCACAAGACTTGGTTCAGGTGCCTGGATAAATCTGAAATCACCCTTCAATACACACCCAATCAAAATCTACAGTACTAAAGTCTGCACAACATTACACAGCAATGAGAAATTAATCTTCAGAAGCTCAAGGCAAAATACATAGTGGCTGTTTGGTGGAGGAGGTGAAAGAGGAGGGAAATGATATGGCAAATACGCTAGCAGCAATGTAAATTGCTGTCAAGAATGCCATCATAATTGTGAAATTCAGTTAGAGTACCCAACTGACAGACAGATATTAAGCCCAATTTCCCAACGCCTTCTTTTAATACAAAGCAATCATATAATTAACCAAGTAACGCTTTCATATCAACTCAATTCTCAATGTTAAATCATCACAAATTAAAAAAGCCATTTACCTGGCTTCATCCAAAAATGGTCACAGGAAAATATTGCAAGAATACAACATTTATGTAACTTAAACAGGAAACAGAAACTGAACAATCCAACACAGAGTAACATATCCATTTACATACACGTGTTCAATTTCTAAGCAACTCTTTCTTCTCTGGGCAGCTCTACATGGTGAACTCCCATTAATATCAAACATGGAATCAGAATTGTCAGATGGTTCTGGGCCAATGCCTTTTAGGTTTTAAAAATTTAAAGGCTTTGTAAATGCTTTTTCCAGCAGCTCCTTTGAGATACTGGGTGGCAAGTGTAATATTGACTGAGGCTGTATGAAATGGAAATACTGCAAGCCAATTCCCTGCTTCCATGATCCCTTTCACCATCAACCCTCTTATGGTACATTCATTTTTCTCTGTTAGCAAGGAGCCAGAGACCACTTTTGGCAGAGCTTTGGGACAATGAATGGTCAGGCTTCAGCAGTCCTATTTAAAATGGAATATTTTGTGTGAAAGCCATTTGGTAAGGCCAGCATAAATTGTTTGACTGCTGTGTTTGATGCTTCATCTAGGCAGTTGCTCTTTCCATAATACTCTTTCAGAAATGAAGAAGGGTCTAGGCCCAAAATGTCAGCCTTCCTGCTCCTCTGATGCTGCTTGGCCTGCTGTGTTCATCCAGCTCTACATCTTGTTATCTAGGAGGATCTGGGGACTTAATTATGTATTTCCATACTTAATTAACCCAGGGAAAACTAAATCTTCATACAACTAGCTTCCACAACACCTCCCCCTTCACGAAGACTAATAATGAGATCCTGGCACATTCTGCATGAGTCCTATCACAATACACTCTCAAAGTGTATGACTTTCTCTGAGAAATCAATGGCATCTTTCTACATCACCCCTGTGGAGTGTTTGAAAATCTTGTGGAAGCTGAAAGATATGAGCCCAGAAGTTCCAATTACAGTTGGAACAGACCCATTTGATAGTTATTGTATCAAAAATGCCAAATTACTTTTCTGAGCTTTGTTACAGCTAGAGTTCCAAGTTGGCTGCTCCTGGATGGCTCCATTTCAGGCTGCTGTCTGAGCCCCAATATAATGTTAGGTGAAGCACATCTTCACGATGCCTGGGAGGGGACAGAGGAATGGAGGAGGAGTGGGGAGGGGGAAAAAGTGAAGGGAGGAAGGGATAATGCCATCCCTGAAGGACAGCAATAAACAGCACAAAGATTAACACGGAAAGCTTAGTGCAAAGATTAGTATGGATTACATAAATTGTATTGGTTTTCCGGTTCTGAGGAATGGTCACTCAACCTGAAATGTTAATTCTGATTTCTCGCCACAAATGTGCCAGACCTGCTGAGCTATTCCAGCAAATTTTGTTTTTGTTAGTTTGCCTGTTCCTTTTAAAAAATGCTATTTTCATTCATTATTTGTATGTATAAACATTTTTAAAAATTATTCTAAAAATTTAATGTCATTGTTACTGAATAATTCTAGGTGTAATTCTTTTTGTAAATTTATTTTAAAATTCAGTGTTATTTTAAATTTCTAATGAATAAGTACGGGTAAGTGAGTTAAGTGAATAAATGTGGAAGGTACAAAAACATAAATTGATGGAAGAACTCAGCAGATCTGGCAGCATCTGTGGAGAGAAAGCAGAGTTAATGTTTTGGATCCAACGACCCTTCTAAAGTATGGTGGTAGGTGGGTAAGATGAAAAGGGTGACAAAAGTTTTGGCAAAGATCTGTAGCTTGGGTTGTGGGCAAAGTTGTTGACTTGCTCGCCGAGCTGTGACCCAAAAAGCATGACAGGTAGGCGAGTGAAGGCTTCAGATAGGTTGGGAAGTGTCAAATCTGGGGAGGGACTGGTTCGACAGATGGGAGTCAGGGGTCAAGTTGGTGGGATTCTGAGGATGGCTGGGTGTAAGTGAGATGCCGAAAGGAGAGGGAAAATTGATGAGATGCCTGGGGGGAGCAGTCAGAGATTGGTTAGGTCAGGCCAGGTCAGGTCAGGTTGCTGGGCATATGGGAGCAGTGGTGAGCCAGAAAGGTTGATTTTATAGTTAGCCAGGAGCTACAGCAGATTTTAATTGTTCTATATTTTCTTGGATAACTACCAAGGTGATTAAGTTGAAAATATCAGAGGTCTCCAATGCTAATAGAGACTAATTTGCAGGATTCCAAACACCATGTAATCATTCATCGAAGGTTTTCAGAATTGGCTGCATCAGGACTTCTGCATAGTCCTGATGGGGAACTGTGGTCTGTGCTGCTGCCACTGGTATCTTCCTCTTGCACTGTCAAGGTAAGAGCACTTTAATTTATCACTAGATACATGACATATTTTAGGTCCGGTCAACATGAGTGAAAGTTGTAAGGCATGTGGTGACAGGATACTGAATTTTTTTGCTGATACGAGAAGCTGCGAAACCTATCTTGTATGTCTGGACATGTCAGACTCTGGGTATCTACAAAGTCTCCTTTTCTGCAGGTATTAATTGTGACATTGACAGAGAACCATCTCTGGTTATTCAGCCTCTCTGTCATGCTTTGTGTTCTTGTTGTCTACAAGGAAAGAAATGACCTATGAATGAGAGCAGTGGGATGGGTTAACTGTATGGAATAATGTCATTTGTCAAGGATGACTATGAAGTGGGACATGGCATTAAGATGATAGTGAGTATTGGTTATGGAGTGGCATTGGGGGGCATGAGGAAGTGCATTAAAGGAGGGACATATCTACAAGATAGCTTAATGTGAGGAGTGATGTGCAGGTGAAGGCTTGAGATGTGTTTGGGGTGATATTTGTATCAGGAGGGATCAGCGTATTTGCCTTTCCTGCCCTGATTGCACCTTAAAACCACTTTCAGATTGAGTCCACAAATGCTGTACCACGTTCCTCACTTACTGATCAACCTCCCATTTCATCTTTTCATTTTCATTAGCATGCTTCCTCGTCTTGTCTGAACACAAGAATGAGGCATCACAAAGGTGAAATGCAGACTAGAACATTTGGAATTCTTTCTGATATTTTCTTCTGTCATTAAAGCATCTGCATAATCCCTCAACTCTCACCTTTACAGTGTCCCGTTAAGTGCTGGAGTCAAACTCAACTTGTGGAAGTTATTATCAATCTCCACAGTCTCAATGCTGAGGGAAACCAGAAGTCAGATGCAAATGCAGTGCCCAATGTAGAAAGCTACCAATGTTTACACTGCTAACAAAATGTGGAGCTGGAGGAACACAGCAGGCCAGGCAGCGTCAGAGGAACAGGAAAGCTGATGTTTCAGGTTGGGACCCTTCTTCAGCTCCACACTTTGTTATCTCTTGACTCCAGCATCTGCAGTTCTTGCTATCTCAATGTTTGCACTGTGTTTCCTTCTGATGCTACCAATCTCCATCTGCAGCGGGTCATATATTACGATCTGCTCCGACCAACAGCATCCCCCCACCCCACCCTCCATTATCTCCAAGCACAATGATCAGCTTCAAGGTCTCCTAACCAATACTATTACACATCTTGTGGTCCAATTATGTGATTATCAATGAACATTGTAAAATTCACAAATTTTGATGTTACATTGAAGGACTTGAGAGTATGAATGCTTAACATCTGCTTCAGCAAATACTTTAATAATTTATAAAAGGTTTTAGCCTCTTTAAAATAAGCTACTGTTAAAATATCAGATAAATGAATTGCTTATGAAGACATTTAAGTGTGTGTACATTAGAATTCTGTGATATAATTACAAAGCTAAACCTCCTTCTAACTGGAGTAAATGTCACGATCCAGCTGCAGGCCTGGGAGAAGCAAGTGCATTGTGCCCCATCACTGCCAGTCTTGTTGGACGTAGGCCACATTCAGATTTCTGCCTCAGTATGTTGAAGCAAACAACTTGTAAAACTCCTGCAACAAGACTGTGGGTGAGAAATCTGGCATGTTGCAGATTGTAAAATCCTTCAGCTACGTTTTAAATGGGGGACGTTGGGTGAAGGCGCAATTAGCAATAAAACTGAAGATGCAACAATCTGATGTGATGCATTGTGAGGCTTTCGGAGGAAGTATGACTCCAGAGGGCAATTATCGCATTCAGTCAAGGTCACAGTCCCCATGGAAGAGTAGTCCAAATCGCTAGGAGGAGTTAATAATGTGCACAGCAACTCAAAGATTGAGTGTTTAGAATAGCAAGGAGTTAGGATACCTTAGTCAGTCTCTGGTAATTATGAACTTAACTTTAGTCAGAACTTTAAGTTCCACCCATGCCTGTTGTGGGCAGATGGGTGGATGTAAAATCAAGTGGCGTCGTGAGGGTTCTCGTGCCTAACATTCACCTGCCCTTGGGCCAATTAAGACAATTATGTGACCATTAACCAGCACTTCATGGACTCCTGGTGCCACCGGTACTAAGGCAACCTCTGATTCTCCCTCATATTCTATGCTGCAGTAGGCTAGGGGTCGGGTCTGTTAGTGGTGTTGGGAAGGGGCCAGCAGCAGCAGAGTCGGGGGGTCACCTGGGGCATCAGAGTCGTTGTTGTCGTTGCTGTACCCGTAGTGGAGATCCTTGAGGCCCAGAACACTTTGCAGAGACCTTGCAGCAGCTCTGGTGGCATGCTTGAGATGCAATTTGAACAGAAGATGATCTCTACTTAAATAATTTCTTTTTATTCTCTTGGTAAGTCAAATGGTGCCGGAGTGTTGTGACAAAAAACTTTTCACTGTATGTTCCTAAATATATGTGACAATAAAATCATTCATTCATTCATTCTTGTCTTGTCTAAGAGTGAGAGCAGGGGCATTTTATGAATGAATGCCTGACACTGGCAAAATCCCCCACTCATCCTCTTATCCAGCGAGGATCATCATGAGAGATTGATTGCACTCCCAGCTCCTGGTGACACTACTCCAGGTGTCACTACTGAAATTGACAAGTTGTCAATCATTTGATTAACCAATAAATTAGCTTGAAGTTTCCCAGCCAGAGTAGTGAGTTCGCCTTTGAAATTGCGCTGTGATGGGTGAGGCAGTGCCACGAGCCCTGTATGAAACTCTTGCCGTTATTTTCAATTGAATTCAAAGCATGGAATGCATATTATAGACTTTCACTTCCCTCGCACTATTGTCTCACACTACTGAGCGTTGAGAGCTGCTCCTCAGCCCCTCTGCCGGTGATGCAGGAACCTCCAGTACATGCAAATGGCTGGGGAACGTCCTGTACCAAACAGGAGCCCCCCTCTGCTTGTGAGTGATATCAGGCCTCAGGCAGCCAAGATCATCCCAGCAGACTAGAGGGCAGCCCAATCATCAACCTCTTTCCACACACAGAGGCAATAACTCATGGGAGCACACAACAGCTTGCTCAGCAGCACATCTAGACACACACTATGTTTATGGGTGTTTGCACTTGTTATGCCCTAATAGAGCATTGATGATTACATTTATGCCACAGTCAATGCTGTTGGCTATCCATGATTCCTTGCTGCTTATCAGATTTCATCTCCATGCTTGCTCCTTCAATGAGCCATTGGTGTTGGGGTGAGGTGAGCTGTGTTTGGACAATTCCTCACTTTTTGTCAGTGCACGCAGTGAAACTGAACGCTGGATAATGACGTGTGAAATGGAAGTGACAATAGCAGGTTCACATCAAATCAAGTTTTTTTATTGAACTGATGTTGAAAGGGCATCAGTGTCATGGGAAATGGCTGCCTATGAGATGATCTTGCACTTTGTTCCAATGCCTCTTATTTCCTGTAGCCTCCAGGAGATACTCAGTCTGCATGAACTGCTCAACCTGTTCTCCATGTCCTCCTTGTTTGATGAGGATGTGACCAACGCTATTGAAGGCATTGGAACATCCTTGATGCAAGATTTTGCATAACACTGCTGACCAGCATGATAGGTACCAGCCCTTTAGAACCAGGCATTAATACAGCGATGGGCTGCAGCCTAACAGTTCCCACAAGTGACCCCAGTTGATCCCTTGAAAGCTTCAGATGCATAAGTGCTCAGATCCGTAAATGTCCAGACTCCACTAAATTCCATGGGTTTCAGCTTCTCCTACAGCAAGGCCCCATTAGTCAGAGGAAGTTTCTTAGAGAGCTCAGTACTGACACAGGCATTTGTACAATAGCAGATCATGGAGGTGAGTCGAGTGCACTATCTGCTGCGGAAAGGCTCTTCTTTGCACAACAGGTTGTTGGCAGGTCCTTCCTGCAGACATAGGCTGGCATGACATGCCACTCCTGATATGAAGCCACACATGCCTTGTCCTCCCTCCGTCTTGCTTCCCTTCTCACAGCAGCCACAATGACTGAACGCATTAGCCCAAGGCCAGGTAATTTCTCTTCCTCATATGCTTTTTCCTCGCAGTCAACATTGCTTTGGACCTTCCCTTCTGAACATGTGCATCTCTGCCTCCTTTTCAGATCATCCCTCCTCTGATGCAGCCCCCAACCTTAGAGACCTGTAATTATGACTCCACACCTGTGTTCTCCCTGTGAGCCAACAAAAATTTCCCCAATATCTCTCTTCCAGAGGTGGCACTGATGGCTCACTTTGTTGCCGCTACCCTTAACCTGTCTGCGATCTGACAGTCAGTGATCCCCATGGTGCTCTTTGTTAACTCCATAAAATGACATTCAACTGCATCTGAATTCATCTTAGTTACATTCTAAATGAGCAGCAAATCCACTCTATACTTCCCACTTCTTGGAAAATATGGAACCAGTTTCAGGACATTGTTGTTCGAGGCAAGCACATTATCTCTTAATTGTTCAATGCACCTTTTGTTCTATCCTACTCTATCAGGTTTGGTAAAATTCCACCCACTATATGCAAATTGATCCTTTCATTTTGAAGACCAACAGCAAAAATGCACAGTTTCCATGTAAACATAATCTGGTGTTTATCCCTAAATTGGATTTCCTCACAGTTGGTCGACACTGAGAGAATAATATAGGTTAGTCATCAGTCACTACTTCCAATTTGTCTTTTTGAGTGCTAGCATCTGGCCAGCCTCTAAGATGTACCTCTTTCCCACATCACTTCGCTAATGATCATCCCAATATGTTATTAGAGTGTGACAGGCTGATGAATTTCCATCAGATTCAGAATAGACCCAGCTCCGTCCAACTCAATATTAGAGTGCTGTCAGACAAGACCATTAAAAATGACTGTTTACAAATGGAGGGAAACTCCCAGTGAGGGGGGAGTGCGGGAAATTGGTGGAGCCATGGACTCTGTCTGTTCATGCTCACAGTCTACCCTTTGGCCCATGGTGGCCCTGGCTCCATTTCCATTTCCCCACCCTTACGCCGGACTGCTACAGAAAGGTCGTATCCGTGAAGCTGGCAAGTAGCAGTGAAAGCCCACCTACAGTCCTAATATGTTGGCACCCATGTAAAATTGTTTGTAAAGGGCCTTTTATTATCCACATTGATTACCAGTCTCCATGGAGCATGCAGCATTTTATACACTAGAAGAATTCAAGTCCACACTTAGAGAAATTTTTATTTCTGTTAACCACATTGTATAAACCTCACACCCCACTGATTACTCACTCCCTGTATTTATACAAACAATTCTCACCCAATTAATCACCGTATCCATCATCTGTGCCCTTGTTCCATCAGTTCTTAGACATCCTGTCAGATCTTATTCAATGGTAATGGAATACAATTCTTTTTAAAAAATCAATATACAGTGTACAAAAATGATAATTAATACGGACAAAACAAAATACACAAGATGACAACAGATTATACTCCCCTATTTTTATTTGCACATTAACGTTCCAAATGTCCTTTTTCAAGGATGTAAAACTTTCCTCGAACTTATTGTTTTACAAAGAAAGCAGTCAGAAACTAATGGGTGATAGAAGCAGATTGAAATGGCTAATAGAAACAATCAGGCTTCTGACGATTTTTTCTGATGACTGCTTCTATCACCCATTTCAATTTGGAGATTTTTCCGCTGCAACTTCAATACCCAGTCTATTTTTTTTCCCCACCTTTTGTTAAGGGTATGTTATCCTATGGTGACTTATTATCAGTGTAGCACTCAATGGGTTGCTGTTGGATTTTTGTGGAATTTCTTCCAACATTTTTGCCAAGAAAACACTATATCTACCCATCACAAAGAGCAAGAGTTTTTGCCCTAAGATGCTTTTTGCTGCCCTTCTGATCTTTTTAGCTTCCCAAGCTAAAAGGCAACATTTATCTCCCTTTCCACACAAAAAACTATAATCCCACCTACACTTAAGAACTCATCACAAAGATTTGTATAACAAACATCACTAAAAACAAAATGTTTCATGTTCTTGTCATCTCCCAAGGTGGAAATTTCAAAATACAATGATCCATTTTTATTTTAATTTAGTTATATGATAGGTCTTCACAATCTCTCTATTTCAGTTTTCAAAGCAGCAGCATCTTTTTTTGTGAGGCCCTATTTTAACTAATAGTACTTGGGTAAATATTTTCCAAATAAAATTGCTGAAGTAAAGTGTTACTTCATCCATTCTACCTGATTTCTGATCCAATGTAGTAAAAAGTCCAGGAAGCCTGACCTCCAATTTTGAATTCTGCTTTAAACCCTTTCATGGATACGTTTTAATTGTATTGCTCCCACGCTACAAAATAAAATATTTACATGCAACATAAAGATGCCTGCGAACTGCTCCTCATCATGCCAGTAAAATATGATAGGTATGCTTTTAATTGTAGACAGCCTTGAATGAGAAATACACATCTATTTAACTTCCAGTGTTCCCTCTGCATTTAATGGACTCAATGGGCTGAATGTGGAAGCAAGCCATTTAGCCCATTGAGTCCACACCAACTGACCCTCTGAAGATTACCCCACCCAGATCCACCCCCTACCCTATCCCTGTAACCCTGCATTTCCCATGGTTAATCCACTTAACCTACACATTCCTGGACATTACGGACAATTTTAGCATGGCCAATCAACCTAACCTGCATATCTTTGGACTGTGGAAGGAAACCCATGCAGACACGGGGAGAATGTGCAAACTTCACACAAACGATCACCCAAGGTCAGAATTGAACCTGGGTCCCTGGTACTGTGAGCCACTGTGGTACCCAAAGCTTGGAAGGATGAAGAAACACTTCCCTCTTGAGCTTACCTCTCTGTAGAAATGCAGCTTTAATATCAATTGACCTACAATGCCAACCATTTGTTGCTAATAATGCCAGGAAAATTTGCAAAGTTGTTTTTCCTGCCAGGTGGTGAATCTATTGTTACATCTTGGCTGCCCAGTTTTTCTTCAAAACCTCATTTCACTAGCCTTGCTTTATAAATGCCATCTAGAGACACCTCTTCTGTGCATATCATCAAGGTGGAGGGCTGGTTGCCCCCTATGGTGGTATGTTTGTAGACACTTTAAAGGGGAGGTCAATGGTCTAGTGGAATTATTGCTGGACGATTAATCCAGAGACCCAGATAATCTTCAGGTGACCTGGGTTCAAATCCCACCATGGCACTTGGTGGAATTTGAATTCAATAAATATATGACATTAAAGAGCTTAATGATGACTATAACTGTTTGCCAATTGTCAGAAAAACCCACCTGGTTCACTAATGTCCTTTCAAAAAGGAGCCTGCCATCCTTATCTACATGTGACTCCAGATCTACAGTAATGTGGTTGACTCTTAACAGCCCTCTGAGCAAAAATCGGATGAGCAATAAATACCAGCCTAGCCAGAGACACCATCATCCAGTGAATGAATAAAAAAAAGTCCAAATTCTATCCAGCTTTGTAGTTCTTGTTAATAAAAAATACTAACTGACTTGTTTTCTAGTTTATTCAAGCCCACTAAGTAATTCTGAATCACATGGGCTTCTGCTCCTGGTGATATTCCTGGATTGTACAATATTTCTTGTCCTTGTTAAACTAAACTATCTTGCTTTCTATCTCTTTCTGGACTGCTACTGGTTGACCTTTTCCTTTCTATTAGTAGGATTTAATTCAATCGTTCATGATCTCCTTCTATGGGCACGTTTGCCTTCAGAACCACTGCCTGAGTTACACGGCATTTTCTTGCTTTCCATCTTCGTACTTCATGCTTCCAATCCATGGGCCTAATGTCCTGCCTCTCATCATTTACATTCATCCAGTTTTTACATTTTCCAGTGACCCTCCCTCCTCCGCTTATAATGGTTATATTTCTCCATTGACTCAGCCTTGTTTATAAATATTTGACATCAGTAGCCACTTTTGACAGTTGTCATTGTTCTTTGTGACTAATAGCTTCATGCTGACCATCATAACTGATCTATCCAACATCAGACAAGCAGTTGATTGTGGTAATTTGATCCAGATAGTAATGGAACATTTGAGTGTGAGAGATAGTTGGGCCCTTGTTATATTCTATAACTGCTTCAGAATCTATGAATTTGTAATCCATACCAAGCAACTTTGAATATCCATCTTATTTTCCATCTTTACCAATAACTTTCCTGGGATATCTCCACTCTTTAGGTTCCTCTCTCTTATAATAAATCTTATCTCCCGGATTGAAACTAGTTTCCAATGGCCGTACCTTATATCTTAAAGCTCACCAAATTCTTCCTGAGACTGTTATTTCAATGAAAGCCTTTTGCAATGCATTCAAATGCTCTGAAAAATTAGAACTAATCATAGCCCCATCCCAAACTGGGGCCTGATCATTTTTTACTGATGGAATTTTACGATTCCTACCAAAAACCAACTGTTGAGGACAATATACCCGAACCATCTGGGATGAATTCTTAACACGTATAGCCAATACTAATGCAGGCAATATTGTACAGTTTGACTGATGTGCCAAAGTTTTGTTGATTACCACATAGTTCTTTCAAATATCTCATTGCTAAAAGTTCTTTCTGCTGCCATATTCACAACTGTTATGTTCATAACTGCACACATATCTCTAAATTCATCATTAGCAAATTTCCCCCCCAATATCAGTCGGAAAGTTTGTCGATGGTCCGAGTCTGGTCCCTATCCACTTTCCCATTTCCTTATCCACAAGTTTTTTCTTATCTTTGCAATGTATTATTTTGATTGGCAACATCTGCTTGCCAAATCTATCAATTGTAAAATGAAAATGTTTATTTTCTTTATTCTATATCTTTAAATCCATAGCCTCGATTTCATTGAAATCTCTTGGTAAGGCAGACCAACTGTAGGCTGAAATGGTATGCATTGATATTTCTAACAAATCTCACATCTATCACAATTTTCTTTGATATTTTTAGCATATTCCCCATCCCTTATTTCTGCACCCTTTACTAACATTTTTAACCTTTTAAGGGGATACATTGGCAAATTGCCTGTGTAATTTCCACATTTGACATTTTGTCTTTTAATTTTCTACCCACCAATATCAACAACACTTCTTTCATTTTTTTACAGGAGAGGTTATGTTCCATTAAAGGAATACAATAGTGTCTGGCTGTGTCAACTGCAAATTCACAGATTTTCTAAACACAATAGCTTTTTATTTTCCCTTCCCATTTCATGTGTTTTTTTCATCAATGGTTTACTTAATAACAATGCTACTTCACCAGACTCTACATCTGTGTTCATAAAATGATTGATTTTGTCTATTTTACAATGAATGACAACTCTTTTCAAAGATTTTAGTGTGTTATAATCCCCAGATCTGAAACTGGAGCTCTCAAATTCCTTAATGTTGTCCTAATCCTTATAACTCAAAGAATCTAGGTATCATTTTAGCCAATGATAAATGTGCATCCACTGTCCAATGCTGTACAATCAAAATTCTGTGACACCAGCACATTCACCACTTGTTTGAAAACTTTTGTGCCCAATATAGTGTTCTTTCTTTTATCTGTGAAATAACTCCACAGAGGCCATATCCTGTCATCATGTCATTCTTTATTTACATGTGGAGAGTCTTTGATACTGATCAAACTCTCTCAGAACCAGCTCTCAGAATGAGCAGAACCTCTGACACTTCTATTTATATCTGTCAGCCAGGGCTCCCTGATTAGACTAGGTTAACAGCCCCAATCAGGGAACTCATATTCTATGATGTCCACCTGGCTGACCTTGTTACAGTCTGTAGTGATTGTATCTGTATTTTCATCCTCTGAATCTTCCATTTCATGTCGGTTTCAATTATTTTACTGTACCATTTAGAACAGTTCATGGTAAATGGCATGTTGAATCAAACCTGAAGCATTGATTGACCATACCTTGATCATTTCTGGTGCTCATTATATTATTGAAAATCCAAAATTCTATTTTCTTCTCAAAATTATCAATAATATTGCTGTCTACGTTTCTATTAGTTATAGTTCTCCTTTTATGTTGTCACCTATGACCTGTTTTTAGACAGTCTGACCAATTTGTTAACATCATCAGCTCCATTTTCTATCATATCACTGATTACTCCATTGTGCTACTAAAACATTAAAATAGAATGCTGTTCTCGGTTTTTGTTTTCGTGCTTCTGATATCTGTTCCAGCAGAGTATGCTTATCTGCAAACTTAGCTCCCATCAAATTTAAAGTTTGTCTATAAAATAAAACAAAGAACTGTGGATGCTGGAAATTTGAAACAAAGATAGAAATCGCTGGAGAAACTCAGCAGGCCTGGGTGATCTGTGGAGAGAAAAATAGAGTTAATGTTTTGGGTTCAGTGACCCTTCTTCAGAACAGTTCTGATAACTTAAATGGCATTGCAGCTTGCAGGATTTCCAAATGAAATTTCTGCAGTTTTGCATGCAATCTACTGAATTCCATTATGAAGGCTTCCATGGTATTATCCAGTCTTTCCAAATTTGTCAAAATCTGACAACATCTCATAAACAGACATTAAATCAATTTTTCCATAACTTTTATCTGTGAAACAATCTGTCCAAACTGTTCAAGCACAGATGTGTTCAAATCATCAGGATCCAATTCCAAAAAATTGTTGCTTCTTCTCCTGCTCCTGTGTAGTAGTGTAAGTGCTAAAGCCAAACTCAGATTCCTCTTTGGTAAAGAAGTAGCTACAGTCCACATCACAACTTCATTCTTCCACTGGTCATAAGGCCCATTCTCAGAAAATAGGGGTGTGTATTCGTAACCTGAAACTTTGCATTTTGACTCAACTATCCTCTGCTATCAATGTTATATGCTGGAAGGTAACTATATTTAAATAAATTCCATGCCCACAGCTTTAGTTAGAGCTTTATTTCAGTGATCCACACTCCATAAAACTCACACTTATTCAAACCCAATTAACCCTGAACTAAAATATCCATCATTTGTTTCCTTGGTCTCAGGCATCCTTTCAGACATTATTAAATTATAACAAAGTATTCTGCTTTATAATCCACTGTTGAGAAACTTCCCCAATGATGTTATTGTGTCAGAGAGCCATTCTGACCGTGTTCTCCCCTATTGTGCTTTCTGTTCCTGTACCTCCCAGAAGCCAGTGAAATTCAGCCCCAGATGTCATAGGTGTTGCATTTTACACTATAAAATCCATTCTTTATCTGCACTGCTGATTAAAGAACAACAAAGAACAAAGAAAATTACAGCACAGGAGCAGGCCCTTCGGCCCTCCAAGCCTGCTCCGATCCAGATCCCCTATCTAAACCTGTCGCCTATTTTCCAAGGACCTGTATCCCTCTGCTCCCTGCCCATTCATGTATCTGGCTAGATACATCTTAAATGAAGCTATCGTGCCCGCCTCTACCACCTCCGCTGGCAACGCGTTCCAGGCACCCACCACCCTCTGCGTAAAGAGCTTTTGATTAATAATCAAATTAGCAGATTCCATTTTCTGGATCACAAATGAAACTGTACACAATTAAACTTGTGAACTAATAAACAATGAAAGATAGGAGAAATTGTAGAAATATTTTTATGTTATTGCTATAAACATATTGAGCCTGTTTTGGAATCAGAAGCAAGTCTTCCTGGCAATTGTTGAAGGAAAGGTTTATAAGCTCATCAAAGGCTAGTGTTATGGTCACATCAGTGCTTGCCTCAGAGCAGTCCATGAACTGCAAAATTTGTATACGCTCACATATTGCGCTCTTTTTAGTTTTTCAATGTTTTAGATTAAAAAAAATCAGCAGCCCAGCTTTCTTCTTTGAATAACATAAAATGTTAAGCTATTACACAACAATTGTTGAAAGATATTTAAGTAAAGAATGATGATATTATTAGCCAAAATACAGGCAAATGATTTAAAGTAAGGATACAAGTTACATATGAAGGTGAAAATGAGATCTGTTTCTGCTATTCTTGCAGGCTTGGCTGCTTGAAGATTCTCTTTCTGAAGTGAAGGGATTAGAAACTTGAAGTTAGATTCAGCAGCTGCGATGACTTCTGTAGTCATATAGTTGAATGTTCCTCCCACAGGTGGACTGGGCAGAGCAATCCTTGTTTTCATTTTGTGGCACTTTAGGTTGTTCTGGTAGTTTTGCTCAGTTCATCAGTCCTGGATACCCAGTTATCTCCCTGTTGAGAAGCAGCTACTGCTTATGATGTTCCTCTCATGATCTCTACACAAAATGGTTGCTAACAGCCAGGCTTTTATGGAGATCAAGACTTGAATGGGCTGCTACCCTAAAACTGTTGAGTAATGCTTCCATATTTGCTATTGGGTTAGCAATCATTGTCTTTTAGTTGAGGTAATGAACATTTTTAACTGACTGGACCATTAGATTGGATGTCTCTTATCCTGTCAACTTAGTTGGTGAAACAGGAAGACCTATGCATACTTTCAGAGGAATGATTGTCACAGAGCTTCTGTTTACACTTGGAAATGTTAACTGAATTTCCAAAAGTCTCCTGTGATTTCTTCTAGAGACACAGTATGCTCCCTTTACCAACTGAATCCGCAAGGATAGTCATGTGACTACTGGAAACCATTTTATAAGATTTCTCGTGTCCATTTTAAAGTTAGATTAGATTCTTAGACAAAATATACATTATAATTACACAACTGTGACGCAAGGTATATCCAGGAATTCCAACAAATTCTTTTCTTTGATACAAAAAGGAACTTGTTCGAAAATATCATAGGAATCATTTTGAAAAGATTTTATCAGGGTGAAACTGCTAAAATAAAAAAATCCACTCTGAATTTACAAAAAGAAAAAAATGTAAATGAATTAATCATACGACAGCACCTGGTCTGCTGAGTGTTTTTGACATCTTCTGTTTTATTTCAGAGTTACATCGTTTCCAGTATTTTCCTTTTGTGTGATTAATTTAATACCTGCAGTGGTGGGAAATGTAAATAAAGGAGAGTTTCTGTTGTTCAAAAACTATCTAGAAGAAGTTGACCAAGTTCTTAGAATTAAATCTTTTTAATGTGTTCACTCTGGGTGTAAGTTGGAAGGATGTCTTCTTTAAATATATTAACTTTATTACTTGGTCACTGTATGCTTCTTTACCTTCTATAAAATCAAACTTTCAAACTTGAAATGATGAGGCTTGCTGCTTTCAAAGTCTGCACTGATCCAATGGAACTGCAGCATAGCTCCAGCAACCAGAAAGGAAAAAATCAGCAGAAAGGATTTACTGCTTGTTTCCTAGTCAGGCCATCGAGAAAGCATTATGTTGATACCTGCAGATAAGAAGGTTGGATGTCACTTGCCATCTAATGTGGACTGCATTATAGTATGTTGGCCTTTAATATAGTGTAGATATGACTAGCAGACTGATTTATGCTACACTTTCGTTGTTCAATGTTGTTCAATAAAATGTTTTGAATCTTTTGCACAGATAAGCTGATCCCCTGACATCTGGACCCAGAACTTCATGTTGAAAATGGGTGCTCCAGACAGCTTCTTTCTCTGCCTCTGCTTGCAAATTCTGCCTTTGCTCACTTGGGCTGTACATCATTCGCTATCAAATAAGTTTAGATCCCAGTGCGGCCTGTGATTTTATAATTTATAATGTCACTGTTGCATCCACCAGAACAATTTGCGGCACTTTGGGTGGACTCACTGCCACCTGTCCTTAACTGTATGTGTCCGCATCACTAATACCAGGTGGGGAAGGACATCATTTTCGGCAGAAGATTAATTTGACCATGATAAAAAATAAAGGCACATTACGTATTAATTAGCAGCAACTTGCATTACATCGGAGTTTGATGAGAGTCCATGGTAACATCTCATTCTGAGTTTAAGAGTAAGTCCACATTACTAACACTGAAATAATCTTACACAGAACTGGCAACAAATATAGAACTGGTCTTGCAACTCCTTGCTGACTAGTTAGCTTCTGCCAGGAACTGTCCTTTATATCCTGATGGCAAAACTTATGATTGATGTCAGTTCACTGTTTCAGGTACTAACTTGTACAACAGGCTTTATTCTCTGCTTTCTCAAAATCACAGTCTCCCTGGGGAGATTAGAATAGAGTCAGTGTTTGACAGGACGAACATGAGCAAGACCACAGAATGCCACATCTTTAATCGAGTTTGTGTGACAATGAAGTGACAAGAAGTAAGTGAATGAAGCAGATGAAAAGAACAAATGGAATAAGACTTTTGTAAACTGTGTATAATGGCCAGGATTCTTGCTTTTCAACACTGTAGCTCTTGAATACTTTTTTTCACTTAAAGTATTAGGGGCTGCTTCTTCAAACATGATATAATTTAGGCGTGCTCTTTTAGGCATGATGGAAAGGGAGCCTCTGCCTTTTATCACACAAGACCATCAACAGGAAATAGTGTTCTCCTCAAATTGGGAATTCCAGCATCTTCAACTCAGAGGAACTCAGCACATCATCAGTTGTAGGACTACATATATAAGGGAACCACAGGACAGAGACGGACTTTGACGGGGGTGCAGACTAAAGATTACAGCTTTGACTGTCAAAGAGAAATTTTAACCTCTGAACAAAGTGGGTCAATGGAGGAGCCATACCAAACTTCCTACAATTGGGAAGCTGGCCACTTCCTTCAATCAACAATTTCTAACAAAGTAGTGGGGAGCTGTATGTATGTCCCGAATGACTGGGATGCTGCATTTGGCATTCAAAATCCCCCTGACCTTACACAACTCACATCAGCGGCAGAAATTTGAATAGTCATATCCCCAACTTTTACATTAGGATGAGACACTTAAAAATTAGATTTAGATTTAGATTTATTGTCACATATAAAAATACAGTGAAAAGGTTTTATTGCATGTTATACACAAAGTGTTGCCATGCTGCAGCTCCATCTTGAAGCATTGAATAAAATGCAGTGGAGTTCATCTTTCTGTCTTCTTGTTCCTCCTCTGCTGCTCAACATCAGTTGGAGTCTCTGAAATGGTCTCCTGGGTGTCTGTGATGAGCTCTGGGGTCTCGGTTATGGGTCTCCACAGCCACCATTCCTGCTACTGCCGCATCTGAACTGAGCCATGAGCCTGGGGATGTGTGGGCTCGGTACCTCCTATTCCCCATCTGATGCTTCTCCAAATGCTGCTGCCGATCCTTCGTCCAACCCTGCTTCCAGCTTTCCAGGAGTCCAGGCCTCACTGCGGAACTGGAGCCTCAGCTCGGCTGTGAGTCTGGGCTGGGGGAGTCAGCCCAGGACTGCTCCTCACTTGCCGGGAGACCCTGGGCTAGGATAGAGCCATGTCCGGCTCATCCTGGCATTGCTGATGCTGCCGCTGGAGGCTTCCTCCTTTCCTCCACCACTCTCCATTATTAAAAGAAAACAAAGAATAAATAAAGAAAAAATGAAAAGAAAAGAAAATGAACAAAAGTAAAAGTAAGAAAGGAGAAAAAAAAAGAAAGCAGTTGGTAGTGGATGGGCCTTGGGCTGACTCCTCCTACTCCACTGCCATCTTTGGCTTTTTTGGCTTTGTAGGTGGATTCCTCAAAAAAATATCATAAAGGGCTAAAAACATTTCTACTGAGTTTCGATAAAATAATTTTTTTGGGAAACGTTGAGTGGTTTGTTTTCTAGAAATTACACAGCAAAGAGGATTCAGGATGAAGGCAGTTTTCCATTCTAGTTGCTGATATATAAGGTAAGCAGGTCTTGTTCAAATGCTGTTACTATTAACTATTCCTTTAAAACTGCTGTGGCTGTGGAGTTGTGCTTGAGTTTACTTCCATTTCATTATAGATGGTACCTTGAGTCTGTGACTGGACATTGAGGGTAGGAATGCTACTTAACCCAAAGGTGAGTCCTATGCCAGCACTTCCATGAAAGAATTACCCAAGACAAAAATTACCCTTTCGAACAAAGTGCATGCAATAACTGAACAATTTTGAAATAAATGATATATTTTGATAATGGCAAAGGTCCAAGTGATCAGTTGAAGACCTGGAAAGTATTAAAATTATCTTGGGAACCTTAACATCATGACCATTAATACATATCAGGCTTTGCTTTGTGCAAAATTTTCTCCATTATAGAGGGACCTTATTAAATCATTCAGAGGGTGCACATCCGCCATAATTTAGGAATATTGGAACAGAATGAGGCCATCAAGCCTGCCCCAACTTTCAATATAATCACAGCTGATCAAACACTTCAATGCCTTTTACCCATCCCATCTCCATAACCAGACGTAATAAGAAATCTATCAGTCTCTAAACTTAACATACTCAAAGATTGAGTTTCCATAGGCCTCTATGGTTGGGAATCCCAAAGGTTCACAACTGAGTTAAAAACATCTCTCCTCGTCTCAGATGTAAGTTGCTATTTTGTCAGCCTGTTCCTGTGCAACAGCTAAATGTGGGAATAAGTTGTAAAAAAAGTCAGTGAATTAAAGGGAGGTCAGAAATGGTCAAACAACCCAGCAATCATTCAAATAACTGTCTATTACCTTGTAATATATCAATAAATGCAAATCAGACACATCCTGCTCTTCAGCTCCCACTCAACCTTCCACCTTACCCGTGATACAGGATAACGCACATGAGATGAAATGAAAATCTTCACTGACTGTACATTAACAAATGCAAATAAATTTTCAGTGTTTGTTCAGAGCCCACCAAGAGCTTACTTTTTGCACAGCAAAATATTTTCAGTTCAAACCTGTTTAAGGTTAGCAATTTGCAGCTTTCAGGGTGAACACAGCTACAACTAATTTGTCTCTACAAAGATAGGTCCACGACCTCTTTTCATATATAAATACCATGTAATTATACGGTAACAGTCATTGCTGTCTTGTACCATAAACAGCAAAGGTTAAAAGACAGGGTAGATAATGACTGACCACCACCAACTTTGGGTTAACAGCAATAATAGGTTCTTATGTGAAATTACATCAGTTGCAAACTTTAAAACATTAAAATTACTCTCAGTCCACTCACCAATGACAGAAGACTGACAGCTCACAGTTTAAAGGCAGATAAACAGGGGTTACTGGCAAAGCACATTTTCTATGCAGTGATAATGTCACATTATCATTTCAACTCCAGGCTCCAAAGAACTGACCCTGCAGCCTATGAGCAGTATATTATTCCTTTCTGACACATGGCTTACAGCTCCAGGATTTGGAAACATTCTCCAAAAGTTTCTAAGGCTCAACAAAGGTGAGATTCCTACTAATGACTGCCATAGCCTGGAAACAGTGCATGCTATGTATCACTGTCAGCTGGACTTAAAAGGATATACTGATTGCAGAGACTGTGTTATCTGTCCAACGCTATGTTCATCTTCAGTTACCCTTGTACGTCTTACACTTGTAACATAAGAGAACAAGGAAAACATTTGTCTTCAAGAACGTGATAGATTCACATCTTTTTCCCATTTATATTACAACACTAGCTCCGGATGCAGCATTTTGTAGAACAGTTTACATGTTGATGGAGCCCATCAAGACCCACAAAATGTGTTGTTCTCTTTTTATAGTCATAAAATTTAACCACCGCTCGCCTTCGATTCAAAAGTGGCTGTGCACAAGTGCTAATTATACAGAATTTGATATCCCAAATGTTCACTTAAATAGCAAACACTGTGGTTCTGTTAAAAATAAAGTCAGAAGCTTAAATGTTTCAGCCCAAAGATATGAAGCAGTTCAGCATTGAAACCACCATTTCATTGTAAATAGGCAGATTAGCTGTACATCCATGCATAGTATCCAATTTTCCTGTAATGGGAAACAATGGGCTGATGTTGGCTTTAATTTTTTTTTATTCATTTGTGGGATGTGGGTGTCGCTGGCTGGCCAGTATTTCTTGCCCATCTCTAGTTGCCCTTGAGAAGGTGGTAGTGAGTTCCCTTCTCAAACCGCTGCAGTCCTCCTGCTGTGGGTTGACCCACAATGCCATTAGGGAGGGAATTCCAGGATTTTGACCCAGTGACAGTGAAGGAAAGGTGATATATTTCCAAGTCAGGATAGTGAGTGACTGGGAGGGAAAATTGAAAGTGGTGGTGTTCCCATATACCTGCTGCCCTTGTCCTTCTAGATGGAAGTGGTCGTGGGTTTGGAAGGTGCTGTATGAGGATCTTGGTGAATTTGTGCATCTTGTAGATAGTACACACTGCTACTACTGAGCGTCGAGGGTGGAGGGAGTGGATGCTTGCGGATGCAGTGCCAATCAAGCGGGCTGCTTTGTCCTGGATGTTGTCAAGCTTTTTGATTGTTGTTGGCTCATCTATGCAAGTGGGAAGTATTCCATTACATTCTTGACTTGTGGCTTGTAGATGGTGGACAGGTTTTGAGGAGTCAGGAGGTGTGTTACTCAACACATTAATCCTAGCTTCTGAATGCTCTTGTAGTCACTGTGTTTATGTGGTGAGTTCAGTTGAGTTTATGGTCAATGGTAACCCCCAGGATGTTGATAATGGGGGATTCAGTGATGTAACACCATTGAATGTCAAGGGGCAGTGGTTAGATTGTCTCTTATTGGTGATGGGCATGGCCTGGCATTTGTGTGGCGCAAATGTCACTTGCCACTTGTCAGCCCAAGCCTGGATATTGTCCAGGTCTTGTTGCATTTGAGCACGGACTGCTTCAATATTTGAGGAGTCATGAATGATGTGGAACATTGCACAATCATCAACGAACATCCCCACTTCTGACCTTATGATGGAGGGAAGATCATTGTTGAAGCAACTGAAGATGGTTAGGCCAAGGACACTACCCTGAGGAACTCCTGCAGAGATGTCCTGGAGCTGAGTTGATTGACCTCCAACAACCATGACCATCTTCCGATGTATCAGGTATGACTCCAACCCACATTTATAGCATGGAGCAACCAGGTCAAATCATTCACAGGATGCACACCCCCCATAATTTAGGAATATAGGAACAGAGACAGGCCATTCAGGCCATCAAGCCAGCCATGTCATTCAATATGATCATGGCTGATCAAACACTTCAATACGTTTTACACCCCCCCCCCATCTCCACAAGTCTGTAGGTTATTGGCAATCAGAAATCTATCAATCTGTAACTTCAACATACTCAAAGACTAAGCTTCTGTAGCCCTCTATGGTCGAGAATTCTGAAGGTTCACAACTCTGAGCAAAAACATTTCTCCTTGTCTCAGACCTATGTGGTCATTACTTTTGACTCCCTGGTTCTAAACATCTCAACCATGGGAACCATTTTACCTTTATCTACCCCTCAATCCCTTTAGGTATTTTCAATGAGTTTATGTCATTCTCCAAATCTAGAGAGTACAGGCTCACTTTGCCCAATCTGTCTTCATAGGATAGTCCTGTCATCTCAGGAACAAGTCTGATGAACCTTTGTTGAACTCCCTCTACAGCAATAATATCTTTTCTGAGGTAAGGAGACCGAAACAGCACACAGTAATCCAGGTGTGGGTCTAACCAAGCTCCAAAGCATTTGAAGCAATATCTCCCCTCTCTTGTACTCAAATCCTCTTGCAATAAAGGCTAACATTCCATTAGCCTTCCTAATAGCTTGCTGCACCTGCATGTCAGCGTTCAGCGACTTATTGATAAGATCATCGAGGTTCCTTTGTACATCTACAATTTCCAATCTCTTACTATTTAAGAAATACACTGCACATATTTTTCTCCTACCATATGGGATAACCTGACATTTTACCATATGATATCCCATCTGCTACATTCTTGTTCATTCGCTAACCCTGTCCAAATCCATCTGAAGTCACCTTATAGCTTCCTCAACACACCTTCTGCTGTAGCTTTGTATTATCCATAAATATGGAAATGTTACATTTGGTCCCCAAATACATTCTCTCTAAGCTGTGTAGCCATGCCATTCACACAGCCTCGTTAGGGGTCTGCGCATGCCAATCAGTATGTCAACACCATTCCCAACACTGACGTCTGGTTTTGGAAGTCAGTGCCACACACAGGCCTCAGAGATCCGTGCAGGAGAAAACAAAATTAGAGAGAACATATGTCCCCACCTCCAAATCATTGATACATAGACATATATTGCCAAAAGCTGGGGTTGAAGTACTGATCCTTGTGGTACCCTATTAGTCACAGCCTGCAAATGCGAGAAGGACAATTAACAGACACAAGAAATTCTTGCCCAGTGAGCACCCTGTCTCTGTTGAAAAATTCTGAGAGACAGAGTAGTATAAAAGTCTGACCTTGATTTTCACCTTCATTTCTGAAGTCATGATCTGGTGGGTGGTTTGCATGGACTTTATAGAATTTTCCCAATTTGTACTCCAAATTTGGTATTACTGATGGAATCTTGGAAAGAAAAATACCCTCTGAGGGCTGGAACTGTCATCTAACCTCAATAAGTGACAGACCAGGGTCAATGTTTCTATACTCTTCCACTATAGCTAATCAATTTCTGATTTATGAAGAAGGGTCACTGGACTTGAACATTAACTCTTTTTCTCTCCACAGATTCTTCTAGACCTGCTGAGTCTCTCCTGTGATTTCTGTTTTTGTTTGTTTCAGAGTTCCAATACCAGCAGTTCTTTGTTTTATTTTCTGGTTTTGTACAATTTATACCATTTTCAAATATCACAACATTTATCATTTAATGCCATGAAACAAACTGGATACCTCCTTCCTTTAGTCTACATAAGAGACTGTGATCACAAGTGTCATAGGCCAGTAAACTGGTTATGGGAGGAGTGGTAGGGCTTGGTATCAATGTCCCTTCAAGACTTGGAAAACTCACAGATTTCCTTCAGACACCTGACTTCATTGTGACTCTGCTGTTTCTCAACCTTTCAGCTGTTCGGCTCATTCTAATAAGGTAAACGTCATTCGGGGAGTTAAGCCAGCAACTCCAGTGGTTGATTTAGAACAGGGATATCTCTACAGGATCACATTCTGAGCTAGTGAGGCATTTTAATCTATGTATTAGCAGGTTTGGTCCCATGCTAAAATTACACCAAAAGATAAACTCTGGTTTCCTGAAGAAAACACCAATTTGATCCTTTATTTTAAAAGTAGGTTAGCTCGTTATACCAAGAACCAAAGAGGTCATAGCTGAATTTAGGGGGAGTTGCCTGGACAGTCTCCAACATAGCAGGGATTCTAGTCAAATAGAGCGAGTGGGTACTAAAGATACCTGATCATTCTCATTTGTAATAAGCTACTCCGACATATTCAACACTCATCCATTAACCCACAATTTCTGCTTCCTCTTTAATCCAACATTTGGTCATCTGTCCTCACAACTTTTTCTGTGAATCAATATCATTTTTATTTTGATAATGGTCCTGTGAGGAAACACAGGATGTTGTAACACATTAAAGGTGCTATATAAATATAAGTGATTGTTGTTGATGTTGGTATAAATGTTGCAGGACGCCAACAGGTGCAATCCCAGTACTAACATCAGGATCACAGCTCGCTGAATTCCATAGCTTTGATGGTGAATATTTTCAACGTAACATTAAGGATTAAAAAGCCTAGATAGTTGTAAGCACATTTTTAAAAAAACAGAATTATTGGCAGAACACAATTAAGCAGCACATACTAGTTGATGCTTATTGTAGATCGACAACTACAATTGCTGCAGTGCTATGTAGTCTGTGAAGAGTGTAACTGCTCTTCTTATTAACAGCCTAGCAATCCAGAAGTTTACCTTTTATACCTTGTTCTCATGAAGTTATATACCAGAAAAGAATATGTGAGCTGTTTCAAGATCCTTTGTAGATCAAATTTATGTCAACTCCTCCATGTAACAATTTCCAGTCAAACTCAAGAATGATTTGCATGCACCCAATTAAGAACAAGGAACACATTCACAAATGAAAGATATGAGAGATATGAATGCACTCTACAACCATGCGAAATATATGAATTCTCTTAATGGTACAAAACATTTGTTTTGCTCAAAGTAAAATTCCACATTTAAAATTAAGAAAACAGGACAATTTGATCTTTTCATCAAAACATAATCTGTTATTATGTAAATGGAGCAATCACTTGAGACATGTTGCTGCAGAAGAGGACCAAGCTGAAATAATGATGTGCGTGATATAGCTGTCTATATAACATATTCTACACATTGCGCGAGAGATCAACATGTAAGTAAGAATTAGATGAAACATGATGAGCTTTAAATAGCAACTTTCTCACTGTGTATAGTGGAATAGATCTAGTGATGTGTTTAATCACAGAATCTCTACAATGTGAAAACAGGCCATTTAGCCCAACAAGTCCATATCACCCCACTGAAGGGCAGCCCAGCCAGACCCATGCCTCTATCCTTTTTCCTGTAACCCTGCATTTCCCATATCTAATCCACCTAACATATACACCCCTGGACACTACAGGCAATTTAGCATGGCCAATCCATGTAACCTGCACATCTTTGGACAGTGGGAGGAAACCGGAGCATCTGACAGAAAATCGCGCAGACACAGGGAGAATGTGCAAACTCCCACAGACAGTCACCTGAGGGTGGAATTGAACCTGGGTGCCTGGCGCTGTGAAGTAGCAGTGCTAGCCACCATGCTGCCCCAGTTCACTTTAAGTCCACTTAAACTCTCAGCTTTACAAAGTGATGAAAAAGAAAAAAGTCACGTAGTTAATTACACATGTGGTGTGACTTGGTTGTCCCAAGACAATGTTTGTAAGTTTCACATCTTGTTCATTCTTCTGATCACAATGAAAAACACAAAAATTAAGCAGCCTTGAATCTATGATATAATTTATCACTATGTTCTCCAGTAATGTAAAACACAGAACACTGCCAAAGGAAATGAGAAGACTGCTAAACTGCTGAACACATCTGTCATAAAATATAAAGTCTCCTATGTAAGATCAATGGATTGTGAGGCAAAGTTAATGATCTTCACAGATGTAACAACAAAAAGTTGCACTTAAAAAAATGTTTCAATGCAGTAAAATGTCTCATGGTGTCTCATAGGAATTTTATCAAACTAAATTTGACACCAAGAAACATTAGAGGATGTTAGGATGGATGACCCAAAAAACCCGATCAAAGAGGTAGGTTTTAAGCAATGCCTTAAAAGAGGAAAGGGAAGGCAAATGTATATTGATCTAAAAGGGATTTTGTTTTGATTTGTATATGGAATATGTGCATCCCTAAGAACCTTAGAGATGTTGGTAATAAGATGTCATCTTGATTTGCTGCAGTCCTTGGGATGTAGGGACATTGACATTGTTATTAAAATTGTAAAATCCCTACAGTGTAGAAACAGCCCATTCAGCCCATCGAGTCTGCATTGACCCTCTGAAGACAATCCCTCCCAGACCCAGCCCTCACCACCCTATTCCCATAACCCTGCAGTTACCATGGTTAACCCACTTAACCTTTACATCCTTGGACACTACAGGGCAATTTGGCAAGGCCAATCCAAGTAACCTGCACACCTCTGAACTGTTTCCTTTGGGAGGAAACTGGAGCGCCCAGAGGAAAGCCATGCAGACACTCACCCAAGACTGGAATCAAACCTGGTCCGTGGCACTGTGGGGCAGCAGTGCTAACCACTGAGCCATCATGCCACCCCAATTATTAGGAAGGGAGTCCCAGAATACCTAATTAATACTGTGCTGAGAGCAGTAAGATCAACTATTGTGATATCAAGGGAACTTGTTTGGAATAAAGAAGGGGCTGGTCAGACCAGGGGCTAGAGTGCTCCGAGCAATTTCTGTAGTAATACAGGATATATTCATATAATTTATAAATAGTTGCAATAATGCAATAAACTCCATATTGGTTACTCAAAAAGATTCTTCTAATTTGACCAGAATGGTGGATATTTAAATCTATATTGGACCATTTCAGGCCCAAAGGAATGCATACAAAACATAACGATAATGTAGGCATCTGCCACAGTATAGCAAGCAGCAGTGATCAGCACTATTTCTAATTAATGCCGGGTAAGAATTATAATTTAGGGCTTCAAGAAAAAACATGCTGGAAACTCAGAAAACATCAAGAAAACAGTTACTGTTTATTGCCAATAGCATTGAACACACAAACCTTTTAACAATACTAAACTAAGAAGGATACTGCATGAATGACACAGAAAAAAGTTCAGAGCTGACAGTAAGTGCACAGGAACAAGGCAGAAGTATTGGTTACATTGCAGGAGGGTGGTCCACAGAAACAGTGTTGTCAGGAATTATACTGGGTAGTAAGACAGAATCTGTAAAAGTAAATATATTTCTGGGCACAATTGGGAGTATCAAAGATGTAGTTATTATTTACCAAATTATAAATGAGACAACAGATAAATTTGAAGAGGTGTTGAAAGCTTTTGATACTTATTTTTGTTTCAGAAAGAACAAAATTCTGTGATAGGCAAGATTTAATGAAAGAATGCAACATCCAGGTGAATCCATAGATTATTTCATTAATGATCTCTGTAGGCTAGTGGAAAGATGTGACTTTGGTGACTTAAAGTGAGAATTCATGGGACCAAATCATTTTAGGCTTTATTGATTAGTCGTAGTCACATTTATTACAGTGCACAGGTAACCTAACCTGAGAGAAAACCGTTCAGATGGTGAGTGAAGCAAAGGTCTGGAAACAATACAGATCAATCCTAAATTGAGAAGGTAAAACTTGGCACACAAGAATCTGTTCATTTAAAAAGATACACTAGATAACCCCATGTAGCAGGTGTGACAGACATCTGACACTAAAAGTCCTGATCAGCACTGTGGAGCAAAGATATCTCACAGTACCCAGATAAATAAGACATCAAATGTTCCATACAAAAAAGCAAAACACTTCCAGAAAATATGCCAAAACAATACATAGCTACAGCAATCAAAGGACCACAGGACTACCCATGCAAAGAGGTAAATAAGGTAGAATACTCATCGGTAGGGGATAAACCCAAAGTTTTCCTAGGAGCAATTGGTGACCCTGACCAAACATTTTGGCATGTGTTTAAGTCAATGGCCATTGCACAAATTTCAATTTAGACAATGGGAGCAAGTATCACAGCAATGTCAAATAGAGTGCCTTCAGTAACAAAGTACTACAAACAGCTTATAAATGTCCAGCTTCATGGCCCACGGAAATCAGATTTAACATTAATGGTATGCTGCAAACAACTCTCCAACATAGCGGATACCAAATATTGGAAAATCTCATGTACTTCATTACCAAGAATTCTCTCCCCTGAGTATAAGATCATGTATCAACCTCAAATTCATTCAAAAGGTGGAAGAAGTTGAATAACAAAAGGTCAAGGAAGAACCAGTAGGAAATTGTTGTTGGGCTCCATAAGATATACCCTCATAAAGGGTATGACAAGAAGAAATTCTAAAATCCAGGTAATTGAGGAAATAAACAAGGTGATTTCACCAATGATTTGATTGTTGAGAGGGGAGGAGAAAGCCTGCAATATTCAACCAGTTAAGTAATGAGTTTGCCTACTTCAACACAAATACATGTTTGGAATGAAAGAAAACATGCCTTTGACATAAACTGAAGATGTGGGACATAGAAATTGATGAAAGACACCAAGAGGAGACAAACAACGTGCTCAGGGAAACAATAAGGACTGCAGATGCTGGAAGCCAGAGTGTATAGATGTGAGGCTGGAAAAGCACAGCAGTTCAGACAGCATCCAAGGAGCAGGTAAGTCAATGTCTCGGGCTGAAACCTTTTGTCAGGGCACATTGCACAGATACTGCACGGATAAAGTCACTTGTTATAGCAGGGATAATAAAGAGTAGACCTACATCAATGAAGTCATTCAAGAAAGAAATAAGGAAGTTAAAGGTCCTCCAGTTTAAGACAGATCTAAAGACCTCAGACCTAGGAAGACAGGCCAGGTCAACTAACTTTGGGCCAACAAACTAATATTCTCCCAAGTTTGAAGAGAACACATTCATAGAAAACAAGGAAATATCCAGATCATTTGAATCTGTGAAGTCAAAGGCTTGGAGGAGAAAGGGTAGTGATAAATGGAAAGAAAAAGAATGTGCAGCAAATAACAATTGTGCAGGAGAAAGAAACTTGGGGGGAGATGCATATGTCTCTGAGAAGGTTAATATTGATTCTGTGCAGCAAGAATCATCACTATGATGATAATATGGAGAACTGTTCAGAGTAAAGAAGGTGCTTTAGGAGAGAGACCCAAGGCTAATATGCTCCTAAACAGGCTCTGTAGTAATATTGTTCATATTCATGACAGTTTCAAATAGCTGTAGTAATACAGTAGTGTTCACTCACCAAGACTATTAGTGTTAGGCCGGAAAGGTGGATAACTTGATCACGTTGGTCTTTAAGAAACTCACAACTTCAAGAGATGTAGTGGTTTAATGATAGGATTCCAGGATTTACAGCCTTGGTAGCTAAATGTACAGCCACTACTGATAGACAACTAAAAGTGAGCATGTGCAAGAGGTTAGGATTACAGGGATACGGATATCTTGTAAGGTTGTAGGTTTGGATTAAGTTATAAAGATAAGAAGAAGGTGGCATGAAAGAATTTCAAAATAAGGCAGAGAATTGCTTGACACAGAGCCAGTGTAGGCCAGTAATCATAGTGTTGATGGTTGAATGGAATTTTGTGAAAATCAGAGTACAGGCAGCATAACTTTGGATAAGGTGAAGTTAATGGATGGTACAATCTGGAAGAGAAGACAGGAATGTGTTGGAATAGTAAAGCTTGATGACCATCACCCGAAATATTTCTAGCCAATTTGCCTGTTTGCTACAAAATGATTTGCGTGAAGGGAAAAAAAAAACATAAAAAGGGTCTAGGCCCGAAACGTCAGCCTCTCTGCTCCTATGATGCTGCTTGGCCTGCTGTGTTCATCCAGCCCTGCACCTTGTTGTCTCGGTTACCTGCTCAGTTCTTGCAGTGGGTTGGGAAATGTAGCTTCTCCATGCTGCTCCGCAGAATCAATTTTTTTACAGGTTAAAAAGAAAGAAGAACTCGGATTGATAAAGTACCTTTCTGGGCCTCAGAATATCCCACAGCACTTTGTAATAATTTTACAATAGGGAATAGAGCTGAAATGAGACAAAATTAAACAAAATTATAGCTATGTTGAGGTTAAAAACTAAGTCAATGAAAAATGGACATTTAACATTAAGAACAAACTATGTTAGATGTTCATCAAAGCAATCAGTTAACATGTAAGAAAAATCACCATCCAAAAAGGGGAAAAGCTTTAGAGTAGCAACGTTTTCAGTTGTAGTTTTGAGTTTCAGATGAGTGCAACTAATGCTTATACGTCTCTTATCCATATCATGTCACATTACTTAAGATCACACCGGCACACAGCATTGCAATGAATATGAACAGGTTAGCCCCTTTCAGTACCAAACATCTTGAATTTGCGTGCTTTTTAACTGTGAAAATGAGTTTAATTATTAAAAGTCATAACAAACTCAGACAACATTTGAAGTGTGACTTCCATAAAGCTGTTGTACCTTTGTTAAGAATTTATAATGTATGCAATATTGCAGCACATTGATTCATGCATTTTAATGACACTAAAGTAAACTGAGTTCTGAAGGGTTTTGTCATTGTAACAGGTATTTTTAACTTTGAAGTTCTCATTGAAAACGTAAATTTACAAGTTTGACAAGCATTAATTAATGACTTCATTTTGCACAGAAAATGGTGACACACCAGTAACCAAAAAAATGTGGATGGACATATCAGGGTGAGTCTGACAAAGTTATCAGTTCATCTAAAAAAAGACTTATCAGTTATAGTATATAGTAACTGAACAGCTAATTTTACACGTGACGTGTGTGTTTTAAAGATATACACGTAGAGACATTAATCCACCAAAAATACAGAAGCAGGAAAGAAATATTATTGATGAACTTGACAAACAAAATTCCCAGAACTTGAGAAACTAAATTTTCCAACTCCTTATCATTTGATAAAAACTTGAAGGCAGTCTGCTCGACTTGTATTAAAGATCATTACAAAGCCGTGCTGCAAATTTAGCACCAGTTGCTGAGACGCACTGTCTCTGTGCTCAGATAAGCAAAATCCATTGATGTTTAGCACAATTTGCAGTTACTGATAGAGTTCTGCTTCCAACACATTGATATAATGGACAGACAGATTCAGGGGATTTAACATTACCACTTGTTGAGCTAAAATCTGGGTTCTTTATTTCCATTCTGAATCAAACTTCAATGTTGTACAAGCTGTAGGTTTTGAATGAGCATGCATTTCGATTGTGAGGTTGTTGTCAAATGATTTTATTTTACTTCACCTTTCCTTGCAATTTAGTTGATAGTACACAGGCTTGAGTTAGAAGATTGTGTGTAAAAGCTCTATTCCCTCTGTAGCAATAAGGCAATGAGATAGGACCTTTGCAGTGTCTGATCTGAGCACCTTTTCTAGAAGTGAATGGAGATCTCCCAGTGTTGTAGCCAAGATCCCTCCCTTGCCTAACTGTACCAAAAACAAATTAACTGCTCATTTATCTCATTTGCTGTTTATGAGGATTTTAGTACACAAAGCAACTGCCACTTTTGCCCACATAGCAACAGTATTTGCTTGTGTGAAGTAATGTATTGGTTACAAAGCATTTTGGGACAGTTGGAGAAGATGATAATATCAGTATAAATTCAATTCTTTCTTATCCCACAATGTTTAGTCATGCTGTCAGATGATTTCATTAATAAGGAAGAATTTCCATTTATGGTGTAAAATAACTCCTCAGAGGCCAGTTTCCCATCATCAAGTCACCTTTTACTTACATGTGAAAAGTCCATGACACTGATCCAGCTCCAGCAGAGCCAGCTCTCAAAGTGAACAGAATGTCTGACCCTCATGTTTGTATCTGTCAGCTAGACCTCCCTGATTAACAGTCCCAATCTGGGAACTCATATTCTATGAAGTCCACCTTGTTGACCTCGTTACAATCACTACATAGTGGACACCAGTTACTCTCTGACACCTTATCCAAGTGGCTATTCGGAATGGTAATGATCTCATCTCCCAGCGAAGGAGTCTCACCAATGGCATGTACGGATGAGAAAATCAAGGCCCATTGCCATTAACCCTTCATTACCAGCAGTACTACCTTACAAATTTTATGTCTGCTGAGGAGGAAGAAGGCAATATTAATTTTAGGCATTAGAATAAAATGGATGATCTACCATTATTTAGTTTGATTGGTGATTTTAAAAGTGAATGTAATTCTTACTGTTAACCTTACCATTTGTCCAGGCTTAGGACTGGCTCTGATATAGCTTGCCTATACCAATGACAGAGAAAAAGAATGACTAGATTCTAAAGAGATATGGTTGCTGAGATGGATGCAAAGCATAAAAAAAAAAGGACAAGCCAGGAACCAGGTCATCAGGGCGTCAGTGAAGACTGCGGGAGCATCGAAGAAAGTAAGTGAGAAAACATTGCAATGACATGCAAATCTATTGCAAAGAGAGAGAAAGAGAGGGAAAATGTGTTGAGGAGTGTAACAGAGATGAAACTGCTTGGAACAAGGAGAAGGAGGTGATGGAATGTTATATTTGTGACAGGGATTTGAGCCATGTTCTTGGACGATGAATGGTGACTGACAGGAGGAAATACAGAAGGCTGGCTAACCAGGGTTGTGGTAATCCCAACAAAATGGAAGATGCTGAAGAATGAAGAGAGAAGGAAGTGTCGGATGGATGCTTTCAAAGAGACCACCATGGATAATTTTTCTTTCTGTGGAAGTCAATGGAAATGGCTATTTGTGGTGGTGTTGTATTGCTGCATAACCCACTATCACCCTTCTTAAATTATAGTCACTGATTAGCACAGTTATCTCAAATGGAACTCAGAAAGCAAGTGTTTTAGTATCTGTTCATAAAGTAAAAGTCATTAATGTGTAATTGGTCTAGATTCTGTATGTAACAATGGAACTCTGAATCTCACCTTCTTTGGTGTTACTGCTATATTTGGAGAGGACAGGGTTTACTTTGGAAAGGGTTCAGAGCACAAGTGTTCTAGCAGTCAGAGAAACCTCTTCTGATTCGGTTAGAAAAGATATGCTTTTCATTATAGAATCACTGTTTTAGTTTTGAAAATGATTTACCGAACTTTTTTCCTGATTTTGACATAAGACATTATGTGAAACTGCAATTCAAGTCAAAACACATATCACAGAAAATTTCCATTGTGGTAAATGGAATTTTGTTACTTGAGTGTGTGTCTGGTGTTATTGCAATGAAACAGCACACATTTGTTCCAGGTACTCTCCCTCCCCATTGAGATGGCTGGAAACCCTTTTCAGATCCTCCAATCTAAAGAGGCTGAGAGCAATTCTACTGCCCAATCTTGACACACAACAGCAGGAGCAGAGAAAAATGAGGCTTGGGGGACTGTTTTGTCATCACCCCTGCTTTCTTAGCACTGCATTTGAATGCTTCTCCTCATTCCATCCTTTTTGATACAGAACTGGCTTGCATTTCTGTGTACTTACTCTAGTAAAACATCATGACTCTTGGGAAACCAAGGCTAACTTGTGTACAAAGAACAGCACTGCACAGGAACAGGCCCTTCGGCCCACTATGACTGTGCCAACACATGATAACTTTCTAAACTAAAAATCTTCTGCCTCTACATGGTCTGTATCCGTCTATTCCCTTCCTGTTCATATATCAGTCAAGATGCCTCTTAAATGTTTCCATTATGTCTGCTTCCACCACCTCCTCCAGCTGTGCATTCCAGGTACTTACCACCCTCTGTGTAAAAAAACTCACTTCTAACATCTCCTTTAAACTTACCCTCTTTTACCTTAAACCTAAATCCCTTAGTAATCGATAGTTATACCTGGAGAAAAAGATGCCAACTATCTATTCCATCCACGCCTTTCATAACTTCGTAAACTTCTAACAGGTCGCTCCTCGTTCTTTGATGTTCAAGTGTAAACAAACCAACTTTGTCCAATGTCTCCAAACCAGGCAATATCCTGTTAAACTGTTTCAGAACCCTCTCCAAAGCCTCCACATCCTTCTGGTAGTGTGGCGACCAGAACTGTACGCTTTATTCCAGATGTGGCCTAACTAACATTCTATAGAGCTGCAACATGACTTGCTAATTTTTATATTCTATGCCCCAACTAATGAAAGCAACCATGTCTTATGCCTTCTTGACTACCTTCCACTTGCACTCCTACTTCCAGGGAACTGTGGACCTATATTCCTAGATCCGTCTGTGTGTTAATGCTCTACAGGTTCTGCCATTTACTATGTAAAGCTGTGTAGTTTATATTTTGTTAAAACCCAGTAAGGAGGGCTGAATTGGCTCCCCTTGGTTAGCCCACTCAATTGGTATGCAGCAAATATTTTAATTTCTTTCAGCATGCTGCTATTTCACACTTCAATTAGTACATAGTACTAGGCAAAATTAAAAGTGAAATGCAACATTTCCTTGAGTGAAAGAAAGAGGAAATTTATTGCTAACTAACTCTGAGAAAAATAATAAGACATGACATCAAGCACACATAAAGACAGGTAAAAAGTTTAATAAGGAGGGAGTATCTACTGTGAAAAGGATGATCAAGAGTAGACAGTTTCATATGCACACTACTTAGAGTTTTTGACATGTTTTAACTTAAGACCATGATTGTTTAGTTGATCCCTTGTATTGTCAGCAGTAGAAAAATTTGTAGATATCCTTGCTTTCTCAATAAGTATATTTTCCTTCAATTTGCTTTATCACTGGGTGATGTTTCTGGAGAGGTTAAGAGAAACAAGAAAAGAGAAAGCAAGTTTTCCAGTTCTGCTCCTATGAAACTATTTTTTTCTCTTCTCTACCTAAAAGCAGTTGCCTGAAATATAATACCTTTATGTAATACCGTGTCTGACTTCATTGTTTTACTAAGTTGGGTAATCAGCAGGGCGACTTTCTCTCTAGTATGTCTCAGAAAGTTATAAATCAAACAGGGGATGCAGACCTGAGTGACTGGTTTCAGTTATTTTGGTGACATGCAAGTTTCAGTTCAGACTGGGTCTTATTTATTGATAGTATCATGGCCTGAATCAGCCTGTGGTCAGGTGATAACTGTCGCCATCTTAAGGTCAGTGTTTTTTTTTGTTTAGAACTATTGGAAGGTTCCAAAAATCAGATAATGGAAGTCTACAATTGAAAGTCCATTTTTACTATGATTGTCATGCCTTCCCATTAAGAACAACATAATTTGTAGTTGTCATTTTTGTTTCTAATGAGTGTTCCATTATAAGATCAGCGTAGAATCACAATTCAAACATTAGGATGGCAGCCCACACATGTTCAACATTCACTACCATCTTCATCCTAACCTGGGTTTAACACTTATTGCGGGAATGGCAGCCTAGACATGTACCACAATAGTGGGCCTAACTACAACTGGAAGGTGTTGTCATTTGTCATTTGTTGTGAACAGAGCGCAGGTACTCTACAAAGCGGTCTCTAAGCCTCCGCTCGGTCTCACCGCTGTAGAGGAGGCCACATCAGGAGCAGTGGATGCAGTAGACCACATTAGGAGGCCTAACCCTAACCTTTCACATCAGACAGATGTTCACCTACACATCCGCTAATGTGATCTACTGCATCCGCTGCTCCTGATGTGGCCTCCTCTACATTGGCATGACCAAGCGGAGGCTTGGAGACCGCTTTGTAGCATGCCTGCGCTCTGTTTGCGACAAACGACAACACCTTCCAGCCGCGAACCACTTCAACTCCCCCTCCCACGCCATAGACGACATGTCCAACCTGGGCCTCCTCCAGTATCACAATGACGCCACCTGGAAACTGAAGGAGCAGCACCTCATATTCTGCCTTGGGAGCCTACAACCCAATGGTCTCAATGTTGACTTTACTAGTTTCGAAATCTCCCCACCCCTGGCCTCATCCCATGTCCAACCCTCCCTCTCATCCCCGCCTCCTTGACCGACACAACCTGTCCATCTTCTCTCCACCTATCCACTCCTGCCACCTCACTGACCAATCCCCACCACTGCTTACCTGCACTCACCTATCACCATCCCACCTACCTCCCCCAGCCCCACCCCGCCTCTCTCTATTTACTTCAGAGCTCCCTTCCCTCTCCCCCTCCTGACCCGAAACATCAGATTTCCTGCTCCTCTGATGCTGCCTGGCCTGCTGTGTTCCTGCAGCTCCACACTGTGTTACCACATCCTTCTGGTAGTGTGGCAACCAGAACTGCACACAATATGACCCAACTAAAGTTTTAAAAAGCTGTAATGTAACTTGCTAACTTTTATATTCAATGCCCTGGCTGATGAAAGTAAGAGTGCTGTATGCCTTTTTGGCCATCTTATCTATCTGTGTTGCCATTTTCAGGGATCTATGGACTATATGCCCAGATCCCTCTGTATGTCAGTTCTTCTAAGGACTCTGCCATTTGTTGTATAATTTGCACCTGAATTTTATCATCCAAAATGCATCACCTCACACTTGTCCAGATTAAACACCATATGCTATTTTTCTGCCCACAACTGCAATCTATCTTTATCCCACTATATCCTTTGACAATTCTCCTTACTATCTACAACTCCATAATTTTGCTGTCATCCACAAACTTACTAATCAGACCACCTACATTTTCCTCCAGATCATTTATATATATTACAAACAATAAACGTCCCAGCACTGATCCCTGCAGAACACTACTGGTTACTGATCTCCATTCTGAAAAGCACCCTTTCACTGTTACTATCTGTCTTCTATGAGCCAGCCAGCTCACCCTAGATCCTATGAGACTGCCTTTTGTGCCAGCCTGCCATGAGGTACATTTTAAAATGCCTTATTAAGGTCCATGTGGACAACCACCACTGCCCTTCCCTCATCAATTATTTTTCACACCCTCCTCAAAAGCTCAATCAAGTCAGTCAGACATGACCTACCCCACACAACCTCATGCTGCCTATCACTAACCTGTCCATTCGCTTCCAATGTGAATAAATCCTGTCTCTCAGTATCTTCTCCAACAGTTTACCCATCGCTGATATCTGGTTCACTGGCATGTAAATGCCTGGATTATCTCTGTTTCCCTTCATAAACAAAGGAACTGCATTGGCTGTTCTACAGTCCTCTGGAACCTCACCTGAGGCCAAAAAGGATACAAGGATATCTGCTAAGGCCCCAGCTACTTCCTCTCTTGCCTCCCACAATATCCTGGGATAGATCCCATCAGGCCCTGGGGACTTGTCTACCTTAATACATTTCAAGACACCCAACACTTTCTCCTTCATTATGTTGACCTGCCTGAAAGTATTCACGCACCTTTCCCCAACCTCAAGATCCCCCACATCCTTCTCTTTGGTGAATACCAATGTAAAGTACTCATTAAGGATCTCATCCATTTCCTCTGGCTTCACACAAAACCTCCCTCCTTTAGCCTTGAGTAGGCCTACTCTTTCTTTAGCTACTCTCTTGCTCCAAATATATGTATAAAATGCCTTGGGATTCTCTTTAACCTTGCTGGCCAAGGACATTTCATGGCCCCATTTAGCCCTCCTAAGTCCCCATTTCAGCTCCTTGTACTTTTTGTATATTCTTCAAGGACTTTGTTTTTAGTTGCTTAGGCCTTAGGTATACTTCCATTTTTTTGTGGCGAAACTGATCATTTCCCCTGTCATCCAAGGTTTCTGAATCCTGCCTTTCCCGTCCTCCTCCATTTTCACAGGAATATGCCTGCCCTGTACTCTAATCAACTGGTCTTTAAAAGGCTTCCACATGTCAGATGTGGATTTACCTTCAAACATCTGCTCCTAATCCACACTCTCCAATTCTTGCCTAAGTTTTTATAGTTGATTTTCCTCCAATTTAACACCTTCATCCAAGGTCCACTCTTGTCTTTATCCATAAGTATCCAAAAAATTACGGAATTATTGTCACTATTCCCAAAATGCTTCCCCACTGGAACTTTGATCATCTGGCTGGGCTCATTTCCCAATACCAGGTCCAGTATGGCTCCTTCCCTCATTGGTCTATCCACGTACTGTTTCAAAAACCCTCCTGGACAGACTTAACAAATTTCTCCCCATTTAAACTCCCAGCACTGAGGGAGTCCCAGTCGATATAGAGGAAGTTAAAATTACCCATCGCAACAACCCTGTTATTTTCACATTTTTCCAGAATCTGACTACATAGTTTTTCCTCTATCTCCTGCTGGCAGCTGAGAGGTCTGTATTGTGACTGCACCCTTTCCATTCCTGAGCTCTACCATAATGCCTCACTGTAAGATCCCTCCAGGGTTTCTCCCCCCACACAGCTGTGATGTAACAAGGTGTAGAGCTGGATGAACACAGCAGGCCCAGCAGCATCAGGGGAGCAGGAAGGCTGACATTTCGGGCCTAGACCCTTCTTCAGAAATGGGGGAGGGGATGGGGATTCTGAAGTAAATAGGGAGAGAGGGGGAGGCGGATAGAAGATGGATAAAGGAGAAAATAGGTGGAGAGGAGACAGACAGGTCAAAGAGGCGGGGATGGAGCCAGTAAAGGTGAGTGTAGGTGGGGAGTTAGGGAGGGGATAGGTCAAGGGACGGGATGAGGCTAGTAGGTAGGAGATGGGGGTGGGGCTTGAGGTGGGAGGAGGGGATAGGTGGGAGGAAGGACAGGTTAGGGAGGCGGGGACGAGCTGGGCTGGTTTTGGGATGCGGTAGGGGGAGGGGAGATTTTGAAGCTTGTGAAGTCCACATTGATACTATTGGGCTGCAGGGTTCCCCAGAGAAATATGAGGTGCTGTTCCTACGACCTTCAGGTGGCATCGTTGTGGCACTGCAGGAGGCCCAGGATGGACATGTCGTTTAAGGAGTGGGAAGGGGAGTTTTGAAATGGTTCACGACTGGGAGGTGCAGTTGTTTGTTGCGAACCGAGCGTAGGTGTTCTGCAAAGCGGTCCCCAAGCCTTCGCTTGGTTTCCCCAATGTAGAGGAGGCCACATCTGGAACAGCGGATACAGTATACCACATTAACAGATGTGCAGGTGAACATCTGCTTAATGTGGAAGGTCTTCTTGGGGCCTGGGATGGGGGTGAGGGGGGAGGTGTAGGGGCAGGTGTAGCACTTCCTGCAGTTGCAGGAAAAAGTGCCGGGGGGGGTGGGGCTGGTGGGGAGTGTGGAGCAGACAAGGGAGTCACAGAGAAAGTGGTCCCTCCAGAAAGCAGATAAGGGTGGGGAGGGAAAAATGTCTTTGGTGGTGGGGTCGGATTGCAGATGGCGGAAGTGTTGGAGGATGATGCGTTGGATCCGGAGGTTGGTGGGGTGGTACGTGAGGACGAGGGGGATTCAGTTTTGGTTGTTATTGCAGGGAGAGGGTGTGAGGGATAAGTTGCAGGAAATGTGGCAGACACGGTCGAGGGCATTCTCGACCACCGAGGGCGGGAAGTTGTGGTTCTTGAAAAACGAGGACATCTGAGATGTTCGGGAGTGGAATACCTCATCCTGCGAGCAGATGTGGCAGAGGCGAAGGAATTGGGAATAGGGGATGGCATTTTTGCAGGAAGGTGGGTGGGAGGAGGTATATTCTAGTTGTGTATTCTAGCTGTGATGTGCTTCCTAACCAGTAATGAAACTCCCCCACCTCTTTTGCTTCCTCCTCCGTCTTGTCTAAAACATTGATATCCCAGAACGTTAAGCTGCCAATCCTGTCTCTTTATCAATTATGTCCCTGTGATACTAGCAACGTCATAATTGTATGCATTAATCCAGGCAGTAAGTTCATCCATTTTACCTGTTATACTTCTTGCATTGAAGCAAATACTGTCTACGCCTCCAGTTCAACTGACCTCAGCAACCTCTCCCTGACTGATCTTTCTCTTAGCAATATTTATTTTATTTTGAATCATTTTGGAACTTTTGTATTCCAAATAATTACAAGAGAAGTAGAGATTTATTTTTATTTAAAAAGAACATGAGGGGCAATTCTTTTACATAGAGTGGTTTGCGTGCAGAATGAACTGTCAGAGAAAGTGATGGGTGCAGATACAGTTACAAAGTTTAAAAGACTTTTGGATAAATTCATGAATAGGAAAGCTGAGGAGGGATGTGGGCCAAACACAGGCAGGTAGGACTAGTTTAGTTTGGGAGCACGGTCGCTGTGGACTAGTTGCACCGAAGGTTCTGTTTCCATGCTGTATGACTCTGACTCGATGGAGCTACAAAACAACCAAAAAGATTTGTTTCATGAGGATTCACTTTGTTAATGTTGGGATCGCTACATTTCTTATAGATGTCATCTATATATCTGCATATTCACCTTCTTCCCTTGCAACACTTGCGTTCACAGTTATTCCATTCTTTTCTTGGTTCCTGCAAGAACACATGAAAATCAGCATTCAGTTCAAATTAATACAATGCATTCATTTAAGCCATTGTCCTATGGATATCGTGATCCATTGTGATTGATCAAGTGTGTCATTACCACCTAAAGCACTTCCCCTGTTATTTCACTGATAGATTGCTGGATTTTGTGTGCTCTGGGATCTGAACCACAAGGGTCCTGCATATGAATCAGCCGCATAAAGTGCTCTGGTGACTATTCATTCTAATTCCCTCTTGGTACTTCTGATGTCATGTATGCAATGCTGCTTAAGAAAATATATATCACATTGATGGTCGAATTAGCTTCATGATCTGTGTTTATTTCAGACATGTTAGTCTGGCAGTACCTGGATATATTCATTCATCTTTTTTTTGAAGCATAACTTTTGTCAATTTAGAAATTCTGATTTTCAACTTAATGAAGAACAATCTGCAAGATTTGAAATAAATTGACTTGCAGTTTGCCAATGAATTGTGCATCCTAAGTATGTGGCATGAAAGACTGAAATCATGACAATTCTTCATCCATAAATAGTCAGAGGGGCCCACCAAGCTGCTCATTGGAGATCTGTGTAATTTGCACAGACACAAGTGCCCATGTAGATGATCCTGCTCTGATAACTCTCCCCTTATGTAAACTTCGTCAAATCCCTACAGTGTGGAAACAGGCCCTTCAACCCAACAAATCCACACCAACCCTCAGACGATCCCACCCAGACCCATATAATACACCTAATCTATACTATGGGCAATTTAGCATGGCCCATCCACCTAGCCTGCACATTTTGGTACTGTGGAAGGAAGCTGGAGACCCTGGAGGAAACCCACACAGACACAGGGAGAATGGGAAAACTCCCCACAGACAGCTGCCCAAGGCTGGAATTGAACTCAGGTCCCTGGCACTGTGAGGCAGCAGTGCTAACCACTGAGCCACTGTGCCGTCCAACTGGAATCAATGCTTGAGTTTCCTTGTCAACCCTTCCATTTACACTCTCTGGGATGCGCAAAGTTGCACTGATGTTTGTTAGGGATTTTGACAATAAAGTTGCTATTGTCCTACCTGGCCATAGGACTGCTCTGTCAGAGAGAGAAAGAGGACTGGTGGTGATTTAACCTAAGGGTCACCACACCTCAGGCAAGGGAAAAGTTGAGAAGGTGAGTTCTTCATGGTAGCCCTTGCTAATGTGGGAATTGAATCCATGCTTTGGTATCAGTCTGCATTGCCAACCCACCATCCAGCCAACTGAGCTAACCAACCCCTCTTGTTAACAGTGACATAACAGGAAATAAGGAAAATCGGGAGGGTGAGCCATTACTGGGTTGCTCCAATGTGTCTTCTTGACTTTATGACAGAGGCCTGGGTGTAGGTCTGTCATCATTACCTTAACCAAAGATAAAGAATGAAAACCATTAAAAACATATTGACATGGACAGCTTAGATTGCTAATCAATATATCGCCCTTCTCTCCGTGAGTGGATTATTTCACACGATCATTGCCTCTAATCTGCTCTTATTCCTGAAAGTGAAAGTACAAGTGTATTCCTCAAAAAATGGGTAGGTTGATATGGTAATTTATAATAATTAAAAAGATTTTGTGTGAATTTGTCAGGTATCCCTAGCTCACTGACTTTGATTTGTGGAGAAACAAAAGCTGAGGGAAAACATGGACAAAAAATAATTTTCTGACTTGGCATAATAGACAGTCTGGCATGGAGTGCATTGATAGAGCATGTTATATGTCACAATTCATTGACAATCTAGGGAATCAATATTTCTCAACTACATTGAAACAAAATCCACAGGTTATATTTCCTTTATATGGAATCTGTTTACATCTACCTACTTACTAATTTGAACCCACAGCTTGTCAGTCAGATGAACACCAAAATAGATCTGGTTCAGCTCATTCCCTTGCTAAAATGATTTGCACGGGTTTAATGTCCAAAGGAAAAGTTCCTACTCCATTGTATCAATTTTCAGACACCTCAATTTAAGAAGAGCATCAAGATATGGATAAGATTCAAAAGTGATTCACTGATGCAAAACTCCAGCTTGCATGAATTCAAAATTACAGTAAGTTTACTTATACTTTTTTAACTATAACAGAATATTCTGCATTTAATAACTAAAGCTACAGTTTCACATTGGAATTCTTTTGTAACATATTACGCTCTGGTGGCATATTAGGATAATGATGTAAAGTTTGATAACATGGAAGCTGTAAAGTTAAGAGACTAGCATATTTATCACATTCTCTGCTTATTTCAGACTTGATTATCTCACGAAATCACTGATTGCAGTTCTGAACAGTTGCACGATCAAAGGGCAAAAGCAAACAGTTGTGGTATCTCAGGAAGGAAAATATAGTGAAAGATGTTGTTTGACCTGAGAAATTAATTCTGTCCTTGACAGAATGAGGCTATGACAGCAAATGTCCATCTAAACTGATCCTTATCATGTCTTGGATCCAGTTTGTCTCGGAAAGGGCTTTGTATCTTGTCTACATGAAAGTTATCAGTGGCTAAAGACAGCAATGAGTGTAGATAAAGCCTGCACAGGACACTAAAGAGCTGGAGTTCAGAGCTATTACACAATCAAGTGACATATTATTTTTAATTATAACTCACTGAAGTCACTGGAAATATAAATTATATTATATAGAGAGAAGTAGAAAATTCAGTTTATTCTATGAGGAGGGAATGGGCTGTAAAACAGTGGACATAAATCACACTTATAATTAATGTCCAGAGATGACATCATGAGGTTTGGATTGAACTGGTATTCTCCAACTTTATTTAGTTTCTCAGCAACACTTTTGTAAATGTCGGAATTGTCAGTGCTGGGAAATGGAATATCTAAATACCTGAAGGAGATGCAGAGACCTGGTTTAGCAGCAGCCTATGAAATGTATTATGTTTAAAGACATAACAGAAGCATTCATGTAATCTGGGAACCTGCATGATAGAATAGCAGCCATAGCAATGACCAGCTATGCATGGCCTCATGATGATCATCGAGAATAGGAGAGCTAATTCATTTGGGGTCAAGTGTCAGATAGCTATCAAAACTGTGTTACAGCGAGGGAACAGAATCCTAAAATAGTTATGGAAATTATTTTGCTTTTAATTCCAAAATATGTTTTTTTTTAAAGAACAGTTAAAGAGGTAAAAATACATGCAGTCTGGCAAAGTTATGTGCAAATTCCATAAATGTTACACTTATAAAGATTCAGGTAAACTTCAGATAAGGCGAAACCTAACTAGAAGGGATAACAAGAGGCCCAACTTTACTTTCGCTCCCAGCAGAAAGTCACCTCTTGCAGACGTGTCTGTTTTACTTTTCAGGAGTAAATAAAAATTGGGTTAAAAACTGTCTGTAACACTAATCTGGGTATGTCATTAGCTAGATGTTCAAGAGTGTGGACTTCAGTCCTGTGAGAGCCACAGCTTTGTGAAAACCATTTTAAATAAGAAACAAAAACAGAAATTGCTGGAAAAGCTCAGCAGGTCTGGCAGCATCTGTGAAGAGAAATCAGAGTTAATGTCTAGGGTCTGGTGACCTTTCCTCAGAACAGAGGTTCTTTCGGTTTTTATCCATTTTAAATACTTCTGCACTGCATGTAAAACACAGGGAAATATAATCTTTCATTCTAAATGCTGGAATTCAATTATTATCGAAAGGAATCAGCTCAGAATTTCCACCAACCTGCAAAACCGAGAATCTTGAAATTGAGTGCTCAACTGCCAACATCAGTGTTATTCAATAACAATCACAACATCATCTTATCTGCTTTTCAGACATGAATCATACCTTTTTAAAAACTCATTTCTTATTTCTATATGTATGTTTTGAGCTACTGTTTTGTCTGGTATTCGGTAATCACTAATCTTATTCTGTCTGTTAATTCAAGAAACCCTGATTAAATTGGATCATTTTAGAACAGAAGTTCATTTGAGTTCAGGTGAGAGTTATCCACAAGGGATGGGATCCTTTCTAAATTAACCCTGTGTGACAAACCAAGGGGGTGGGCAAATGACCAAGGGGAGCCAATTCAATCTTGTTCACCCAGGATCTTAATGATATGGGGTACCCCATCTGAAACGGTAATAATTTGGGGGACCTCACCCAGGGTCTGGTTACAACAACTGTGGTTCACACTCTGTGAAAGGAGATGGTTGTGGCAGTGTCAGTATCACCTCATGGAATCCCAGGGCTTCTTAAAAAGATAGGAAAAAATTTAATTGCTTTTCAATGGAAGGAAAATTCTGAGAAATTTGAAGCACCATCTGTTAGGGCCTGGAGGATCTAACTGATGCCAAGTCTGTCCTTCTGACTATCAGTAGGCTCTCTGACCCAGAGATCAGCAAGTGACACGATCAGAGTCTTTTATCTTCTCCACTGATATGTCCCATGTCTCTTTCTATCCAGCTGCTCGATGCCTGTTCATATGGATTTTATGGTGCAGTCCAAACTGCCCATGCAACAACAGTGGCAGTACATTTCAGTCCCTCCATGACATTTCACCATAGAAGGTAAATCATAGAATCATAATGTGGAAACAGGTCATTTGGCCCATCTAGTCCCACCAACCCTCTGAAGAGTATCCCAACCAGACACATCACCTTACCTTATCCCAATAACCTTGCATTTCCCACAGCTAATCCACCTAGCCTACACAACCCTGCACACTATGGGCAATTTACCATGGCCAATCCACCTAACCTGCATATCTTTAGGTTATGGGAGGAAACCACAGCACCAGAAGGAAACCCATGTAGACATGGGGAGAATGTATAAACTCAATACAGTTGCCCAAGGGTAGAATCAATCCTGGGTCTCTGGTGTTGCGAGACAGTAGTGCCAACCACTGAACCACCATACTGTAAAAGTAGGCTGAATTCTGCCCTTCACAAGGGGCTGGACATTGTGTAGTGTCAGTATCACTGGATAAATAAAGACCCTGCCCTATAGATATGAACTCGAATCCCACTTTGGCAGCTGATGGAGTTTAAATTGAGTTAAAAAATCTGGAACATAAAGCTGGTTTCAGTGATGGTAATGATAAAACTGTCACCAGTTATTATAAAAATCAATTTGGTTCTTTCATGTCCTTCAGGGAAGGAAGTCTATCGTTCTTACTAGCTTGGGTTCCACATGTGACCTCAGACCCACAGCAATGTGACTGGCTCTTAACTTCTCTCTGACATGGCTGAGCATGACACCCAGTTCAAAGACAGTTTGATTTGGTGACAAATGCTCGCCATGCCTGAGACGCACACATCCCATCAAATAATTAAAATAAAAACATCTCAAAAACTACTGGGGGAAACCAGTACAAATGAATTGCTGATTTTATTTTTCCCTGATAGATTCCTCTGCCCTCCTGAGGTCAGAGGTCAATTTCTGGGGTAATTTGGTTAAAATTCTGAAATCACATTAATCTTAGAAATGCTTAAAATATAGAATTGTATATTGCATCTCATTCAAACCGTTGACACTGTTGTATTTGTATCTCTGGCTGTAGTGAGCAATGACACTATCACATGCTTGTTATCATCACCTGCATATGTTCTGGCTTTGACAGAACAGTGTCAAAACCTTGTCAGTGGTAAGTTCACACTCTTGAATATGCTTACAATGCTTGCCTTTTTATACAAGGAACGTCATAGCTATTTTCACACTGGACGACTGTTGCTCAAAACGCTTTAATACTTCAATATTAAAATGTATCAAGGGGCTGTGAGAGATGCAGTCAAACAGAGATGGCTGTTGTTCAGCGTCTGAGCTGGTTTTTGAAATATTCTAAGCGTCTTTATCATTGATATGTGATTCCATTGCACTGATGACTGACATGCAGATCTTAAGTTGAGTTCTTCATGTTTTTCAAGTGGAGTGATGTATTAAAGCACTAAGAACTTTGCTGTATTGTAGCATGCAGTGTGAAAAGATAGCATATTTTCAAAGGAGCTGTGTTGCCAGGACTGTCTGTCTGACTCACAAGTTTGGTGCCTTGGTGCTTCAGCCCACTTGTCTGTTGCCTTTGCTGAAGGTTTCATTCCTACTTACGATTTGTATTGTTTGCACTTATGTAAAGAGCAGCAGACAAGTAGGAGGGATGTGCAATTAAGTACCGCTAACAGTTTTGGACACCACAACTCAGAAAGCCAAATTTTTCTCCCTCAAATTTTCTTCCTTCCTTTCAGGGAGATACTTGCTTTCAGTGAAGTGCTGACCTGGAAGGTTGGGTGGGATTTTCCCAGCTCAATCACAGTATCATCTCACACTTGTGTGCTGGGAAACTCCCTGAAATTGGTACCAAACCAACATCCTGCCTTTTCCATGTTCCCCATGGTAGGATGTAAGCTGGGTAGGGAAGATCCTTGGATCTGGTGTGCAGTTAATTATGAAGTAGTTGCAATCATTAGGCAAGCAATTAGTACCTGGTTTAACCCTAGATTTCCCAGCTAGGGTATCTTATTACCCAATCTGTAAATAAAGTCAATAGCCAACCAACTGAGTACACAGCTCCAAGAGCTTCTTCAGTGAAACTGATACGCTTGGAAGTCTTTGATCAGTTACACTAAAGAGATCAAACCATGGCTATTGAGACACTATAGTTCAAAGCACTTCTTCCCTCAGAGCAATTTCACCACTTGACAACTTCTTTCACCTGCACTTTCCTGCTTCCAGACTTAACACAGAATGGAAGATGGTAATGCAGAGTGACTTCCCACATTGCTGAGGGGCAAGAATATAAGCAAGACAACCACTGTTAGCTCCTGCGCAAGCAGATGACAAGGATAGTGATATCCACCTGGAAGAAGGTGAGACTCCCAGTATAGCCTGTACAGGCAGAAGATCAGCTTTCTCTCAATATCTTGAATATCCAGGTCCCTCAGGAAGATCAAGCTTTCATGGTAGGACTCTGTTGATATCTGCAGCCTCCTAGAACAGGACCTCGTCCCCAGGAGCAGGTGGATACACATTGCCCATGGTTGTCCACTGCAGGGCCACCACCACCCTAAAATACAGGTCTCTATCTCTTGCTAAGTTTGTCTCTGTTCACTTGTAAGGTGAGAAAGCAAAGAGATCTGAGTGTTTGACATCGCTTGTGTTGACATGAGGAAAGGACAATATTTGTAGAAGCGATTGAGGGTCCTAGAGGGCAATAGCTTGGGGTGAATGAGAGTTTTGCTTTCTCAGAGGTATGAAGTAATGATTTAATTATACCTTTGCTCAAAATAAAGCTGTTGAGCATGTGTATCAGGAGCTATTTCACAGAAATACTCAGTTCACATGGACCTGGAGCCCGAGTCCATTGAATTCTAGAAAATGTCCATTCTTACCATCCCTCATATAGTTATGTTTTGTTAAGCTTGTTAGTGTTCATTAACAAGAATGTAGGCCTCATTTTACTACATGGTGACAGTCAGTGAACAAAATCATGGACTGGAGGCAAGCAGCAAAAGGATAGCTCATGACTACATGTGAAGGATGACAGCAGCCAATAATCTGATCCCAGTAGAGGGGGACCCACCTGAAGAGACACTTGACAATGACAGGAAGCAGTGAGTAATGGACATTAAGGCCCACCAATGCACTGGACCATGGAGTGGGAAGGCCCATGCAAAAGCTATAAAACCATAGGAGAACGCTTACAGCAGGGAATGCGGCAAGGAACTAGAACGCTAACCGGCAATTGTGAGTAAATGGGCATGGTAAATTGGAGGCCCTTATAGGGATGGAGAAGAAAAGAGCAGTCAGGAATTTCACCAACAGAAAGTGAATGAAGAAATAAAAGAGTAATCTCTGGGTTATTACCAGTGCCACATGCTAGTGACGCAAGCAATAGAAAGACAGGAGAGATGAATGTGTGGCTAAGGAGCTGCTCCGGGGGGAAGGTTTCAGATTTGTGGATCATTGGGACCCCTTTTGGGGCAGAGGTGGCCTGTACAAGAGGGATGGGTTACACTTAAACTGGAGGGGAGCAAATATCCTCACAGGGAAGTTCACTAGTGCTATTTGGAAGGGTTTAAATTAGAATGGCAGGGGGCTGGGAACTAGAGCAAGTGGAGGGATTGAGGGGAAGGTAGATGTTAAAAGATCACTAAATCAGAAAAAAAGGGCAGGCACAGACAGGTAAATGAACACAGTGGTACTAATAGGCTGAAATGTGTTTATTTCAATGCAAGGAGTATTGTAGGTAAGGCAGATGAGCTGAGAGCCTGGATCAGTACATTGGGACTATGATATTATGGCCATTACAGAAACTTAGTTGAAAAGGGACAGGACTGGCTGTTCAATGTTCCAGGGTTTTTTTGTTTTAGACGAGATTGAGAAGAAGGTAAAAGAGGTGGAGGATTTGCATTACTAATCATGGAGAATGTCACATCTGCACTCAGAGAGGATATGCTAGAGGGGCATCCACGGAGGCAAATGGGTGGAGCTCAAAAATAAGATGGGTGCAATCACTCTGATAGAATTATACTGTAGGAGCCCCAACAGTTACTGAGACATTGAGGAACAAATATGTTGGCAGATTATGGAAAGGTGCAATAAAAACAGAGTTGTCATAGTGGGTGACTTTAACTTCCGCAATATTGACTGGGACTCCCTTAGATCAAGAGGCTTAGATGGGGAGAAATTTGTTAAGTGCATCCAAGAGGGTTTCTTGAAACAATATGTGGATAGTCCAACTAGAGGAGGGGCTATACTGGACCTTGTATTGGCTAATAGGCCTGGCTACGTGGCTGACCTTTCAATGGGAGAGCATTTTGGAAACAATGATCACAACTCCTTAAGTTTTAAGATAACTATGAACAAGGATAATTTAGGACATTGTGGGAAGGTACTAAATTGGGGGGGGAGGAAGGCGCAAATTACATCAGTATTAAGCAGGAACTAGGGAGTGCTAATCGAGAGGAGTAGTTATCAGGCAAGTCCGCATTTGACATGTGGCAACTATTTAAAGACCTGCTGGGAAAAGTTCAAGACCAGCATGTTCCTGTATGGATAAGGATGGCAAGGTAAGGGACCTTTGGACAACGAAGGAGGTTGTGAATTTAGTCAAAAGGAAAAAAGAAGCATATGTAAGGTTTAGGAAGGTAAAATCAGACTGGGCATGTGAGGAATATAAGGAAAGCAAGAAAGTTCTCAAGCAGGGAATATAGGAGAGCAAGGAGGGGCCATGAAATGACCTTGGCAAGTAGGGTTAAAGAGCATCTCAAGGCATTCTATAGGTACACTAAAAAGAAGAGGTTAACTAGGGAGAAGGTAGGACCACTCAAAGATAAAGGAGGGAACTTGTACTTGGAGGCGAAGGATGTGGGTGAGATCTTAAATGAGTACTTTGCAGTGATATTCACCCAGGAAAAGGACATGGAGGATAGTGAAAGTTGTGTGGAGCATGCTAATATGTTAGGGCGTTTTGAGATCAAGAAAGAAGTGGTGTTGGATCTCTTGAAGAACAATAAGGTGGTTAGGTTCCCAGGGCCCGATGATACCTACCCCAGGTTATTGGGAGAGGCAAGGGAGGAGATTGCTGGGGGCTTGACCAAGATCTTTGTATGCTTGCTAGTCACTGGAGAGGTCCTGGAGAACTGGCGAGCAGCTAATGATGTTCCTCTGTTCAAGAAGGGAAATAAGGATCATCTAGGAAGCTATAGACCAGTGAGGCTCACATCGGTGTTTGGGAAGCTTTTGGAAAGAATTCTTAGGGATGGGATTTGTGCACACTTGGAAAAGCATGGCCTAATTAGGGACAATCAGCATGGTTTTGTACAGGGTGGGTCATGTCTTAGTAACCTCATAGAATTTTTCGAGGAGTTGACTAAGGTGATTGATGAGAGTAGAGCAGTGGATGTTGTTTACATGGATTTTAGTAAGGCATTCGACAAGGTCCCTCATGGTAGGGTCATCCAGAAGATGCATGTGATCTACGCTGACTTGGCCACATGGATTCAGAATTGGTTTGCCATAGAAGAATCAGGGTAGCAGTGAAAGGAAGGCAGTTTTTCAAACTGGACGTCCATGACTAGTCGTCTTCTGCAGGGATCCATACTGGCACCTCTGCTGTTTGTGATGTATATAAATGATTTAGATGAAAATGTAGATGGGTGGATTAGTAAGTTTGCAGACGATACAAAGATCAGTAGAGTTGTGGATACTGTAGCAGGTTGTCAAATGATACAGCAGGATACAGATCAGTCACAGATATGGGTGGAGAAATGTGTTGCGAAGTTGGGTAGAGCATTTGATGTTTGTAAATTGATTGATAGGGTGGAACAGGATGTAGTCCCTTTAAAAGATGATGTCTTTTTTCTAGGCTTGGAGACTTTTTTAAAAATGTGCAGGTGCACAGAGAGCTCCTGAAATTGAAACATTGTATCAAAAGGCTGCATGGTTAACAACCAGGTGGTAATTTATCTTGTTATTAAGGCAACCATTTTGAATCTCAGCCAATTAATTTAAACCAGGTACTTAGAGACTAAAAAAACAATCCTATTGTAAGAAATTAAAAGGTCATCAAGGGTATAAAAGAAGGTGACATTTGGAAATTTGGTGTGAGAACAGCTGGTGTCTGTTAGAGTTAACAATGGGCAGCTCTAAAGAGAGAAATTGATGGCTTGCACAGAATTCTCTAAGCTCTCAGAGTAACCATCATCTAACTAAAGGTACAGTGGCACTCTTAGCTAATATTCCTGAAATAGGAATTTGATGGAGAGAGGTGCTCCTGACAAAAACAATTCTACTAAAAAAGTGTATCAGATAGTAGGAACTGCAGATGCTGGAGAATCCAAGACAACAAGGTGCAGAGCTGGATGAACACAGCAGGCCTAGGAGCAGGAAGGCTGATGTTTCGGGCCTAGACCCTTCATCAGAAATACTAAAAAAGATTGAAGATCAGAGAAGAGGGGGATAAGAATCCTGAAAGATGAGTCCTGGCTGTAATTTCAAGAAACTAACTGTTAATTTTCTTTTATTTATTTTGGTTTATATAGTTGGGGCTTGTATACATTGGAATGGCATATTGTTTGAATTTTGTTTTATTTGGGATAGTTAGTAGTTAAGGGGGAATTCTTCAGTTTGTTAGAAGATCTGTCAATTTGTTCACCATTAGAGTTAGCACAATAAATTGTTACTTGTTGATTATGGAATGAGTTAAAGGACTTCATTTAATTTAACTGCTTCTTTATAACAGATTGGGGGGTGAGAGGCAGGTTATACCACTTCTCACACTACTTTTAACAGATTGAGTCAAGGTAAGCCTGTCTGGGTGTTTAGATTTTAATTATGGGGGCTGGGGATGACCTCTGCTTCATAACAAATGGCAGATGGGCTTTAATCAGGGTACATGTAAGGTGCTGCACTTTGGAAGATCAAATGTTAAGGCAAAATATACAACTAATGGCAAGAATCTGAACAGCATTGGTGGACAGAAGGATCTTGGGGGTTCAAGTCCATTGTTCCCTGAAAGTGGCCATGTAAGTAGATAAGGTAGTAAAGAAAGTGATGGCATGCTTGCCTTTATTGGTCAGGGATTTGTGTCTGAGTCAGGATATCATGTTGCAGCTTTATAAGACTTTGGTTAGGCCTCACTTATAGTATTGAATCCTGGTTGCCACATTACAGGAAGGATGTGGAGGCTTTGGAGAAGGTGCAGAAGAGGTTTAACAGGATGCTGCCTGGATTAGGGGGTATGAGCTATAAGGAGAAGCTAGAAAACCTCGGGTTGTTTTCTCCTTGAGCAGTGGAGGCTGAGGGGAGAGTTGATAGAAGTCTCTATAAAATTGAGCTGTATTGATAAGGTTGATGGTCAGCATCCTTTTCCCAGAGTTGAAATGCCTAATACTATGGGGCATGCATTTAAGGTGAGAAGGGGAATGGTCAAAGGAGATGTGGGAGGCATGTTTCCTACACAGAAATTCGTAGGTGTCTGGAATGCACTGCCTGGGTTGGTGGTGGAGGCAGATATGATGAGGGATTTTTCAATAAGCACATGAATATGCAAGGAATGGAGGGATATGGACCAAGGACAGGCAGAAGGAGTTAGCTTCATTTGGTGTCATGTTTGGTGCAACACTGTGGGCCAAAGGGCCTGTTCCTGTGCTGTACAGTGACTGTCCTATTTAAAATGAAAAATATAGAAATGTCGTGAAGAGACACCACCAATGGGAGCTAGCTTAGCCAGTATTTGAAAGGGTTATGAGGGCTGAGTGAGAGCCTAGCACTTGCTACATGGGGACCTCAAAAAGGAAACAGATGACATAAGTATCTTGGTGTTAGGCAAAGCTGAGAAGCAAAGTTCTTGGGGGATAATAGAGGCCCAGAAGAGATGTTCAATTCCTCTGATTTTGCAGACCCAAAGTATTAATTCTGGTATGCAGATATCATGGTTAATACAAGAAAGCACGCTTAAATTGGATATAGAGGCAGATGTGTCTATCCTTTTGGATGCTATGCCATGGTCAAGGCAAAAAAAAATCCTCAGACTATCCTCCATCTGACTTTGTATCACAGGAAGTGTTAAAATCAGACCATGTGTTATACTTCTCTACAATGGAAGAGAGATCAGAGAAACTCATTCTTAATGTCAGAAATGTCATTACTTGATTGTTACATGGAGCTGCCCATGTAGCTTTAAGTATTCTTCAGTTAGCAGACATCCAAGACACCAAGGTGATTGTACCAGGAGTCATTCCGCAGCACACTCCAGCCTAAAAAATTACAAAGAGGTGATGGGAGCCTTTCAATTCAAAAGGGCAGGGGGAACAGAAACAAAGATGTTGACCAGCCACAAGAGGGCATTATAATCCTTTGTTCGCTCTTTTTAGGATAGTGAGTGACACATAAGGAACTCATCACTGATGCTTATCATTTAATGGAGGCCAAGTCCTTTCATTCTGTTCTCTTAGATTTGGGTGGCTCTGTTCATCAAGCTGCTACTGACTATTTAAAGAGCTATCAATTCATTGAAGGTTTTAAAAAGAGAAAGTTGTCTACTTAGTTGACAGAAGCAATAAAGATTGTAACAACAGAAATCTGTAACCCCAGTTAGGTGTTTAAAAGAAATTCTTTAAAAACAACGAAAGCAGATGGTGGAAATCAGACATTGGTAGAAAAACTCAGCAGGTCTTGACTTTTTCTGATGAAGAGTCATTGGCCTCAAAATGTTAACTCTGCTTTCTTGCAACATGAACTTGGCATATTTAGAGCGCCTCAAACCTCAGAAACAGCCTGTCATGTGGTAACTCAACAACTGCAAACAGTTAATAAAAATAATCCAAGAAAAGGATCTACTGATATCCAAATTAGCCATGCCAACATCACACTTCAGAAATTATTCAGCACCACAAAAGGCAGCTGTATCCTGCAATGAAGTCTCATCAGCAAGCCAGGGTAACATTGAGGTGTTTTTTTTTTTAAAAAACTACAACTGAAGTACCAAACTAAAAGCTTTTAGAAGGCAGTTCCCCACCAGCTTCTCGATGCCAGTTAGTGAGGGCTAATAACTGGTCTGTGATGCTGACGTTCCAAGAACAATAGTCTACTAGGTAAAGACACTGCCCTTTTAGGCACAATAACATACAGCACTTTCTCTCAAAACAAAGTTATGGAAACCAAAGTGAATAAGAGAAAGAAGGAGAGCAATGAGGTAGGAAAGCTGTAAAAACGGCAGTTAAGAGTCAGCCATGTCATGTAGGACTAGAGTCACAGCCCAACTGAAGATGGTAGATCTCCTTCCCTAAAAAATATTGGTGACCCTAATGTTTTTTCAAATGATAATCCAATAGTCTCATGGCCACACGCAACATTGTAATTTTGGATTTTTTAATTAATTGGATTTAAATTTCATCAGCTGCCCAGGATACCCCAGAGTCTGAAGAGTCATCGGACCCAAAAAATTAAGTCTGCTTTTATCTTCACAGATGCTGCCAGACCTGTGCTATTTCTGGGATCACAAATTGTCAATGAATTCGATAACTTACTTTTATAGCATTTCAAAATAGCTTATAGAAATTGTCTCTATCTTTGACATTTAATTACTTTAGTTTGTCCTGAAGAGAAACTATAATCCAGAACATTGTCAGTATAGTGTTGCTGCACAACCTGGGAAAAGTGGATGACATATTTAAAATCTAGTCTGTGGACAAAGCTGTCCTTTGTTTGAACATAGAACATAGAACAGTGCAGCACAGTACAGGCCCTTCGGCCCATGATGTTGTGCCGACCTATTATCCTACTAAGATCAACTTACCTTGCATACCCTAGATTTTACTGTCCTCCATGTGCCTATCCAAGACTCGCTTAAAAGTCTCTAAAGTATCTGGTTAAGGTATCAAAGCTGATGGAGCAGCTTCTGATCCTTTGGTTACCAAAGATTGTTTTTGTAATTAAAATGGTCAGAAACCATGTCTCTCTCTTGAACACTGTCCGCCATGGGTCACCAACACCTTTACTGGTCCCACCCCAGGAAATTTGGCCAGGTCTGTGAGTATGTCCAAACTGCCATGGCCTGCTCCGGAAATATGGTCACAACGTATGCCTCAGTCAATATGCCAAAGACATTGGCTTTGTCAAGTTGGACTAAATTATAAAAAGGAGCAACAGTGCATTCTAATACATGGTGAATTGGAATTACTCAACATGTTGAAGGACTTCTACAGTCTTCAGCTTGGAAAAGCTAATTTTTGTGATGCTCCACTTTTGTAAGTAAAATTAATTTGCTATTTGTAAACAAAAATCAAATGATATTAAGCAGCATGAAGGTTAGCTATCTCATAGATAACAAGGTGTAGAGCTGGATGAACACAGCAGGCCAAGCAGCATCAGAGGAGCAGGAAGGCTGA
>NC_063340.1:60407347-60435078 GCF_021869965.1 Rhincodon typus
TTCCTGCTCCTCTGATGCTGCTTGGCCTGCTGTGTTCATTCAGCTCTACACCTTGTTATCTCAGATTCTCCAGCATCTGGAGTTCCTACTATCTCTGAAGCTATCTCATAGAGCTGTTTTAGACTGATATTAATTGCCGCTTTCTTGTCTCCTAATATACCTTGGGTGCCATCAGGTACCCCACTGCTTATGTTCCCTGAAGTGTTTTCTTTCAGATAGTTCAACTGGTTTCAGTTTTCTTTGCTCCTTGCAGTTGTCTGTATCAGTTTAACTCATTCAGTGAGTGGAATGCCCATTATTTATGATTCAACACAAAAGAGACTTTTTTTATTAAATAAAATTAATGGCCTGATTGGATAAATATACATAACCCATTCTCTGAAGCTCTAAATCCTTAGAGTTAAAAGGTCAAAATTGCATTACTAAACTGTCACTCGCCAATGAAAATATACTTACAGTAGTTCAGCATTTACGAATGTCAAATAACTTGAGTGACTAAAAGATTTGTGAAATGAAAAAATATTTTAACTGCCATTCTATTAATTGTACTTCTAAATGAACCCACCATTTTCAGCTGTAGTAATAAACATAATGTAAAAGGGTCTGAACAAATCCCAAATCCAGATTTTTATTCTGTGCTCAATACTCAGTTTGCTCACCCAACCAAATCAACACATATCCTATTTTGTGTGAATAGCTGGAATCGTGTAGTGTCTGTAGTTAGTAGCCAGGATTTCTGCCTGTTTGTTGACTGAACTTTGTGTACATTCCAATGTTCAACACTGTGGTTTTAGTTACTGACCCTTTTCGACAAGGAGTCTCTTTTAGAACCAACGCGTAGGTATGTTCCTGTCGCGACCACTGAACTTCCAAAGTACAACCATGGAATTTTATTTAATCTCACTCTCTCCTGAAGTTCATGGCTTAATTTGAGGTATTGCTGTACAGATAGCAGCAATCCTCCAATACCTCATCAAAAGATGAATATCTAGAAGCTATTTGTCACATGGGATTGCAGACAGCACTAAGTTGCTTTGTTATTGTAAATTGCAATTATTTTCAGTCATACACTTTTCTCCTTTGCAGGCACGGTGCAATTAATGTATGGGTCAGTATTTTTACTGCAGGACATAATGAGAATGGTGTAAATATCACATGTAAATCTTTGGAAGGGTCTGTAATTGGTTTTAGTGAGCGATATAGTTCTGCCTTTAGGTCACTGTTGGGGTATGTTTGCTAGCTTATGGATAACTACTTTACAATATGTTTGGCTGCAGCTCTGCACCTTCATAGAGTTAGTGAATTATGCCCCCTTCATGGGGCACCTTAACTACACATGGGATGTTGCCAATGAGCTGGCCAGCTGTTGTCAGTTGGCCAAACCATGGAACCAGATGTTGATTGAATTTTGCCTTGTTACAACTCAGAAAATGCAGTTTGAATCAAACAAAGCAATTCTCTACAATCCTGAAATTTACATTTTCTGCAAAGAACAAATCTAGTGGTCACTGCCCTGGTTCAATGTGTTGTCTGCCAATCCGCCAACGGATCATTAATTCAGACGAAAAGATTAATTTCTGTTTATGAATAAAATGAAAGTATAGGCAAGTAACTTTTTAGACAGTTTACAACATATTTAACCTAATGTTACAATTTATTAGCATTATATGCATTTCTTTGCAACTATTCAAAACATTGATTAAAATCCCATCTACAGTTTGCTTCACTGAGTGTGGAGTAGTGAAATGTAGAGGAAATCACCCATGACATGTGAAGCCAAGGAAAAAAATGGTACTTTCTGAAATAAGCAAAGACGTTGATCACAGTAGAGTTTTAAAAAAAACACATATTGAAGATTGAGTCTCTTAATTTCTTGACTAAACAAACAAAAGGTGTTTTCAACTCCCGTGAAACTTGCATGTGGACCAGGTCTATGCACTCTTCCCTGAATAAAAATGAAAGAGCTATTTTAAGATTATTATATCACTGGCATATTACTCATGAAAAATATGAAAGAGTAATTCCTCTGATTGGAATAGACTTCAATCCTTGGGGTCTATGATAAGCATTTTACTAAGGCAGATATGAATACCTGATGCTGATCTATTGCCAGTGACACTCCTCATCCTGTTAATCATAAATTACTCAAAAAGCAGTAGTAAAGGTCTCCTGAGACAAGGTTTGCAAAAGATTTTCTAAACTGTAAAATTGTAGACTGAGTGCTTATGTTGCAATAGCTCATTATTAGAATAACTGAGAATCAACAAAAAGGAATGAGTAGTGACCATTACTATAATTAAAACTCTTCTGATACACATCATTCAACTGTAGACTCAACATTCAGTGATGTTGCTGTTCAGGGCTGTAGTTTTTCAGTGCATTTGAAAGAGTAGTCCACAGTTCAAGGTGCTGTCTTTTGAATGCCATGTTGAATGATGAGAATGCAAAAGCTTTTTCATCTGTTATTCAGGATGATCCCATTTACAGAGGCCAGCAAGAAACTCTCCTAGTGCATGATCCAACATTGATTTCTCATCCCCAATTCTACCAAACATTGCAGAATGTGTTGCCTGTAGTGATCAAATTGGTTGCTATGGTTACTTATGCAAAAATTGTGGCTCTACTGCAAAAATAAATTCATTGATTATGAATTGCTCTGCAATATTAAGGATGTAATGGCCCTAATTGAAACTTCCTTATTTCTTGTTTCATTAGAGAGGTGCACCTTGTTTGTGAGATAAATTGTTGATTCCTCAATGGCATTAGTCATCAAGATTAATTTAGTTCTCAACTGACAAAATTTTTTTTTGATTTCTCCATTACCTTGTGGAACTTGTGAACTGGTGTCAGCAAGTTATCAAACTGCTGCCAGAATGTCATTAATTCAGGTCCCACTCCAGAGATTTAGGCTCAGAAATCTCACCTAACTCTCCAGCACTAAGGGAGTGTAACACTGCACAGATGCTGGGATTTAATCCAGGTGGCAGGGTTCTTGCCCACCAGCTGGAGAGCAAGTGACTGCGTTGTAATTGGATCCATTGGTGAAGCTACATTTGTGAACCTATCAAGACCCAAAGGGGAGTTGAGAGGGAGAAGCTGCTGACACCAAATCCCTCCCACTCCATCCCCAGGAATTGCTAGTTTATCAGAAGCTGGCAGTTGTTCATTGTGGTTCACATAAATGGGAGAAGTGCCAGTTGCCAAGGACTTGGATTAATGAGGGACTCAGGAACAAAAGTGAGGGATGCTGGAGAGAACTGAAGATCAGAGTTGCAGAAGTGGACAGGGGGCAAGTATTGAGTTTTGAGGCAAAGGACAGAGGAGTGTCTTTCAATGCACACATGCACCCCCGAACTCCCTTCCCCTCTCCTTCCGAACACATCTGAATGCTTAGGCTTTCATCACCACCTCTACTTCTCACATCCACCGTCCTGCCACCCCCACCCACACACACCCTCCACCTTCAGAGCTTGCAAACAGATCTATCATAGTTGCTTTCTGGATTTGTTGTGTGGCAACTTGAGCAAACTTACCCCTGTTTGAGGGTCTTAAATAGACATTAATTATCCACATGACGACATTAATTAGCACCCTGGAAGGAAGGTTGTCCATTGCTCTTTCAGCCTCAGATGTAATTAGGTAGGGCAGGAAGCCACTGGGGTCCCTATCTGGCATTTTCCCATCTAGTTAGATGCACCCGCTATCTCCAAGCTTATCAGAGGCAGCGTTAAAGCCTTACCCACTGTCTTTCTATTGGGATATTAAACTAACGCCTTGTCTGTCCTCTCATTGGATGCAGTAGATCTTATGGTACAAGTTTGAAGAAGTGGAACTGAGTTATAACTGGTGACCTGGCAAATGTTTATATCTGAATCCACAATATTAAAATAAAGTTATGTAGTCATCACAATATTGCTATTTATGGGAGCATGCCTTGTTAAAATGACATGCTTCTTACATTCCAGAAATGGCTATAGCTCAAAAATACTGAGCTGGCTTTAAAATGCATGAGCGTATCCTATGGTAGTGAAAGTTGCTACAAGAATGCAAGCCTTTCTTAAATCCAGACTGTCAATGAGTACAAGAAGATGAGACAGTGTGTCACAGCTGTGAACCACTAATATGCTCCACTATTGACCTTTTTGAGGGGGATTGGATCCTGATTTCTGATCCTGCTATTGGATCAGGCGGAGTCAAGCAATTGCAACTTAGGTAAATGTTTGTCTTTATGCCTTCATACTGCTTTATTACTGAAGGAAACTGCTCCCATTGTCTGCACATAAATGAAAAATTAAACCTGCCAAGCAAAGCAAACAACAAAACATACTTTCTACACTGTGCAGCTTTCCAATCTACTTCTGCCTTAGGGCCCTAGTTATTTTCCTATATGCAATAAAATTATGGAAAAATGAAACTTTTGTGTTAAGCAGTAAATTATGTTCTGGAAAAAGAATTGGGTTAGAATAATATGTTTTCACTCCTGGGATACCAGCCCAAACTGCTAGAGATGAAGTTCTCTTTCTTTTGACTGCAAGAGTTTATCCAATGTCAACAGTTTATGATGTGCTGCTCCAAAATAACACAACTACTCACATTTCAACCAGAAATTTGCAAACTGACCAGTGGGAACAAATGGATGACTTATGCATGGGCTGAAAATTCTTCTACCAATAGAAAAGAGTATATATTTTCTGAAGTTGTGATTATTATGCATGGTATTAGAATATATCAAGTGTGTTATATGTGACCCTATTAATTATGATTAATGCTGACACTAGATTACACTAAGTAACAAGGCAGGACATTTCAGACAGTGAGTGTATCCTCACCAATCACAGCAATATCACAATAATTTTTTAAAAAATCAGTCTTCTGCTTTAGTCTGTCAGCTTCCACCATAAAAGTTCAGATCTAGTCATCAAAAGGCTTCTTACGGGTTAAAGAAAAATTGGCAGCCAAAAGGCCTCCACGAGGCTTAAAATTAACAAAGGTGCTGTTAATCTAAATTTTCAGCCTTCCTGTTTGAAAGAAACTGTTTTATGCACAAAGTGTGATGTTCTAACTTAGAGAAGCTTACCTGTGTGCAGTAACCGGTTGATTCTGCCATTTGTTTCTAATTTAATATCAATCACTGTGGCATAAAATCATTGTTTATTTGGTGTGAACTTCCTCTAGGAGCTGAAACTTGCTACTACACACTTATCAATTAAAAGGTACAGCCCCACACTCAGCAAGACTTCTTCAAAAAACCACAAACATGAAAATAAAATAACATAGAAGCAAAAATGGTAAAACAAAAGGGAAGAACAACAATCCAAGAAGAAAAAAAACAAATGTGCCCTGAACTCTGTTTCAATGAAATGGAAGGCAAGTATTTGACTATTGATTTGGGCTGTGAGTGGAATCTGCATTGAGCTATAGCTATTTAAGCAACAAATGCAGCTTTATTTCACAGATCAAGTCCCAAATGATCCTGAGACAAGATATATAATAATATTATTTACACTCAGCAAGGAAGGAGGGCTTTGCAGAATAATTACATCCAGTCTTTTAGAGGATTGAAAAAAGCATTCTGGAGAAGATGACATGAGGATCAGCTCAAGGTACAAAACAACTTCTGGTTAATGGAATACAACTCATGCCATACAGACAGAAGCTCAAGGGTCCATGGATACGATTGCTATCAGATGCTATAGCAAAAGGGCATGAGTGAAATTTCATTGAAGAATTCACAGAACAGTTAAATAAGTTTGTAATTGCCTCTATTTCAACCAACGCATTTTGGAAACATCTTCTGGGCATGAAAAATGGCCCTAAAATTGATGCATTGCTGGCTGGTAGATGGTTGAAGCCGTAGTGGCAGGCCAACATCAATGACACACTTTGGGTACAGGCAACAATGTGGATGCAGACAGCAAATTGCACCAAACCAGACAAATCTATCATAGATAGTGTTTTGTCATGTCGACCCAGAAGTTGTCTGGTGTTAGTTCACATCTGCACAGCCTGTGGTACCACAGGACAAGGCATGCATGTGCAGAAAATATGGTTGTAAAGGCTAAATCAAACCCTAGAATAAGACCCAGGTAACTATCAAGGTGGTACGACACCACAATGCTGCTAGCTCAAAGTCGTTCAAATATACAGCCAAGAAACTGAAAGGCAACCTTTGGAAGATGACCATGCCTTTCATATTGTTTACCTCAAGCACCACATTTACAATATAAGATAATGAGAAGCTTTTTCAACTATCAACAATATCTGGTCCCTAAGGTGGATGAACACACATTGGAGGCCAAAATTAATGCAGGAGCTATTGCCATTGTATTATCATTACATATGCAATAGCATATGCACCTCATCTAGTGATGCTTCATGATACAACCTACTCAATGTGTATAACAAAGCCTTAATTCCAAGCAGCGGCACAATCACAATCATTGGCTGCAGTGCCAATATGCACATTCAGTCTGGATTCTTAAAATTTCCTACCTGGTAGGCACCAATGGTCCAACAGTGGCAGGACATATTGGTGTAGACTTGTGATTATTGTAATCATTCATGAGATTCAAACCAAACCAACATTGGTGTGAATGAAAGACTGACAGGACTTCCCTCTGCAAAGACAGAGGAGAATGAAATAGATGAACTATGCACTGGACAGTCTGTCAGACAGAAATCCAGTCACAAATACTTGGATACCAGCAAAGGTTTCTATGAAATGCAATCAGTCCAGGTTACAGGAGCTTCTTGAGTACCATGTACAGTCCTGGTTGTCCTGCTATATGATGGATATTATTAAATTGGAGAGGGTACAGAAAAGATTTCCCAGGACTTGAATGTTTAAGTTACAGGGATAGGCTGGGACTTTTTTCACTGGAGCATAGGTCACTTTTGAGAAGTGACCTTTAGAGGTTTATAAAATCATGATGGGCATAGGTATGGTGAATAGCAAAGGTCTTTGCCCTAGGGTAGGCGATTTCATAACTAGGGATCTATTTTTAAGGTGAACAGAGAAAAATTTAAAAGGGAACTAAAGGGCAACTTTTTCCACACAGAAGGTGCTTCATATGTGGAATGAACTGCCAGAGGAAGTGGTGGTACAGGTTAAAGGCATTTGGACGGGTACATGGATAGGAAAGGTTTAGATGGATATGGGCCAAACATAGATAAATGGGACTAGTTTAGTTTAGGAAACCTGCTTGGGATGGACGAGTTAGACCGAAGGCTCTGTTTCCATGCTGTATGACTCTATGACTGATCACGGTGCTAGATTACAAAGGAACAGAAACCAGCTCAGACAATGTTCAGTACATCACTGCTCATGCAGAGAGTAAGGAAGAAATCTCCACTGATAATGATTATACGATGATGTTGAGGGACAGCAACTATCAAAAAGGTAATCAAATTGGCATCCAACAGCAACTGAGGGTAAGGCGAACTTCACCAGAAGGGCATACAATCATTGGATCAAGATCGGTCATTAAACCTCAAATGTTATGTCAAAGTTTGAATTAGTCATCTTGTTATCCGTTTTTACATGTCTGTATAATTTTTCACTTGACAACATATACCTTTGGGTAATTATGCATACCTGTTTAGGATTTCCCTTCTTTGATAAAAGGGGTTGTTGTTTTTTGTCTCATGTGGATGTATAATATACCTTTAAAAGGAACATGCTTATGATTTCATCACCATATCATGGTATTTAATCTAAGGGCACGAATGTCTCAGTGTCCATCTTACTGAGTCCTCTTGCAGCATGACTTGCTGAGAGAAGTGTGTTACAGTTTGCATTGTTTAGCTTAATGCCAGACATGCAAGTGCCTGTGTTTTGTACTGAATTTATGTAAATACAAGTGTCTGTAATAAACGTTAAGTCCTGTTACTGCTTCAGCCACCATTGATTGCAAGACCGGATAAGAGGGACATGTGTAGGCATGGCACATACATAATGAGGTGAGTAGTCTAACATTGTGCAAGAAAACTGGCCAGAGCTCACAGAGAGAACCCTCCACAAAATTGACACTGTGACAAATGAAAGCTCAGCCTAAACTGTTTGACTCAATCAATTTGTGTTAGTCTGCGCAAACAGTAACACCAATCCTGTGCTGATGGTTTTTTTTAGATTCCTGTCTTTCAAGTGATCTAGTTCTGAATATTTCAAAGCTTCTGAAATCTAAAGGACAAAGGTGCCTAATCCCAGAAGATTCAATTAATTCAGAATACAAGTCCTGTGGAGAAACAAGGTTGTCTTTTGTTTGATCTTCAGGCCATTTAAAAAAAAGTCATCATCTCCAACCCCCACCCTGCCCCCTCTGTCGCAGTTGGCATGTTTGGGAGTGTTCTTATTTTCTGCCCTGTCTTCTAGGAAGGCTTTTCTACTGCATGAGACCAGCTGTTCAAAAATGAAAGCTATCCCAATAATGGGATTAGGATAATCGTGCTCCTGGCAGTTGGCAGTCTTGTTCTGCCACTTAACAACAATCGAGTGGGATTACGCCAATGTCCTCTAGCTTCCCATTGATAATTCACAACATATCTGCAACTTATTTTATGGAAAAGAGATAAAAAGGAAAGATTTTAAAAGTGCAATCGTGTGTTCAAATTATTTTAAATAAATTCCTGGAGAAATTTCTTGTCTTGCAATCACTCCTGTCTGTCCATTGTTTTCTGTACTTGTCACTAAGTCACTACTTTATGTAAATACAAGTGTCTGTAATAAAAGTTAAGTCCTGTCACTGCTTCAGCCACCATTGATAGCAAGACCGGATAAGAGGGAAAATGTGATTAGACAGAAGTTAGCACCTTCTGATTCCGCCAATTAAACCAACAACCCAGAACAATCCCTCTGATGTTTATACTAAACTACAGAAAGCTCAACTGTTCCATGCCGCAAATTACAGATTAAATTTGCAATACAATTAATTTTAAAATTAGAATATAACCAGGTCAGACAAAGCTGAGGTGTTAAATGAAATCTTTGACAACTTTATGAGGGAAATGTAATGTGCAATTGGTTCCTGTGGAGTGTCGTGACCCTGATAGGAAGATGATACCAGAAATCAAGCCTCACTTATGTAAATAAGATGTCACAAATGTGAAAATAATTAGTTTAAATCACTAGAATGGTGAATTTGTCTAACTTTGACTACTATTTAAAATGAAAGAGATTCACAATGGTTTTCAACAATGAAGAAGTAAACAAAATCTTACCTATTATTGTAAACTTATCCTATAAGATGCGGCAAAACGTAATGCTGACTACAACTATGCAAATGTAAAGTAATACCCCTTTAAATCCAACACACATTTATTAACAAATTAACAGACAGTTTTGCAGAAATATTGGAAAATACAGACAAAAGAGAACTAATTACATAGGTGAAGTGTTGAAATCACAGGCATGGAAAGTGGTGACTTTCTCAGAGTTCTTTTAGTATTTGGCAATGATATCGTATTGTTGTTAACCATGATGATCCTCTATTTAATTAAAATTTCTTCTTTTCAGACTCTTTTAGTACTGGCTTTCTTCACTCACAGAGGGCCTGGCTTTGTAACTTTTGGAAATTTGAGTTCAACTACTCCCTCCTCAATTCTGTGTCAAATTACTGCCATTTAAAACCCATCCAAAAGTTGTTGCTGAGCAGATTTTTTTGTTTAAACCTAAAGGCAAGCAGTGCCATCTCATCCCACTAAAGTATCAAATCCAGTTTCTCCAAAAGTTACAAGATCTTGCATAATCAATAAGTGAAGATCACAAAGTTACGCTTTTGTTTTGAGTTGTGAAAACCCCAAACTTCTTCATTCTCTGCAGCATCAGACCAAAATTTCTTTCCAGTTTGTTTCAAATAAAATTATATGTTGTCCTTACAAGTTATAGTTTACTTCAGTATGTCCTTTGTCAGTTACACATTTTGAGCTTACTCAGTAACATATTGTCTAGCCAGATTTCCGGTGTATATCGTAGGAAGAGCTGAAATGCGTTAAGAAGCTACAAAAACAAGATTGGACTGCCTTTTATTCCATTCTAAAAATGACTGTTGCTCAGTATAAAACTCCGCTTGGTAAACCAGCAGTGGCACACCCATTAAATGTATTTTCACATGTTTGACATTGACTTGGATGCAGATGTAAAGATGTGGTTTGTTTATCACGTGGTTTGCCACGACTCCAGCATAGCAAGGTTGGAAATTTACACCATTGCCAACATTCAGCAGTAGTGTGTGACAGTGTTTCATGGCCTGCCTGAAGGAGGGATATTAGTTTGACATTACACTAGCACATACTTTTTCCACTGCAATTCAGTTTCAGAGGGAAATCTGACATCTCTCCTTTGTAGAAAAAAAGGATTAAAAGCACAGACATTGTCATAGAGTCGTAGAGTCAAACAGCATGGAAGCATACCCCTCAGTCCAACCAGGCCATGCCGACCATAAAGAGATAAACCATAAACCATCTTCAGTTTTTTTTTGAAAATATCTGCTGGTTTCTGAGCAGCGTCAACTTGTGCTATGGAACAGATTTGATGAGTCTATATGATCTTTTGCCTATGGATTACATAAGGAAATAAGAAATAGGACATGGAGTAGAATACACAGCCCTCTAGTCCGTTTTGACATTCAACGAGATCATGGCTGATCTGGAAATCCAATTTCCCCACCTGGCCTTGTTTCTCCGTAAGTCCAAACATTTACCAACATCAATATAGTCTACAACAGAACATCCACAGCTCAATGCATTACATAGAATTCCAAAGATTCACATCCTGTCAGCAATGAAACTTCTCCTTATCTTAGTCCAAAATAGCTGACCTCTTATCCGGAAACTTCCGGATACTCAGCCAGGGGTAACAGTCTCTCAGTATCTACCCTGTTAACTCTCACAGAATTTAATATGTTCGCCATCTCTCCTCATTCTTCTGAGAGTTTGGCCACATTTGATTTGTTCCTAATCAGTGGACAACACATTCAGCCCAGAAATCAATCGACTGAATTTTTGTTGTGCTGCCCCTGAGGGCAAATATTTCCTCCATTAGGATAAAAATGTAAATAGCATGAAATAAATTTTAATAAAATTGAAAACAGAGAGAAAAAAATACAGAAAAACACATTATTATTATGTTCAGAATATCATTTAGAAGAAATAAAGAACTCAGTTTTTGGAAAGTCAGTTCTTCCTCAACACCCTGTCTACAACACATTGTGGCAAAGTAAAGTATCCAAGCACATATATTCACACATCACCCTTAAGCACATACACTGTTTCCTGAGTCTATGAAAGATAAGATTCACATAAAAACAATACAAAGCAGTAGGAAGTTTACAAAAAGATTGTGGCCTTACCACTTCCTGATCAACATTACCCCCCCTCCCCCACTCCCACCACCCGCCACACCCTCCACCTCTAGTTCCTACCACCAGACATAAAGTCAGGCATGAGCTGGCAGCCTCTTCTTGCTTGGTGCCCCATCGCTATTTAACAGCCATTGGGCAAGTCATTGGCTCAGAGTGAGACTTCCATCTGTCAGGAAGCTCCATGTTGAAGGCCTGTTGATCAAACAAATTGACCAGCAGTTCACTTGCCCCAAAGAGCCATTGGGAGTAGTGGTCTGTGCTGGAACTGCAGGCAGCTCCAACACCAAAGATCCATGGAGCCAGAGGCCCTGGTACATTAGAGGTATTGCTGGAGCCAGGTTTAGCAGGCTCCAGAGACAGGGGAGTGAGAGGCTGTTTTCAGGTGCTGGGGCTGGAGGACTACCTTGGCAGGGGATTGTCAGGTTGCTGAAACAAGAGTTATTTCCCTCTACTTTCTAATTAGTCCTGAAACAGTTTTATTTTATTTGAGAGGTGCATTTTCACATACAAGAGCAGAATTTATTCATGCTTTATGCTATTGAGTCAGATCTGGCAGTAAATGATTAAACCAATCATTCACCATATCCATGAAAATCTGAATCCTTTGGACTTAATGGAGCTGTGTTGAAGGCCGTACCTGTAATATAATTGAGCAGGGATGGGGTGGGGGGTAGAGGGCGGTGGGGAGGTGGTGAAGAATGGCTAGAACAAGAGATATGAGCATTTTAATAGGGAGTAGGATTCCAAAGGTGAGGGTGAGGATATGGTTGAGCAGAATGATAGGTGCAGAAATGTAATATTGAATGCAAGGGCCAAAGGTTTCACATTGGGGATTTGTAGAGTGCTGTTGTAAGTGATGTTGAGGGAGTGACTTCTCAGAGGTGACACAGAAGCAGTGAAGACTTGTCAACCTGCACCTCATACAGAAAAATGCTGTCTAAGGACTTAATGAGCTCTGCTCGTCACTCAGTCATTATATGTACCTTCCAGGGTAGAATTGTACCAAAGACACTGGGAAGGTTTCAGTTCTGAGCTAAGTTAACTGGTCACTGTCAGGGCACCTGTAAAAGACCTACACTTTTATCCTTACCATTGTGAGCTGAAAAGGATACAGATGAGGCAAAATACCCACTCACAATTGGCATTTAGTGCCTCTTGCAGGAAAGTGAATGTCGAGTGGAAGATAGAATTGGACTCATCTACGATGGAATTGGAAACCCTGCTAACAGTTTGGCGGCAATCTCCTTGGAGCTGCTCCCATTGTTCTGGAGTAAATAACATTGGCCATACACCTGAACTTGTAAAGCTTACAATTCTGTGAAGCATCTTGGGACATTTTACTGCACTGTATTAAAGTCAGTATATAAATGTAAGTCATTGTTGTAAGCCTGGATGCCACTTCACTTCTAACAAAGCTCTTGACAGTGGAGTGAAGCAAGCTTCAACTAACTTGCTGGCCTTTGATTCATTCACACATGACAATTGGGGAAGCACTCGAGGGCAGTTGGCACTTGTGGTGAGCTAGCAACTTTTGGGGAAAATTGCAGATAATAATTGACAGGGGAAAGGCAGAGCTATAAAAGGAATTAAATTCAGCCCTTTGTGTTTACTGCTATATTGTTGGGATCCACTATCAGCATCTCAGCTGATGCTGGAGCAAGTACTGAAAATACATTTTTGCCAAGACGCTGTCTCCTTAATTTGCAAAGCAATTCATAACCTCAGCTACTGGTCGCTTGCCATTTAGCTAAAAATGAATTACATTTCTGCTTATCTCAGGACCACGTGTGTGCTACAATGAAGCAATGGGTTTTTGGCTTGTGATGAAAGGAGCACAAATACATAGATAGACACATATAATATCAGTTACAGTAAAATATATCAAGATACATAGTGAGGAATCATACTCCAATCAAATATCTTTTTCAATCTGTTTTCAAGCCAAGCAAATTTAATGGATTACAGTTGTTACCTTTGACTACCATACAACTAACTTCTTTGACAGATGCCAACAAAACATATCCTGAGAGCATAAGGCTTTTGTGTAATGATTGTAAAAACATGTCAGTGCAAAGATATTAAGCCTTATTGCATAATCCTGCACACGATCAAGGCGGAAGTCCAGAAAAACCATGTTGGTCCCCATGGCCTGCCAAATATAGCCTAAAGCAGCAAGAGCTATTTCCTGAGGAGAAGATGGACATCTTTTATTTCTTTTTGAGGTAAAACAGCTTTCCAGTTGATGACTTTCTCAAACAAGGAGGAATACTGAAGTGCAGAAATAAAAGCTCGTGTTTTGATTTATTTCACAGCAGTTTCCAGTAGCTGCTGGTGGGCCTCAGGTTTTTACTGCTAACCTTCCCAGGAGGGTAAATGGGATTGCAGGCAAACTTAAAGCAGCTCTGTCTCTCCTTCTACTCTGCTCACTCTATGCATTTTGACTGAGTGTTGACACTTACATGTCAGCGAAAATGTTCGTGGATGACATAATCGGTGCAAGGAGGCACTGCAGGATAATAATGTTTCTGTAATTATCCAGAACTAATCCTATTGCAAGAGGATTGCTCTGCAAAACTCATCTGTCTGTCAAGAGTACAATACTCCAGTTGACTATAACCAGTAACTAAACTATTTGGAATCGTTGTTACCTCCCCCAATCTCTAATCTATAATGGATTGAGTTTAAGATCATGAACCAAGGAACAAAACTTCCTCCCTTTTCCATCCCGAATGAGCAGTTGAGGAAGAGAAATGGTGAGTTAAAAAGCAGCTGCTGCGAGGTCAAAGCTGGTGATTGATGAAGCCAAGGGAGTCAGCATTATCGTTATGAGGAGACTGTTTTGAGCACGTTCCTGAAGTTTTAAATGTATTTAAATGACTTAAATTACTTCTCAGTTTATTATCTTTTGTTTCCACTTAGGACAAAACAATCAAAACAGAGACTGATAATCGAGAGAAATTAAACCATAACAAGTCAGCAGTAATTCAATCCTATTAGTTGTTTCCTGAGCTGCTTTGTGGACAGATTCTAATACACTGATAAGCAAACCCCTCATTTACTTAATTTATTCTCTTTTCAATAAATACCCCATTGGCTAACAACATTGAGTTCCTTACTCTATATGTATATGCCTATAATCCGGGGGCCCAGTTGAGATAAGTATTCTGGGCTGTTTAGCTATAATTCCTGTTTTATCTACTTGTTTTTTGCATACATAAACCTTTGCATTTGGCACACATCCACTAAGAGCCTCTGCTTCCAGTCTTCTCACAGCAAGTAGGTGGTTATTTACAATTTCTCTAGCTGACAATAGTAACCTGGGTGCAGGGAATAGTTCACCATAATGAACACTGCCTGATTTTCTATCCATTGAAATCAAGGCAACAAATTGGTGTGGGTGGTGCTTTGATAGGCAGTGGGATGTTATAGGTGGAATTGGGCTTTCTGCAATGGCAGACCATCCGCTGTACTAGATTACCTCAGGGGGTGACATTGCAAGTTACCCCTTTGAAGAATGCAATTTCTCTCATGCCAAACTAGCAGCAACATGATCACCTGATGCTATTAAAAAAGGACTGACATTCATAAAGTACTTTTCATGATCTCAAAATCTTTATAAGTGGCAAAAGTACTTTGAGTTGTGTTTTTTTTAATGTAGGGAAAGTAGCAAGCTAATGTGGGCCTCTTAAAAACCATTGATTAGGCCTCATATCAACCTGGTTTTACAGAAGGCAGATAGCCTATTGTCAACTACCATCACAGCAAGACATTTCAGTAAAGAGAATTGCTGCTGATCTGCTAAGGTTTAATTTCTCCTGATTATCAGTCTCTGTTTTACATTAAAACCGTGGGCTATTTCAGGCCAGGACACATATTAAATCCTGTTCACTGCCTTGGCATTCTGATCATTGCCTTTCCCCTCTCTTTAGTACCACCTTAACTCCCAGTTATGCCACTCTTGCAAGAGTCATCTGACTGTGATTGTTGCCAACACAGGAGTCAGAACCTCCAATGATCTTCACCGAGAAGCTGCCAAGAGATGTTCACTAGAGGATATGTTTGTATATGTGGATATATGTAAGATGCAAAGTCTGATATCATGTCAGCTATTCCAGGAACCCCAGAGTCACCTTGTGGACCAGAATCTATTTCCTACAGCTAAATAAAATTTCTTAAACTTCCATCTTTCTTTCTGCTGCTTTGCATCCTTCCTCTCACTCCATACATTACATGACTCACTCCAAAAGATCTGCTAATGACATTCTTAACATTTAGAAGATGCACAGAATTCCACAAAGTAATTCAACCTGCAGTCTACACTCACCAACAATTTGGTTTTGTGTCTTAATGTATTAAAATATCTCAGTTGTTTTATTAAAACATTCCACAAAGCCACAAAGGTATATTGGGAGAAGTGAATGAAAGCTTGACCAAACAGGTAGGTTGTATGGAGAGACTTAAAGGAAGAGAGGGACGTAGAGGTTTGGACAGGTTTAGGGAGTTCAAAGCTTAGGTCTCCGGTTGTTGATCAATCTACAGGTAGCATTGGGTCACTTAAAGCCACTGACAGTTCTTTCAAAGGGGAGGCACTTAATAGAAATTTAAGGGCTAAGTGGACCTCACAATACACCAGCACGACAGGTAAACATTATGGGAAAGCCAGTTCATGAATTCCACATCATTCTGATTATGAAATAATTTGATTGTGCTGAATTTTAACTTGCTTTAAGGCTTTGCTTCTGACTGTGCAGAATGATGTATCAGCACAGAAAAGGAAGGACATTTTTATGAGCATTGATATTATAGGTTCGAGCAATCAAAGGTGGCATAGGCTAATTTACAAGGTAGGTTTCCTTAAAGGAACAAATCAAACACTGAGCGAGATGTTTCTTGTAAAAATATTTGGTGCACATCTTCATGGTCAAATATGTACCTGTTGATAAGATTGGGGCAAAATCATAGCCACTAGCTGTATTTGTCTGCAGGTTTTCCTTAAGCAGATGATGGTCCCTAATCATGAATCCCAAGAAATATTACTCTCCAGTAATTGCCAGTCAGTCATACAAGGGCCTATAGCTATAATGTGCAGTGCAATGACCCCTGCTCTTGCCTCTGGTGCCATTAACATCTCTAGTTACCCTTCCATTCCTCCTTACAAAAGTCAAGGGACGAAACAGGGCTGGAATAATTCCCATTTTGATATATTGTGCATTCTCATGAACATTTCGGAGCTAAGCTCGCTTTCAACGTGTAAGAATCTGCCTTAGTTGCAATACAAATTTTACATGTGGCAAGTTTTAAGTTTGTGTGCTCCCCTGTAACCACCAATAATCTGGGAATTAATGGTCTCAATCAAGTTAATGCATAATATGAAGTTTCAGAGAAGTGCCAGTTTAACAGTGCTACTGCAATTTCCTGACATGCAGACACCAGATGGAAATTGATAGGTTCCCTAAATCACTGGCCAGTGATGCTAATTTGCCATCGATGTAATACTTCATTTCATCACCAGTCTCTGGGTTTCTAGTTCTAAAAGGTCAATTGTAAACACTGTCTTGCCTGCTGGAACATTATTATGTTTCATTGGAATTTCCAGATACCTCAATCTTAATAAGAGGAAATGAGCAATTACACTAGCAGGGAGGAAAGTGGAGCAATAGAAATCAGTTGTGCAACTTTGCAGCTTTTACAGCTCCAGAATATTGATAATAGCATTAACTCCATTACACCCTGAGGGGTAAAAAAAGATACCAACAGCATTCCAACAGGGAAGGGAAAGTAAAGACCAAACCAGGAACACTTTCATTTAAAATATATTTATTTGATAATCAGTAACAATTTGCTGAACTGCAAATATTAATCAGATGTGTTTTTAATAAACCATCAGTACTTTCTTGTAATAGTGTGGGATCTTAACTTGCTCGACATCCCTATATCTACTTTCTGTTCTCAATCCAAGGTAACAGGATAATAATTTAATAGTTGATTTTCTTATTTTTACTATTGTTGTGAAGTTGGGTAGAGTATTTGATGTTTGTAAAAATGATGGGTGGGTGGGGTGGGGGGAAGAGTGTGTGGTCCCTTTAAGAGGTGATGTGCTTTTCTAAGCTTAGAGATAAAAAAAAGTCTGCAAGCAACTGCAGATGCACAGAGAGTTCTGAAATTGAAACATATGTATCAATTGACTATGTGGTTGGCAAACTAGGCTTGTTTTGATGTTAAGGCAACCAGCTTGAATCTCAGCCAATTAATTTAAACCAGGTACTTAGAGACTGAAGACCAATTTAATTTAAATCTGATAATGTTGACAACCTAGAACCAATCCTACATAAGAAAATTGACAGATCATCAAGGGTCTATAAAAAGAGGGTTTTTGAAAAATCAGTATGAGAGTGAACTGCCATTGGAAGATTAAAACTCTGCCTCTCACAGAAATCTTTAAGCTTTCTGATTAATCACCATCTAAAAGATACCACTGCACTCTTAGCTAATATTCTTGACACAAGGATTTGATGAAGAAAGGATTTCTGACTGAAGAATAGCAGAAAAGGCACAGATCATTCCGGAAGATGCAACCTGACTGTAGTTTTGAGAGTCTAAGTCTTAATTTTTTTTCTTATTACTTTAGTTTATACAAGTGGGATGTGTGTTTATTAGAACAACATACAATTAGAATTTTGTTTTATTCAGGAATAGTTAGTAGTTGGGGAACGGTTCAGTTAATTTGATCACTGTTAGAATTAGATAAATAAATTGTTACTTGTTGATTATAAAGTGAATATTGGGGATTTCATTTCATTTTACCATCCCCTCTGTAACACTATCATACGGACCTTTCCTTTCATATGCATTCCTTAGGAATGGAATTCTGTAAATATTTTTACCATCTCTGTACCTCAATACGATCATTATCACATTACACTTAAATTATCATTGTAGCATCTCCTGTATAATGCTCATGCATCATAAATGCAGTTTAAATTGAGACTTTAGCAGGGAGTTTGAAATTTTTAATAACTTGAGTAAATATAATGGGAACTCGAATATAGTTAGGGTAAATGTGTGCTAAACAGAAGTGGAATTAATGATTTTTAGCTTAAATGTGTGCTTTGAACTCTGATCTCTTTCAAAATATATTTTATTTTACTCACTGGATATGGATGTTGCTGGCAAGACTAGTATTTATTGTTCATCCCTAATTACCCTCTGGAAAGCACTGATGTGCTTTTTAAAAAAAGTGGATTTCCTGGTTTGCCAGGCTATTTAAGTGGGCAGCCAAGAGTTAACCATATTTTAGTGGATCTCAAATCATATTGACATTAGACTGGGTAAGGACAGCAGATGAAATTTCCTGAGAGTATAAGTGAACCAAATGGGCTTTTTTGACAGCTTGATGCTTTCATGGTCATGATGCACGAGACACCCTCACCTTCCCCTGCCCACATATCCCAGTGGGGCTGCTTGCAGGATCTCACCACATGCTCCCCCTATTTGTCAAACCAGGTGTATATCATGCCCACCATCTTTAATTTGATGACAGTCCCACAAGTAGTCTTTAAATTCGCTGCCTCTGGTAAGATTGTGTAGACTTGCAAGCAAGTTTCAGCAATGGAGTTGGGGCCTACTTTTTCTTTCAAACTCCAAAGATCATTAAAGGTGGTACAACTCCACTCTAACTTCATATTCCAGACTTATTTACTTAGTGGTATTTAAATTGTCCAGCTTTTCAAGTAGAATTGAAAGCGATACACTTGTGTTATTAGTTTGGGCCTTTTAGGCCAGTACAGTAATCAATATACTGCAGCATCCCAGTCTATGTGTTTGGGGTGGTGAGGGAGGTGGGAGGAAGAGTTGTGAAGAGGCATGGAGAATAATCTTTCTAATTAGGTTATTTTGTGCAACTTTTATTCTGATCTGGGATATAATGCTCACGTCTTGAGCTTATCAATACAAAAAATGCACATATTTTTGGCTTTCTAGAACAAGGTTGAAAACCATTTTCACCTGTAACACTGCATTTTAACTGTTCAGCAAGCTACAGCCATACTCTTTATACCTTCTTGCTCCTTTCGAGAGTTCATTGTCTGTTTCCCTAATTCATTCTTGCCTGGGACCTCATAACTATTGAACCCCTCACTCCTTAACATTGAACTTCACATACTAATGTCTAACACACATAGACCACTTTTCTCTGTTACACTATTTTCCAGAAGCATTGGCCCATTTAAAATTAGGCATGAACAACAGCATAATACACGCACACAAATGAACTGTTGTGGCATTGTGGTAATATCCTTACCTCTAAACCAGAAGGCCCAATTTCAACTGCTGGATGTGCATCATAATGTGCTCTAACAGGTTGATATTAAAAATAATGGAAACAGATGATGATGTAGTATAAGCACATTAAATTGTTGTTTGGGAATGTCACTGATTGGATGATTTACCATCAGTTGTAACTTTAGGCTTTTAAACATTAGCTTGTTTTCACTCAATCACTATTTCCTGATTTACCTCCTTTCCACTCTTACCAATTAGTGGTATTTAAATTCTCCAGCTTTTCAGGTGGCCTTAATTCTTACATTCAGCAATGTAGGTGGATGCAACCTGAAAGAAGGAGGACAGGGTGGGAGGGGGACAATGGTCTAGTGGTGTCATCACTGGACTGTTGACCCAGATAACTTTCTGAGGACCCAGGTTCAAATCCTGCCTTGGTAGATGGTGGAATTTGATTTCAATAAAAAGATCTAGAATTAAGAATCTAATGATGACCATGAATCCATCCCCAATTGTTGGGGAAAAAACCCATCTGGATCACAAATGCTCTTTAGGGAAGGAATCTGCCATCCTTACCTGCTCTGGCCTACATCTGACTCCAGACCCACAACAATGTGGTTGACTCTGAACTGCCCTCTGGGCAAGGAGGGTTGGGCAATAAATGCTGCCTAGCCCACATCCTGTAAAGAATAAGCTCAGGTTTGTTTGCACTACACAGAATCATGCCAATTGAATGTTGGCTGAGTAACACACACTTAGAGTTAATCAGAGTTTACACCACCAGAGAGCAGAGAAGATTTAATAATAGCACATTTCAACAGGGCACACAGGAGCCATTCTGTAAGTCTGCATGAATGAGTTATTTGCAGAGCTGTGAAGTTCACTTTCATTGCAGATTCTGATTCTCTAACAAACTATTCCTATGATACAGCACCTCCCACTGGATGGGTGACTTACTTGTTAAAGTCAACTGAACAACTCTCCTGTTTTTAACAGCTAAATGTCAATAAAATTAGAGGAGATTACCTTTTAATTTTATAAAGAACAATTCACATATCCTATGCTGTGCATATGGCCATTTTTAGCTAGTAGGAATGTCTCACATCAGTATGATTAAAGGAAATTACCTTGAGTAATATATAATCATATCACTTAAAGTGTAAAGTATCATGTAAACAAAAATGGCACTTTTAATGATATACATTACCTGAAAATGGTTGGACAGATGAATAATGCATTATTGTTTCTTAACTCCCAATGGTAATCATGTCATTAAATGAATATTATCTCAGTTCTGAACCTTGATCTATTCAAGGCTGATTGTGATCAGATTAGAGATTAAATTTTAATAACATACACAATGACACAAATATAAAAATTTTATCCGGTTTGGCCCGTAAATTAATTTGTCCCTTTGGAAAAAACATAGTATGTGGTACAGAGGGACAAATTACTTATTTAGTGTTTCTCAATCTGTTCCCTGTTGCTTTCTACTTTGCGACAAATATTATCTAAAACTGCTTGAGAAGGTAGATGTCTGATTTTTATTTCACTCTTCCTCCCTGGTATCCATTTTTCACTCAGCGATCTGTTTGTTCTGCACCCACGCTTCCTGATTTTTCATCCTCTATGTGTTTGATTCCTTGTTAGCCTCGTAATGGAAATAAACCGGGTCATGATCGGAGCTAGTCCCAGTGGAGAAGATAGCCTTTTTACAGGCACTGTACCATGATTTAGTGCCTAGTCTGAATTGTGGCTTTCAGCTTATGGATTTGGATAGTCTGAATGTAGGAATTCCTGATGCTGTCATCTAGCCGAATCTAAATGCTATTGCTGAGCACGTACCGGAACTTTAACCAAGCAGGTAAAGAGTATTTTGCTTCTTTGAGAAATGTTAAAATCCTTCACCATATCAAGACATACAATACTATCCAAGTAATACTGAACACACAAAATAGCAGGCAAAATGATTGAGAGCACTAGGCCACTCCACTTAAAGCACATTTTTGAAACATCATCTAAGCAAACATTTACCAAACTCTCCTTTTCAAACAAAAGTTAGTATTTAAAATGTGAATGAACACTTAAGATGAAAGATGCATCATGCAAGTAACAAAGCTAGTACAGGCCCTGTTATGTTGAATAGTATTATAGTGTATCAGAGAGATAATACAGAAAAAGTTGGAAGTGTTGGCAGCTGGGAAGATATAGATGTTAGTTTAATGCTCTGTAAAATTCTGATAAGTTTGTGATTGATAAAAATAATAATTTTTAGGATAGTTTAGCATTTTGCTTTGTGACATCATCAGTGAATTGCCAGACGAGCTAGTAAGTTATTTTTTTCCTTTTTTCTATTTTTAAAGTGTCCAGGGACACAATACTTTTCTTGTTTATCTCTTTGTAACGTAGATGGCTGTTCAATTTCTTCTGCATTGTGTGCCTCATTTGAACATTGCCCACCATTCCACTGACTCAGAGATCAGGAAATGGGAAACAGCTCTGAGTTCACAATATCAACAACTGCTTAATGTTTGCTAGCTCCCTTCATCAAATTGGAAACAGTACCTTTGAACTGTGCTCTGATTTCAGTGGAAAACAGGAAATCCAAGCCAGTTTTACATTGTCATTTCAACTTTATGTGCCCAATTTATATCCTTCAGTTATAGATACTAAAACACCTCTGTCAAGATTTTAACCTTGTCACAATACGTACTCATATACATTATACAAAGCTGAGTCAGAGAAAGAAGGGAAAACTCTGACTCTCTTTGGGACCCGAACTATATCAACTCCCCCTTTGGAATACTGCTTTCAATTCTGGTTTCCTTGCCAAAGGAAAGATATAATTAAACTTGAAAGGGTTCAGAAAAGATGTTGCCAGTGTTGGAGGGTTTGAGCTATAGGGAGATGCTGAAAAGGCTGGGGCTATTTTCTCTGGAATATCAGAGGCTGAGAGGTGACATTATGGAGATTTATAAAATCATGAGGGGCATGGATAGGGTGAAGAGTAAAGTTCTTTTCCCTAGGGTAAGGGGAGTCCAAAACTAGAGGGCATAGGTTAAAGCTGAGAGGGGCAATATTTAAAAGGGACCTACGGGGTAACTTTTTCATGCAGAGGGTGGTGCGTGTATGGAATGAACTGCCAGAGGAAGTGGTGGAGGCTGGTACAATTACAACATTTAAAAGGCATCGGGATGGGTATATGAATAGGAAGGGTTTAGAGGGATATGAGCCAAATGCAGGCAAGTGGGACTAGATTTATTTAGGATATCTTGTCAGCATGGGTAAGTTGGACCGAAGTGTCTGTTTCCAGGTTGTACATCTCTATGACTCGGTCTTTCAAGGCAACTCAATGCACATAACCAAGGCTTTGCAATGGCCTCAAAAAACAAGAGGCTGGTTTTTACACTCCCCCATGGGCAGATTTGAGGTGAAGTGGGTGCTCATAAAATCTAGTGTGTGGCCTGTACGTTGCCTCTCTTCTGACCGCAACCTGCCTCAAATTTAAGGGATGCAGTGGAGGTGTCAGGCAGCCCATTGTTGGACCTATAAATGTCCATTTGAGGGCCCCATCCTATGTTACCCATGACAGGTGAGGCCTGCACCATGCAAGCAGCTCAGCACCTGTAGGTATGTGGGCTGGTGTTGATCAAGGTCAGGGCTGAGAAGTGAGACCCCCTTTATAGTTCTCCTGGATACATTGAATACTCCACTTCCCCCAAGATCCTACATTTCCCTTCCACTGACTGCCAGCCTGGCCCCGATGTTGCTGCAGACTTCCTTTAAGTCCAGGCTTCTCTTCATCAGCATTGTTCATGGTCCCAGCAGTTGCCATTGCTCTTGCTGCCACTGAGGGAACTGCAGAGCTTAGGGTCATCTTTAAGGCTGGCAGCTCTTCCTCTCCTCAAGATGGGGAAGAGGTCTGACCGTAAAGCAGTCATTGCTGCTCCTAAAGTTAAATTGCTGCAGGGGCTGTCATCGCTATAGTGGGCAGGTTCACCACCAGTTTTATTTAGCCAGTCTTTGTGGGGGGTGGGGGGGCGGGGGGCACTGCTACAGTAACTTGAAATGTCCAGCTCTTGCTACATGGAGTCGAGGGTAATGGGGGGCAAGACAGGAAAGTGAAGTTGAAACAACAACTAGATTGACAGTGTCCTTATTGAACAATGGAAGGGCATGGTGGGCCAAATGGCCTACACTCGCCCCTATGTCATACATGCCTATGTGCTGAGCAGCCATGTATTCATATAAAAGAATGGATTTTCCAAACAGACTCTTCGCACTCCCCAAAGAATGCTGTGGAATGGGGAGGAACTGTTTCCCAACAAACTAAAACCAAGAGAAAGGTTCATTACATACCTGTCAGCTATATCCATTCCTGCCATAAGCAAGCACAGAGACATAAGGTAGGATTGTATTATGCACTGATATGTTATATGTATATATTTATAAGGATGAGTCTCATTGACGAGGAGAAAATTGAATAATTGGACATTTTTAGGAGAGATAATGTCTGCGTTTTAATTACAAATGAACAAAGTTGACTATCTTTGCAGACATTATTGGACAGTAGTTGAATTACCTGTCCTGATCTACCATCTAGTGGTTGTGGGGCAGATTGTAGGTTATTGGAAATCCAGAACTCAGACATTAACGCATGGAAATAAAGTGATAACAGTCCAAGGAAATGCAAAACACAGATGAGCTTATCGGAATTACAGGTAATTCATAGAACATGGAAAAGTGGTTCTCAAGACTTGCTACATCAAACAACAAAAAATAACCATTGCATATGTTTGAAAATCTTGAAACAAAAGCAGAAAATGCTCAGCAGTTCAGCAGCATCTGTGGAAAGAGCAAGTAAGTTTGTGGCCTGGTTTTTTGTGTGTAATGTTTGCAAAACAATGAACATGCACCATAATTAGTTTGCGAAAGTGACAGCAGCTTTTGGCAATTGCACACACACAAGTTTGTTGTCAATGATTTCCTGCACCGGCTGAATGTTCTATTGAAGTCCTGTTGGATACAAATCAATGGGGAAGAACCAATTTGATATGAACTTCCACTTTTTAAAACTATTACTGTATAAAACTACTACCTTGTTGATTGAGATATAACATGGCTTTAATGACGTAACGAATCATAATTACTACTGGGATACTTCCCTGGCCCTGAGAGTTTGATGTTATATTTCTGAAATGTCAAATTTCTTCATTCCAAGATAAAAATTCTTAGTAAATCATTAGTAAATTATGAAAGAGTTATAAAATCTATTGCTACTGCCTGCTTTGCTGTCAGTGACAACTCCACAATGACTGGTTGCTTAGCCTGTTCGTTGACACCACTGTTTCTTCAAGGTGTTAGACCTTATGGGCTTGGGACTACAATTACCTAATAAAGGCAGTTGACCATTCGTAAGGGAATTTCTGATAGTTTAAATTTGTTAAGAAGCAACAGTTTAGAAATTATACACCAGTTAGACAATACAAAGTGTATGACCTGCGACTATGAGGATGGTTCATTGTTACCAAAGGATGAACAGGCAGTTAGCACAGAGAAAGTTGATCTGATTAAAGTTGTGAAGGCAGCATCCTGCTCTCTAGCCAAAGTATTTGGGAACTCTCCCCAGGATCTTCCTTTCTACTTTTGACCAGAGCTATGCCCTCTCATCCTAGTTTCACTCACCAGTATAAACATCCTCCCTGCTTCTATCTTATCTATTCCCTTCATAACTTTATACGTTTCTATAAGATCCCCCCTCATTCTCCTAAATTCCAATGATTATAATTCCAGTCTATTCAGTCTGTCCTCATAAGCCAACTCTCTCAACTCTGGAATCAACCTAGTGAATCCTTAGTGCCAGTACATCCTTTCTCAAATAAGACCGAAACTGCAAACAGTACTACAGGTGTGGCCTCACTGGCACCCTATACAGCTGTAACATAACTTCCCTGCTTTTAAACTCAATCCCTCTCACAATGAAGGACAAAATTCCATTTGCCTTCCCAGTCACCTGTTACGCTTGCAAACCAAGCTTCTGTAATTCAGGCCCAAGGAAAGCCAGGTCCCTCTGCAGAGCATGCTGCAATTTTTTTTACCATTTAAGCAACAGTCCTTTTTACTCTTGTTCCTACCAAAATGGATGACTTCACATTTATCAAAATTGTACTCCATCTGCCAGACCTTTGCCCACTCACTTAAACTATCTATAGCCCTCTGCAAACTTTCAGAGTCCTCTGCACACTTTGCTGTACCACTCATCTTAGTGTCATCCACAAACTTTGACACACTACACACGGTCCCCAACTCCAAATCAACTATGCAATTGCGGTCCCAACACTGATCCCTCAGGCACACCATTAGTCACTGATCATCAACCAGAAAAGCACTCATTTATCCCCATTCTTTGCTTCCTGTCAGTTAACCAATCCTCCATTCATGCTCATGCATTGCCCGTAACACTGTGCACCTTTATCTTAAGCAGCAGCCTTTTGTGTGGCACCTTGTTGAATGCCTGTTGAAATCTAAATGCACCACATCTACTGGGTCCCCATTTTACACCACGTTCGTAATGTCTTCACAAAATTGCAGTAAGTTAGTTAAACATGACCTGCCCTTCATAAACCCATGATACATCAGCCCAATGGGACAATTTCTACCTAGATGTCTTGCTATTTCTTCCTTGATGATAGATTCAAACATTTTCCCCACTACAGAAGTGAAGCTAACTGGACTATAATTCCCCATCTTTTGTCTACCTCCTTTTTTTTAAACAGTGGCATTATATTTGCTGTTTTCCAATCTGTTGGAACTGCATATTTTGGAAATTTTGGAAAATTACCACAAGAGCATTTGCTATTTCTCCCGCCATCTCTTTGAGTACCCTGGCATGCATTCCATTAGGGTCAGGAGACTTGTCTACCTTTAGCTCCATTAGCCTGCCCAGCACTGCCTCTTTCATGATAATGATCATTTCTAGGTTTAAATGAGCCACAACACATTGCAGCAGCCCAAAACTATGTAAAGCAGAAGCACTTATACAGTGTCAACAAAAGGAATGGATACACGAAAAGCAGAATCCGCTGTTACCACCGAGACAGACCACAACAGGAAGACACAACATGACCAAACTCACTAATCACCCAACCATACATCAAGGACAGTTCAGAGATGACCACAAGACTACTCAGAGCCCTAGGTATCTGAGTAGCCCACAAACCAACAACCGACCTATCACAGCTACTGATGACCGTAAAGGATCCCAAACCCAAAACCGGCAAAACCGGTGTAATATACAAAAGAACTGTGAGAAACATTACATAGGCCAAACTGGAAGAAAACTGACAAGAAGGATACACAAACACCAACTAGCCACCAAGAGACACGACCAATTCTCACTTGTCTCAGTACACATGGACGATGAGGGACACAAATTTGACTGGGACAACACATCCATAATCGCACAAGCCAAACTGAGACACACCAGGGAATTCCTGGAGGCCTGGTATTCCAACCAGAACTCCATCAATGAACACATTGAATTAAACCCTGTGTACAAACCACCGAGAAACAGAACCGGAAGTAATACCAACCACCCCAGCAAATCGAGGCATATAAATAACAAGCAGGACTGAATGCCAACACTTCACCGGAGGCAAACTGATGAGGTTACCTAGCAGGGTGATGAAACATTTGCATCTAAACCCACCAGCTCAGTGAGCATGTCTGCAATCTCATTGTTTCTAGGTCTTCACCTACCTTAGTCTCTTTGTCATCAATTGCTGGCATGTTATTCGTGTTCTCTACTGTGAAGACTGACACAAAACATCTGTTCAATGCCTCGGCTATTTTCCCATTTCCCATTATTAAATTCCCCCTTCTCATCCTCTCAAGGACCAATGTTTACCTTAGCCACTCTTCTGTTTTATACATTTGTAGAAACTTTTGCTATCTGTCTTTATATTCTGAGCTAGTTTGCTCTCAAAATCTAAGATAACAAGGTGTAGAGCTGGATGAACGCAGCAGGCCAAGCAGCATCAGAGGAGCAGGAAGGCTGATGTTTCGGGCCTAGACCCTTCTTCAGAAAATGGGTCTAGG
>NC_063340.1:60435478-60456284 GCF_021869965.1 Rhincodon typus
TTCCTGCTCCTCTGATGCTGCTTGGCCTGCTGTGTTCATCTAGCTCTACACCTTGTTATCTCAGATTCTCCAGCATCTGCAGTTCCTGCTATCTCTACTCTCAAAATCTATCTCACTTTTCTTTATAGTTTTTTTGTGGCTTTCTGTTGACCTTTAAAATTTTCCCAATTTTCTCGTTTCCCACTGGTCTTTGCCATTTTATATGTCTTATCTTTCAATTTGATAGCCTCCCTTATTTCCTTGGACATCCATGGCTGATTACCTCTTTTGCTATTGTTCTTCCTTTTCACTGTTATATACTTTTGCTGAGCACTTTGAAAAAGTTGTTTTGAATGCCCTTCACTGTTCATCATACGTGCCACCATAAAGTCTTTGCTTCCAGTCTACTTTAGCCAACTCTTCCCTCATCATATTGTAGTCTCCTTTGCTTAAGCACAGGACCTTGGTATTGAATTTTATCTTCTCACTCTCCATCTGTTTTCTAAATTCAACCATTCTGTGATCGTTCCTTCCAAGAGGATCCCTAACTATGAGATCATTAATTATTTCTGTCTCATTACACAGGGACAGATCAAGGACAGCTTGCTCCCTCGTCGGTTTCATTACGCACTGTTCAAGAAAACTATCGCAGATACATTCAATGAATTCCTCCTCATGGCCGCCTTGACTGATCCGGTTCGACCTATTGACATGTAGATTAAAATTCCCCATGATAATATCCGTATCATTTTTACAGGCATTAGTTATTTCTTTGTTTATTGCCCACTCCAATATGGAGTTTACATAGTCTCTGGTTTCCTTGCACAGGCCAAAGGTATGCAGGCTAGGTGGATTGGCCATAACAAATCACAGAGAGTGGTGGGATGTTCTTTGGAGGGTCAGTGTGCACTCAATGGGATGAATGACCTGATTCCACACTGTATGGATTCTATGATTCAAACTGTTCTGTTTTTACTCAACAACTTGAGTCACCAGGCATCATAGTCCAGTAAGGTCCATAACCGTTATCTTGAACTCGCCATTCATCTTTGTTGAGAGTTTTTTATATTTAGATGTACAAAGAAAGGTTCAAAGCTGTCTCAGTTAACTTTACTAAAAGTTTCAAACTTTGTGAAAGGAAAATAGGAAAATGAGGGTCCCAATTTCTAACTGAAATTAATGGTGAGCACCATTTCTTGTTGCCGAAGGCAAAATTCAGACAATGTTTCCAGCAGTAAGTGATCATCACCTTATGATTGGTTATATTAAACTAAAGGACTAGGATAAAATCTTTAGCATAGCTAGAATGCTGCAGAATGTGATAACTGGGTTGTAACGTCTAAGGTGGGGAAAAAACTTCAGGCAATTATTGAATATAAACTGAAAGCTGCCACCCAGGTGGATAGTTCCCTGAAAGCTGCCACCCAGGTGGATAGAGTTGTTAAGAAGGCATATGGTGCTTTAGCTTTCATTAATAGAGGGATTGAGTTCAAGAGCCGTGAAGTTATGCTTCAGCTATATAAAAGCCTGGTTCGGCCACATCTGGAGTATTGTGTCCAGTTCTGGTCACCTCATTACAGGAAAGATGTGGAAGCGTTGGAAAAGGGGCAGAGGAGATTTACGAGATATTGCCTGGAATGGAGGAAAGGCCTTACGAGGAAAGGTTGAGAGAGCTAGGGCTTTTCTCTTTAGAACGACGAAGGATGAGAGGTGACTTGATAAAGGTGTACAAAATAATCAGAAATATAGATAGAGTGGACAGCCAGAGGCTTTTTCCTAGGGTGGAAGTAACTATTACGAGGGGCACAGTTTTAAAGTGAGTGGAGGTAGATATAGAGGAGACGTCAGAGGTAGGTTCTTTACTCAGAGAGTGGTAGGGGCGTGGAATGCATTAGCGGAGATTATAGTGGAGTCAACCTCATTAGGGGCATTTAAGCAGCTATTAGACAGGCATATGGATGATAGTATAATGTAGGGGTGAAGGTTCGATAGAACTTAGGTTTAAGGTAAAATTTCGGCACAACACTGTGGGCCGAAGGGCCTGTACTGTGCTGTACTGTTCTATGTTCTATGCTCTTGAACTATGGATGCTGTAAATCAGGAACAAAAACAGATGTTGCTGGAAATGCTCAGCTGGTCCGGCAGGTTCTATGAAGAAAAATCAGAGTTAAAGTTTTGGGCCCAGTGACCCTTCCACTGAGGCAATTATTGAATGTGGTTCATGGCAATGGATGCTTGGAAAAGGTTAACTTTTGAAAGGATTCTCTTGCACTTCCACAGTAATTCATAGGAAAAAGCTCAGTCATTCTCCCTAAAAAACACAAACCCTATTTTGTTTTGCAATTTCTGCAGCATTTCCAAACATATAGTGAGGAATCTTCCCAGCCCTGAACAACATTGACCATGGCAAGGAAGTTGGGAAAATCATCTGAGATAGCCAATGAGGAGTTCTCAATGTAAAGGACAAAATGTTTCATTTCCCACCAAGTGTTGGATGGTGAGGTGAGATTCTCGCCAGTGAGCACCCAGAGGCCTAGTTGTATACATTAATATCATATTATTGCCTAATCTCACCTCATTGATATGCAGTTTCTTCCACCAACTAGTTATAAACTAGACAGTGACAATTCCCAACATGGAAGTCAGTAGTTACCTGGTGACTCCAGCTTTCTCCTCCTGACATCAATCTTGGACACTAGACAACAACATCTCAAGACACACTACATGGCCAGTGACCACACACAGTCCCCGCCATGGATGTTGGCATATGACATGTGCCAGTCTCAACATACCCTTGTAACACATCACCAATTCACTCAGATTACAATTCTGCATTTCAGTGCTGTACTTTGGTGCACCTTTCATTGGAATGGAGCTCTGAGGACACTGTACAGGCAGAGACAACAATTCATCTTATTGATCGTACCAGGCTGCATCTCAGGGCTGCTCACTTGGTCTCATCTCACTCACTCAGTTTGTGCCCAGATCAATGTTCACAGCATCTTGACCTTGCCTTGCCTTTTGGTGCTTTGTCCCCTCAGGCAGAGCCTAATATCTCTCAGCACTTACTGCCTTGCTATTTGATAAAGACTCATTATGGTTGTCAGAAGAATCCCGACCTAAAACGTCAACTTTCCTGCTCCTCCGATGCTGCCTGACCTGCTGTGTTCCTCCAGCTCCATACTGTGTTATCTCAGTCAAGGGGATGGATATGTTGCTGTACAGTATGGTGCTATGTCAATTTCAGACCCTACAACATGTGCCAGTGGTGTATATGCAAACACATCCATGTGTAGCAACCAATGGCCATGAATATAAGGAGAGTGATACTCAGTCAAGCCAAGGGAGCTGTTGCCGGTCAAAAGTCCCTGGTGCAGTAAATCAGGGGCATCAGCTATTCTCAGCCTACAGCCTTCGACACACTCAGTTGACCACTTGGTCAGGAGAATTGTATTTCTACAGCCCGGGGAGTGGTCCATGGTCACTTCTGTTTGTCCAGTGCAAACAGTCAGGAGATCCGTAGTAAGTCAGTCAGGGAGCTGCACAAATATCAGTCAGTAATTCAGTCAGTTATCAGTCAGTGCTATCCATTCCAAGTCATTCAATTAGGCCACAGTCAGTGCTCAGGATCTTCTCAATGCAAGTGAAATGGGTTATTAGGACATATTGTTGTACAGGGAAGTTGGTGAATTCAGTGCTAGGATAGGAAGCAGCAACCCAGGATGTGGCGTGGATTAGCACAATGAAGGATAGATATTTGACATATAAGTGGGGAGGGAGATGACAGTGCATGGAAGGATATGGAATACTGCATTACGGGCGTGGGGAATGGGTTATTGATGGTCACCACCTTCACATAGAGTCTGTGCAGCACAATGGTGGGCAAGACTAAGCTGTAAGGTCAGGGTCTTAGGGGCAGTGATGAGAGCTGCAGGTATAATTCCAGCTGGTGTTTGTGAAGAATCAGCCATAACTGTTTGTTCAGGATGTACCAGGCAGAAAGAGACAGGGAGGGCCTAACACTTCCTGCACCAAGAGTGACATGCATTGCTTTTCATATTAAAGCAACCCAAAACTGCACAATGTAAATGGAAAATGGCTGCAACCACAAAAGGAGTCAGCGGAGTTAGTGTGTTTTTCTGTCAGAGCTCGCAGGCTGTATTTGCAAGCAACGTGAGGCCCTTCATGGGCAACTACATTAATTATGCATTTTCATAGACCAAGTTAAAGTAATTTTCAATCCTAACCTCATTCTTGCAAAGTACATAAAGTGTCCTACTGTATTGGGTGGAAGTGCTGGTCACAAGCAATCATGGTGATGTCATTGCTCATTACAGATTGAACAACGTCATCTGTCTGAAGTAGCAGGAATCACAAGCAACCTTAAAAGTGGCAGCTGTCAACCACATAACACAAAGGTAATGCAAGATTTCAAAATGCACAGAGTCATGGCACTGATTTCCTTTTTCCCTGAGCTGTAAGTATTCATCATTATTTATTTGCAATGATTTCTTGGGAGTTATTGGGCTGGTAGGACAAGTCTCAGTCCTCATCCAGCATTTTTAATCTCTGACTGTCTCTTTGTGATATGACTCGGGCTGCTTCCATCAGAATAAAGCTCTTATGTCAAAGGATCAAAAACAGGATTCCATAACCCTCCTTGTTGGAGTGGTGCATACCCCACTGTATGGAAGAGTGTCTTAATTCATCATCTCTGGGTGATGCAAATGCTGACTGATCACATTACTAAGGGCCTGTGCGTTTTCTTCTCTTCCTCATTGTAAACTTGATAAATGGATGTAGCAACAGCAGGGATTGCAATGGAGGCACAGAGAAATGAAGAAGGAACAGATGAGCCAGCAAGCCCAGGACCAGCAGTGACCTCCAGTGGCTGCCCAACTGTCTTTACATGAAGAAGTCATAACTGAAGGTCCCCTCAGCATCAGGGAATCGGTACAGAGGGGTTGGATTCTATCATTGCCAATGCCATTTCTTCCAAATGAGTTCAGCCCAATTGTCACTGCAGGCTGAGGATGTCCTGGGACACTATCACCGAACTGTGCCAATTGCTGGAGTGAGACCCACAACCTGAAGGAATGGGATGCCATCCTAACCCAGTGGCTGTCAATGTGACTGCTGTACTATTCTTTTATGCAACTGGGTCCTTCAGAACAGTCACTCAGGACCTGTGAGGGATCTTTCAATTCTCAGCCCACAAATACATCAAGACTGTTACTGATGCAATTTGTACTGGATCACACCATTTCATCACATTTCTCTGTTTTAAGGTCAATGCTTTAGCCCAGGGCAGAAGGATTTGTAACCTAGATGGCCACCCCCAGGAGCAGAGTGTGACAGAATGTACACAAGTAATGCTGAGAGCACCCTATCATAACACATCTGAGTTCAACAATAGAAAAGAGCTCTATTCCATAAATGTACAACTCATCTGTGATCATCCGTACCACATCTTAGAGGTCTGCACTGGGTAACCTGGGAGCTGCCATGTTGCCTATGAGAATTCCCGGAGAACTCACATCATTTTCTGAAGAAGGGTCTAGGCCCGAAACGTCAGCTTTCCTGCTCCTCCGATGCTGCTTGGCCTGCTGTGTTCATCGAGCTCTACACCATGTTATCTCACGTCATTCTGCTCTGTTTCAAAGCCTGATGATACTTTGCTGTGAAATGTACTCAGTGGACATTGAACACATACTAATAGGCCAGCAATTATACCAGTCTGATTTTAACCCCTCAAGCAGCCCCAACTGTGTCAGGCAGGAGGGATATTAAATTCCAAACAAAAAAACTGAAGAACTGCGGATGAGAGAAAAGGATTAGAGAACATAGACGTACAGCACAGGAATGGGCCTTTTGGCGCATAATGTTGTGCTAAACATGATGCCAAATTAAACTCATCCCTTCTGCCTGCCCTTGGTCCTTATACCCCTATTCTTTGCATATTCATGTGCTTATCTAAAAGTCCCTTAAATGCCCTTATCTTATCAGTCTGCACACCTCCCACTAGCAGCGTGTTCCAGACTCGTACCACTCTGTGTAAAAAAGCTTGCCCTTTGCATCTCTTTTGAACTTTCTTCCGTTAACTTAAATGCATGACACCTAGTATTAGACATTTCAACTCTGGGAAAAAGATTCTGACTGTCAACCTATCTATGCATCTCATAATTTTATAGACTTTTATCAAGTCTCCCCTCAGCTTACACCGCTTCAGAGAAAATAACCTGAGGTTTTCTAGCCTCTCCTTATAGCTTTTACCCTTTAATCCAGGCAGCTCCCAATCCAAAACATAAACATTCTTACTCCTCTGATGCTGCCTGGCCTGCTATGTTCCTCCAGCTCCACACTGTGTTATCACTGATTCCAGCATCTGCAATTCTTGCTATCTCTGAGCTTCCTGGTAAATCTCTTCTGCACCCACTCCAAATCCTCCACAATCTTCCTGTAATGTGTGACAAGAATTGAATGCAATACTCTAAGTGTGGCCTAACCAAAGTCTTACAAAGATGCTACATGACATCCTGGCTCTTATATGCAATTCCCCCACTAATAAGGGCAAGCATGCCATATGCCTTCTTTACCATCCTATCTACTTGCGTGGCCACTTTCAGGGAGCTATGGACTTGAACAGCAAGATCCCTCTGTACATCAATGCTATTCAGAGTCCTGCCATTACCTGTATATTTTTTCTTAACATTTGATCTCCCAAAGCGCAGCACCTCACACGTCCCCAGATTAAACTCGATCTGCCATTTCTCTGCCAATATCAGCAATTGATCAATATCCTGCTGTATCCTTTGACAACTTTCTGTACCATCCACAACTCCACCAATCTTTGTATCGTCTAAAATCACAAACAGAAAAACAGAAATTTCTGGGAAAGCTCAGCAGGTCTGGCAAAATCTGTGGAGAGAAAGCAGTGTTAATGTTTCGGGTCCAGTGACCCTTCTGTAGAGCTGATTGTAGCAAGGGAAAGGTTGGTATATATGCTAGAGAGGGATGGGTGGGGGAGGCAGGACAGTAAATGACAGGTCAAGATGGAGTCCAGAGAGAGAGAACAACAGTTGGGCAGACAAAGGAGTGGGCAAAGTTCAGCCTGGGAGAATTCATAGCTGCTAATGGGAGATGTTGGTGGATTAAAAGTCCCATGAGTGACAGAAAATCAACACATCACAATGAAATCTGATCCCAACTTGAATGAAGCCCTGTGCCCCAGTTGTACCAATGGTACTCAGACTGATGCTTCCTTCAATGAAATTTAATTCAAGCCAATCACCACGACCTGCCAAAATCCCAACCAACTGGGGACTTTCTGGATTCTTATTCAAATATGAAATCTAATTTGATTGGGCAGCATTGCACTGCATTTGATGTCACAGAGTGGCAATGCTTCAAAATGGAACCTTTTGTTTCCTCCCCTTCTTGGTGGTTGTTGTAAATGAGTAATGGCACTGATTTGTTTAAATGTTTGTTTTAAAATTTTGTGGAATGCTTTCATTGACCAGTAGGAGACTGTTGCCAATTCTGGTGGATCCCGGGCCAACCCAGGAAACCACAACCACCTGCCCCAGTAATATATTACCATCATAGCTCCTGTAACTGCCAGCACACAGGTCACCTTTCAGTGACAATCAAGGAGATCACAGTCAAAAGCTCATCCCCTGATACTGGTAAATGCAGCTCTTTTATCCTGGAGCAGAATCAGCAACAAATGATACACACTGACCTCACGAAATCCAACTTAAACAACTACAATATAAAAGGCCAATGGATGATTTGTACTGTGTACTGTAATCCTGTTGTCTACTCTATCTTCAGTCTACTCTATCTGCAATACTGCAATATACTCGCCCTGTTGTTTTAGCTGGCATGAGATTGGATTGTAAACTGTACTGTTTGTTTAGCTGATACTAACAATGAGTGCATTCAATCTGCATATAGGAACATCAGGTCATCAGTCAGATCACCCTCAGCCATGCAGGTGTATATCTGGAAAAGATTGCAATCGTGTTATATAAGCTGGGAGTATTTGATTTGACTAACATCTTTAACTGTATGACTACATTTTTATAAACATTACAGATAAAAAGGTATTGAACGAATGGAACTATCAGCAAATACTTTGTTGCTGAGATAAAACATCAACAATTATTGGCTGTCAGTGCCAAGAGTTGTCAACTGGTCAATAAGTCGTCTGGAGTTCTGTTCTTACTCTGTCATTCCTCACATACAGGTGAGCATTAACAGCCTGAACAAAATCTCTGTGGATTGGCATGAGCCGTGGTTAAATGTAATGTCATATTTAAAACAGTCAGTTACTATATTTATATTAGTGAATGGATCTCAGTGGATTAGTACTGAAGGTGAGACCCACAATTTTCTTTTATCGATTGATTTATTTTTGTTTAATTTATCTGCTAGCACCTTAACAGAAGCACTGTTCTAAGTTGGGCTCTCACAATTTCTATTTCTACAAGATCTGCACATTGACTTTTGACTTCTGTTGAATACAAGAACATTCACCTGGATTAGGCAGACACAGGCTCTCTTTGCTGGCCAGAGGCCTGGAGGTCCTGCTGGCCAGGGTGGTGCACCAACAGGACTTGCTCTTCATATAGGGCCAATAATACAGGCCACAACACTAAACCATGACAGCCTGGTCTGAGATTCCCCCAAGTCAGTCTGACTCAGTTGTCCGGAGGAATGCAAAGTACTGTAGGAAGGTGATGTGGCGTTAAGTGCCACCATCTTCACTCCCATACCTCACACTTTATCCCTATTACTGTACCAAATGTCCACGAAGACACATGCTCCACCACTCTCACTGATGTCTGCAATATCTTCCCTCACCCACTGTCACCAATCACCATCCCTTACGCCACTAACCCTGCATGTCCTCTGTGTTGCGTATTCACTTGCTCTAGACAGCTGCCAAAAACACCAAAAGTAACGGCTTACTTTCGGCCATACACCTTCATCTCCCTTAATTCCAGGTTGTCTCTCATTCCAGGAGGAAAGCAGCCCACAACAGGATAGAAAGATTCTGAATGGTGGTAGGCGACCTGCTATTCAGTTCCTCACCCCATATATGGACGGCAATGTGACTCTGACTGCCCTGAGTGGTGACCGAACATGTCCAAGTCTCTATACTGGTATCTTGACTTACTGTGCTTGGACCCTTCAGTGAAGGCTATCTTCATTATTTCATGGCCTGCTCACCACCATGACAAAGGTCTCTGGGTCTGTGTTTGTAGTAAACGTCAAGGCAAAACAGCGATGGTGTGAGCCTGGGCCTGGTTTCTCTGGTTGATGGGACAAAGTGCAAAAATGTAAGGCAAGGCAGGGTAGCTCAGTGTGAATGAGGACTATAACAGTAAGTGAAATGCCCCAAGCTGTAGCCTGGTCCAGACCATGAGCTGGATGTGTGTACTTGACTACTCAGTGTCCTTGCTGCAGCATTACAATGACAGTTGGCAGTGCAGCCTGAGAAACATTGAAGTGTAAAGGCATCATGTAAGGGGATCAGAGATGTACTACAAGAATTCTTGGAGACTGGCATTTGTCAATGCCAACATCCATGTATGTGGGGTGGGCATGGCGAATGCTCATGGAGTGTGTCCTGAGATGTTGGTGCCCAACATGAAGGTCTTTTGGAGCAAATGGTGAATTGATTCACCCAGATACCTGCTCCAAATTTTGTTTCTAGAATTCTCGCGGTCTAGCTTGTTCAGCATATTTGATAAGACGAAACGCTGAATATTAATAAGGCGAGTTGGGCTTTTAATAAAGGTGGTTAATGAGTGATAATTCCCATTTAGTGGCAACTTGTTGCTGCTGAGTGAGAAAGCTGCCTCACTGTTTGACATAAACTGAGGACGAGATAGGCCTTGTTGGACTGCTGGCATGATTCTGCCACAGATCTCATCATTGCCCAGTCACTAAGACCTGATTTCATTGGATTCCACCATAAGTGACAGTATTCATGTTGTGGAACAAGAAATTCTCATGGTCACAAACCATTTCCTGCTCTAAAAAAACAATTGTAAATCTAACAGACTGTAGGTCACTTCAGACCAGGTAGTCAGGCTATGGAGATAGGGCTGTAGAGTGGGACTAGCTGGATAGATCTGGTACAGACATATTGCATCAAATGACCTACTTCTGTCTTATGAAATTCTATGTGTGGAAGTAGGACACAGTTTCAGAGCAGCCAAAAAACGCAAATGCTTACTTATACTAAGAGGTCATTCTGGTTGGATACCCTCCTTTGGAAAAGTTACCACATTGAAAGATAAGCCTCCGTTAGAAAAATAGCCCAGGTCTTCCTCGGGGAACTTAGTCATTCAGCTAAAAATTGGTGATCCAACTGTCTCAACTCACACACAACAAGTTTATGTCAATGGATATCTAGTTAATGTTCAGCTTGATACAGGAACGAGTGTCACTACCCTGTCAGATCAGATACCATGGTTGAAGAAGCAGAAATTAAAGCCACCAAAGATGACACTACATGGTCCATGTGGACCAACTCCCAAGACTAAAGATATGCAACAAGTAACATTGCAACACAAACAATTTAAAAGTGTTAAAAAATGTGTACGTAGTTCACAATCAACACTCCGCACTTTTGAGACTGCACATGTCAACATCGTTACAGTGGCAGAAGGAATTTGACAAGTTCCCTGAGAACATTGGTTCAGAAGTAAACTATTGTCAAACAGTCAAGGGACAACCAGCACAAGATTTCACTGGGCTTCCTGGGCTCATGGCAGTACATAAAAAAAGAAAGAATCTATGATGATTACCGATACTGCAAACAGGAAGGAGTTATAGACATTACAGAGACCAGTGGAACTATTTTTCGTTCCCACCATCACTGAAGAACATTGCAATCCATTGTCTCCCAACACAGAATTGGCAGTGCCGGTGACAGTGAGAATGCTGAGTGAGCAGCTTTCCTCCAACATCATGACTGGAGATATGAAAATATTTAGGTCACTAAAAGAAAATACAGAGAGCAAATGAAGGCATTAGCTTCATCAACAAGTTGCAGAGCTTACATACTTGAATATTGATGTATCAGTGGACTAAGAGTAAAGATTGGCTTGAACAGAGTGGAGGTGAGCTGCATACAACTCTGTGGAATCCGGAAGAATTCCACACATTTCAGACATGGTCAAAATAAAGAAATTGCATGGCCTGAATATCCAGGATATTGCAAAAAAGATTTCATCTGTTCACATCAAAAACAAAATTGCCTGGCCCAGAAATCCAAGTTATGAAAAGGACAACAGAACAGCCATCTTCCATGAAGGACATTCATGAGAGTAAAGTTGCTCCAGATGATGTTATGGAACAACGACCTGAGTTAGTCGGGAAGAGTTCACCTGCAGAGGAAGTTCAGGAGATTGAATCCCTCCAGATAAAATAATGGACCAGCTACCGGGTTTAATCAAGAACAACATCCTCTGGAAAGAACAACCAAAAAGATAATGGATTCTCCAGTGAGGAAATGTTTTACAGAAAATCAAAATCAAGGTCAACTGCCTTCAAGTCAAAGGCAGTATCAATCTTTCACGTTTGAAGGGATCGTGTTCTGGAAAAACAATGCAACCTCCAGTCTGGCAACATCTGTGAAGTCAGAGATTTGGAGGAAGGTTGGGTCATGGTAGTGATACACCTGAATGTGTATATGTTAACTGTGGGGAAAAGGCTTGAGGGGAGATATTTGCAACCTCTACTTAGTTTTTCAAAGTGATTGCTTTTAAATTTTTTGTGGCACTTCGGTCTCATGTTCCTAGTCTATGGGCACTCCGTGCGGTGGGGCAGGGGGTTGGGGGGCGGGGGTGGGGGAGATTAGATTGACATGCAGTTCCAAGGATCCCCTCATGGATCTGCTCCTTAGGGTGGACATGGAGGGCACCGACAAGCCTAGGCTGCATGCCTTACAGAGGGTCGTAGCTCCCAATTGTCTGCCCTTTTTCTGTGGTTACATCCACACTCAGGAATCCATGGAGGGTGAGAGCATATGGCACGATCAAGGCCTGGAGGGATTGATGGGCTTCACAGAGGCTGAAGTGCACCATTGCTCCTGGTAACGATATTTTGATTCTGTTTTGATAGGTTTTCAGTAACCTTTTGATTTTTTATTACAATATCCCATCAAGGGCTGTCTAAATTGTTATTGTTCATTTAAAACTGTAGAAATAAGGGTTACCAATTGTCTCTGCAGGGCCTGAGGTGACATTTTCGTTTAATTTTGATAAAATTTTGAGTTTCCAATACAGCTCTGGAAGTTTCTATTGACTGTTTGATTTTTGATGTTGTTATCGTGTCCCAGTCAGGTCTGTGTAACTTGTTAATATTTATTTAAAAAGAGTAGGAAGAATGATTGGTGGCAATGCATTACCCCAAACACAAGCCGATGGCTTTTGGTACCTGGAAGATATTATTGCCATAAAGGGAGTACAATGAAGGTTCACCAGACTTATCCGCAAATGACAGGACTGTTCTATGAAGGGAAATTGGGTAAACAGGGCCCTTTATTCTCCAGAGTTTCGACGAATGAGAGTTTACTCAAATCAAAATCCAAACGGGACATGGGGGTGGGGGGTGGGGTGGTGGGCGGGTGTGGGGGAAGAAGGGAGCTCAGAAATGATGATAGTTTAGTGATTAAGGGTGGAGTCATGATCAAGGGCATTTGAGGGAGCTCCCTTCTTCCTCCCTATTTCTGAAGAAGGGTCCTGACCTGAAATGTCAACATTCCTGCTCTTCCGATGCTGCCTGGCCTATTGTGCTTCTCCAGCTCCATAGTGTGTTATCACAGCCTACGCAGCCATGTTGACTTGCGAATTCATCTTTACTGACATTTGACGGCTGTCCACATACTAGTCATTAACAGAGTCATTCTCACATACAATGCCCCAGACTCCTCCATCACCTGTCCCACTAATATAGTAGAATGTCAGAGACAAATTGTTCTGGAACTCCTCAACATTGACTCAGATTGAAGTCTTTCCATTGGTTGGAGTCATACCTGTCACAAAGAAAGATCGGTTGTTGTTGTTGGAAATCAGTCATATCAGCTCCAAGACATCTCTGCAAGAGTTTCTCGGCATAGTGTCCTAGCCCCAACCGTCTTCAGCTGCTTCATCAATGAACTTCCCTCTGTCATTAGGTCAGAACATAGAACATAGAACAGTACAGCACAGTACAGGCACTTCAGCCCATGATGTTATGCGGAACTTTTATCCTAAACCTAAGGTCTATCTAACCTCCACCCCTACCTTATACTATCATCCATATGCCTATCTAATAGCCGCTTAAATGCCCCTAATGAGGCCAACTCCACTACCCTCTTTGGCAATGCATTCCACGCCCCTACAACTCTCTGAGTAAAGAACCTACCTCTGATGTCTGCCCTATATCTACCTCCACTCACTTTAAAACTATGCCCCCTCATAATAGCTACCTCCACCCTAGGAAAAAGTCTCTGGCTATCCACTCTATCTATGCCTCTGTTCATTTTGTACATCTCTATCAAGCCACATCTCATCCTTCATTGTTCTAAAGAGGAATGCTCTACGCTCTCAACCTTTCCACGTAAGACCTTCACTCCATTGCAGGCAACATCCTGGTAAATCTACTTTGCACCTTTTCCAATTCTTCCACATCTTTCCTGTAATGAGGCAACCAGAACTGGACACAATATGCCAGATGTGGCCGAACCAGGGTTTTGGAAGAGGGGATTTATGCAGTTTTCATAGAATCATAGAATCCCTACAGTGTGGAAACAGGCCCTTCAGCCCAACCTGACCCTCAGACCATCTCACCCAGACCCATCTCCATATAATCCACCTAATCTACACAACCCTGAATACTACGGGCAATTTAGCACAGCCAATCCACCTGGCCTGCACATCTTTGGACTGTGGGAGGAAACCGGAGCACCTGGAGGAAACCCACGCAGACATGGGGAGAATGTGCAAACTCCACACAGACAGTCGCCCGAGGGTGGAATTGATTCCAGGCCCTTGGTGCTGTGAGGCAGCAGTGCTAACCATTGTGCCGTGGTCTGACAAGTAACATTAGTGTCAAATATTTGCCAAGCAGAGAAGATCTTCAAAATAGAAAATATATGTATCGTTCTTTGACATTCAATGGTATTACCGTCGCTGAATCCCCCACAATCAACATCCTGGGGTTACCATTGACCCAAAACTCAACTGGACCAGCTTTATAAATATAGTGACTACAGGATCAGGTCAGAGACTGGGAATCCTGTAGTGTGAAACTCACCTCCTGAATCCCTAAATAACTACAAGACAGGAGTGTGATGGAATATTCTTGTAATGATTGGAATCAGGTGAATCTTGTTGACTACGAGATCCTTGATTGGGGTTGTTAACCTGGGCCAATCAGGAAGCCCTGGCTGACCATTATAAACAGGGGATTTAGAATCTCCTCAATTCTGGGGACGGAATTCGAGCTGGCTGGCCACAGCCAGAGTACTGTGCACAAGTAAATCAAGGGTGACTTGGTGATGGGATATTGGTCTCCGTGCAGTTATTTCAACTCCCCACTTCTCTCCATGAGATCCACTCAAACAACTCTCAAGAAGCTTAACACCATCCAAGACAAAGCAGCCTGTTTGATTGGCTCCACATCCACAAGCGTTCATTTTCTCCACAACTAATGGCAAGAGCAAAATGTCAGATTTTCCAACCAGGTAGGAACAATAGGAACATAAGTCGGCCATTCAGTCCCTCGAACCTGCTCTACCATTCAAAGAGCTCATGGCTGATCTGAGGCCTAACTCCATATACCTGCTTTTGACCCATATCCCTTAATTCCTTTGTTTAACAAAAAATGATCAATATCAGATAAAAAAAATTAAAAACTGATTGATCCAATATGCATTGCCGTTCGTGGAAGAGAGTTTCAAACATCTACCACCATTTGTGTATAGAACTATTGAATGATGAGATGATACTCATGCTAGTGAGTGGCAAGAAGCCTATTTACATCCTTTTTCTGAATGCTGTGATAGGGAAGCTGAGGAATCCAATTGTGGGGATTGGAGGCAACATGCTGGGATACAAATGGGAGAACAATAATGAAAGATGGGGGATTTCAACATATGAAGCAGGGGGAGAAAACATAGAGTGGAAGGGAAAGGGGTAATGCAATAGTTGGTCTTTGACACTTAACACTCCCTGGCTTCAATAGGGGTAGTACATTATTATATCTGGCATGATATCACAATCAGGTGATAAAATGGGGAGATGGACAGCTAAGACTGAAAGGCTGAGTCTATGACTGACTTGTGAAGTGTGACCACTGTTTCCTTCCATCCTTACCCAAATCGCAAATGTGCAATGGAGATAAAAATGGCTGCCACCACTGCTGGAGTATGTGGGATATCTGTTTCATTGTGTGAGGAAGGGGACTTTCCTTTTATGCAATGTGCGAGGGCTTTCAAAGGGCAGTAGTAAGCACAGTGCCAATGATACATGGTCCACAGGGAATGACACGAGTTTCAAAGAATAGCATGATAAATCTTGCTCAGGCTCAAGGAGAGAAATCTTTTATGAAACAGGCCAAAATTGATATTTATTAGATAATTTCTGGTGAAATTCTGCCGTTTGAATATTTTTAAGGTTGAGCTGGAAAGAATCTTGGTAAACAAAGGGATGAGAGGTTACCAGGGGTAGACAGAAATGTGAATTTGAGTTTACAATCAGACACCCTACCTCCCTCACCCATATGGCACCTTAACCCCCTCATGTACCTCACATACTCACCCCTTCACAATAGCTTTCAAAGTGCCTGCTGAACATTTGTAATTCAGAATATGGCACACACTGTTTCAAAGGGTGCGTGATTGCAACGAGAGCTCTTCTCTGCTGCTGGATTTGAAGATTCGTGGACAGGTTTAAAACAGAAGGACTCTGCCCAGCAATATCTGATGTAGCAGTTAAAAAAGTGAAGTGGGTAAGTTTTAAGTAGATCTCAGTGGGGGCCAGGGAGGTGAAATCTCCAGTCAGACAGAAATATCAAAGGAGGAAGCTAGAAAATTGAAAAAATAAACCCTGCAAAGTCAATATGTATATTTTTACCAATCAAACACGTCTGGATATTCCATCAATTGTTTTCAAAAAAGCTTCTAAAAATGTGCAGAAAGCTGTCAGCAAGAACATGATTTCTATTGAATTTAATGCAACAGGTTCCAAACAGATCGTTCCACAGAGGGAAGGTGGTCCTTCAAAAACACAAAAGCTACTCGCTGTGAAATGAGGAGTAACCCACTCACATTATTTTACATTATATTGACTATTCAACATCATCCCAGCATCCCTCCTTTCCCAAATTCACAGGATGACTTTAGCTACTGTCCTTAAGCCTGACTTGGTCAAACCCTTCCTTCCCTCCTTTCCATTGATCATCTGACTGTATCCGATCATTCTTTGCCCTCCTGCCTCCTCACTCAGTGGCTTCCTCTACTCCTGCAGCACCGTGGCTCCATCAGGCAGAGATGTTGCTCAGTCAGGATGCAGTATCCCTTTGAGGAGGACAAAGATACACTTCTCGATGATCAAAGTGGCTGAGGATTTGCACAGTTGTGCTAATTAAGCATGTGGCTGCATACCATTCCAGTCAAAGATGCAGACCTTCAAGGCAACATAAACTGAGTGCTTCACACTCAAGCTGTAACTGCTGCATCTATTACTGCTGCAATAATTAACTCCTATGAAAACACTTCCATCAGATTGACAAGTAACTGCCAAGGCAAGGCAATTTCTGTTAAACATGATTTTTTTCTAACTAGATTGCAGTTTCTCATTCAAAATTAATGTCCCACCTACATCAAATTCCAAAGTTTGCACTCATTCTTCATTGTACTCCATGCTCCCACTCTTGCTATCTCTGCCAGTGAGAAAATGAAGAAGTCCTCTGAAATAGCTCCTTGGAGGTTGGTATCCCATCACCAAGTCATCCTTTTATTTACACAAACCTAGTACATCACACTGACCCAGCTAACTCACAGCTGTCTCCTAGAGTGAACAGAACCTCTGATGTTCCTGTTGATATTTGTCAGCCAGGGCTTCCTGATTGGACCAGATTAACAGCCCCAATTAGGAAACTGAGATTCTATGAGGTCCACCTGGCTAACCCCATTCCATTCACTGCACCTCTGTCCTATATGGGCAGTCCACCACCTTCATGATACAGTGATGGTCAACAAACTACAATATGCTGGTCATGTTCCTTGCTTCTAACTACAAGGATCCACTGGCAAGAAATTTAGGGCAATAATGATTTTGACAGTCACTAGAAGTGCTGCCCACACCATTTTATGAAGCTGGTGTGAAGTAATTGGCACAGTTCGGTGCCCACAGCCTCGGCAAAATGTACACATCACACAGTTCTAGCTCAGATTAGAGTAGGAGATGTGGTCCCTAAGGACCCCTCATAGGCAGGAACTTGAGGCCCCTCCTCTCTGTCTCTCTGTGGACTGCTTCCTCCATCTGCTGACTGTGAGCCATTTTTCAGATCATATTGCAGCTCAAGAGGAACTGGAACTAAACCTCCTTTTCTGAAGCAAGCTTTCTCAAAATATAGGTTTGAAGTAGGTCAAAAGCATTTCACTTAAACGTTGGGTTGTTGGCCTTTTAAACAGCATGAGTCCCTCACAAGTTCAGCTGGGACTGACTGAGAGAGGTCACTAACTGGGCCTGTCAGTCCAAATGAGCAGATTTGTGCGTAATCAAATCGAGAAAAAGTTTACTGTCATAATTGACCAACCCTTCAGTTTGAAAAGCACACGTGGCAGGTCCACATAACTACTCTGACAGAGAGGGAACACCATGTGGTCACACCTACCAGGATTAACCAGAAGCATTTCAGCAGCCATTTTCTGTGTTTGAGATTCTGTTGGCAACAGCCCCAGAAGCACTATGAGCCAAATTTCATGGCCAAAAAGCTTCCAATGTTGTAAATACTCCAGCTTATTGAATTAAACTTCCTTTATTTACTTCATCCATTCAACACAAAGAATATTGTTTAATTGTTTACTTTGGCATTACATGTAACTTTTCTTGTTTAACTGGGATATCCTGCATAAATATCTTTTATAAATAAAGAAACAGCAGCAGACACATAGTATCACCAATTTTTCACAGTGCATCCTGCTTTCAATTTATTTTAATTCATATACATGTAATGTTTTGTATTTTTTAACATTTATACCCATCTGCAATTGGCCTCTGTTTATCTTTTCAGATCCTATTCTTCCTAACTGTGCCTGTTTTTTCTTCTTCAATACAAACCAGTGTGAAAAAATCCATTCATTACTGCATGATCTACATCGAGTTATTTCAGTCAGATTCAGTTATTTCAGGTGACACCAGAGAAGTATCAGCATGGATGACATGATACAGTAATGATCTATCCAGAGTGGAAGATATGGTGGTAATCTGCTAGTTTATGCATGCAGAGAAACAGCAGAAGAAGATATTGCTCACCATGTTCAAAATCTAAGTATCTCTAAGGAGAGATGAAAAATGGAATGCTAAAGCACATTCATACAAGCCACCAAGGAACTGAGTCAAGTCTGAGAAAGGCAAAGGCTGTATTTTACTGACCAAAACTTGAGTAATGAAATCAAGGACCACATCAGCCAGTGGAGTATTTGCAATGAGTACCAAGCTACACAAACTAGAGAAACCTGATGCCACACGCCAGACAGACCATGGATGAAGCTATGAGAAATTTTTTTTTCACTTTTACAGAAACTGATTAGATTGTCAACATGGACCACTGTTGTTACAACTGGAAGGTAGACCAGCTGACTTCAATGCCTACTTGAGATTTAGAAAGCCTGAAAGCAGACTTCAATTCTGACAGTATTCCAGATGTTGTTATAAGTGATAATAAACCTCAGGTCACAAGTGAAGAATTCAGCCCCTTCTAAAAGATTGTTAATTTCTGTACCACACATGCTCCTGTGTGGAATGAGCTGTCGGAGAAAGTGATAGATGGAGGTCTATTTACAACAGTTAAATGACATTTGGATGGGTACATGAATAGGGAAGGTTCAAAGGGATATGGGCCAAACACAGGCAAGTGGGGCTAATTTAGTTTGGGAAATTTGGTCAGCATGGATGATTTGGACCAAAGTGTTTGTTTCTGTGTTGTATGACTCTATGACTCTACCTCCACATTGTCTCCAGTAAAATGGAAAGGCTGGATTGGCAGTAAAAATCCTCAAAGAAGCCATAAAGAAATCAAACAAATCCAGCCCAGATGTTTTTAAGGCAATTCTTGAGTGCAGGACTATATCAACTGAAGGTATGGAAAGTAGTCCTGCCGGATAACTAATGTCATGACCCACTCAGAATACACTTCCAATAGCAAAAAAAGTGAGAGGCGACACAGAATCCCTACAGTGTGGAAAGAAGCCATTTGACCCATCAAGTCTGCATTGACTCTCTGAAGAGCATCCCCTCACTCTATCTCTGTAACCCCACTTTAACCATGGTCAATCTGCCTAACCAGCACATCTTTGGATTGTGAGAGGAAATCAGAGCACCTGGCAGAAATCCACACAGACACAGGGGCAACGTGCAAACTCCATACACCACAGTCACCTGAGGGTGGAACGAACCCAGGACTGTAGTGCTGTGAGGCAACAGTGCTAACCACTGAGACACAAAACCACTCCCAAAGTGCTTGAGGCTTGATGTAGTAAAAGGTTTGAGCAACGAAATCAGGGTGAATTAATTGAAAGAAAATTTGATTTTACGAAACTGTCAAGCTAGTCTGATCGATCTTTAAAGAACCTAGCAAAATTAACACAACACATCTGTTACCTTATAAGCCACTATTAATACGGTCTTAGTGTTTTAATTGAAATACAATCAGATACAAATATCACTCCTGGTCTTCCATAGTCATGTGATAGCTGCCCTGAGGTACACACCCTGTAGACAGATATCTGAATCCTCACTTCAGTAAAATATTGTGCAGAACAACTGTTGTGTTGTACATTTGAAACATGGTGTCAGAAGCGGTGAGGCTCCAGAGCTGAAATAAAAAGCACAGCCGCACAGGTGTGAGCTGCCACCGAAAAAGAAAAATAATAAAGATCACGATAAAAAAACTGCTTAAAAAACATTGGCTGCAGCATTTTTCTTACCAGCACTGGTTCAAATTACTGGGGATATAATGCAGAATTATGCAATGGCGACAGATTTATTCAGCAAATCCAAACAAGTACAAGTTGAGACAACAAGGTGCAGGGCTGGATGAACACAGCAGGCCAAGCAGCATCATAGGAGCAGAGAGGCTGACGTTTCGATCACTAATTTGGAAGAGACTGTTTCAAAATATACTTTGTCCCCAAATATCTTTGAAGAGCATAAAAACACTCAGCAGAAGTTTTAGAAGCTGTGAATACACGTTTTGAGCCCCAAATAAATATTGCAAATGAATGTCAGGTATTCAATACCAGAGGGGAAGAAAAACAGTAAATTGATCAAACAAGAGATAGTAGGAACTGCAGATGCTGGAGAATCCGAGACAACAAGGTGCAGGGCTGGATGAACACAGCAGGCCAAGCAGCATCATAGGAGCAGAGAGGCTGACGTTTCAGGCCTAGACCCTTCATCAGAAAAGGGGGAGGGGAAGGGGGTTTTGAAATAAATAGGGAGAGAGTGGGAGGCGGATAGAAGAGGGATAGAGGAGAGGATAGGTGGAGAGGAAACAAACAGGTCGAAGAGGCGGGGATGGGGCCAGGAAAGGTGAGTGTAGG
>NC_063340.1:60456384-60458616 GCF_021869965.1 Rhincodon typus
CAGCCAATCTGTTTCTCGCACTTGGTTTCACCCCCTCTGTTTCTCGCCCTCGGTTTCCGCTCCTTTTTTTCAGCCACTCTGTTTTTCACACTGGTTTTCAGACCGTCTGTTTCTCGTACTCTGTTTCAGCCCCTCTGTTTCAGCCCCTCTGTTACAGCCACTCTGTTTCTCGCACTCTGTTTCTCAAACTCAGTTTCAGCCCCTCTGCTTCTCGCAAACTGTTTCAGTTCATCTGTATCTCACACATGGTTTCTCGCACTCTGTTTCAGCCCCTCTGTTTCAGCTCCTCTGTTCCTCGCACTCTGTTTCTCGAACTCTGTTTCAGACCGTCTGTTTCTTGCAGTCAGTTTCAGCCATTCTTTTTCAGCCCCTCTGTTACAGCCACTCTGTTTCTCGCACTCTGTTCCAGCCGCTTTTCTTCAGCCACTCTGTTTCTCGCACTCGGTTTCAGCCCCTCCATTTCTCCCACTCTGTTTCAGCCTCTCTGTTTCCGTCCCTCTTTTACAGCCACTCTTTTTCTCGCACTCTGTTTCTCAAACTCGGTTTCAGCCCCTCTGTTTCTCACAAACTGTTTCATCTCGTCAGTATCTCACACTCGTTTCTCGCACTCTGTTTCAGCCCTTGTTTCAGCCCCTCTGTTTCTCGCACTCTGTTTCTCGCACTCTGTTTCTCGCACTCTGTTTCTTGCACTCTGTTTCAGCTCCTCTGTTTCAGTCCCTAAGTTTCAGCCACTCTGTTTCTTGCACTCTGTTTCTCACACTCTGTTTCAGCCCCTCTGTTTCTCGCACTCTGTTCCAGGCCCTTTTCTTCAGCCAATCTGTTTCTCGCACTTCGTTTCACACCCTCTGTTTCTCGCACTCTGTTTCCACTCCTTTTTTTCAGCCACTCTGTTTTTCACACTGGTTTTCAGACCGTCTGTTTCTCGTACTCTGTTTCAGCCCCTCTGTTACAGCCACTCTGTTTCTCGCACTCTGTTTCTCAAACTCAGTTTCAGCGCCTCTGTTTCTCGCAAACTGTTTCAGTTCATCTGCATCTCACACTCGGTTTCTCGCACTCTGTTTCAGCCCCTCTGTTTCTCGCACTCTGTTTCAGCCCCACTTTTACAGCCACTCTGTTTCTTGCACTCTGTTTCTCAAACTCGGTTTCAGCCACTCTGTTTCTCGCAAACTGTTTCATCTCGTCTGTAAATCACACTCGGTTTCTCACATGCTGTTTTAGCCCTTCTGTTTCAGCCCCTCTGTTTCAGCCCCTCTGTTTCTCGCACTCTGTTTCTCGCACTCTGTTTCTCGCACTCTGTTTCTTCCACTCTGTTTCAGCCCCTCTGTGTCTCACAGTCTCTTTCAGCCCCTCTGTTTCTCGCACTCTGTTTCTCGCACTCTGTTTCAGTCCCTAAGTTTCAGCCACTCTGTTTCTTGCACTCTGTTTCTCGCACTGGGTTTCAGCCCCTCTGTTTCTCGCACTCTGTTTCAGCCCCTTTTAGTCAGCCACTCTGTTTCTCGCACTCGGTTTCAGCCCTTCTTTTTCTCGCACTCTGTTTCTGCTCCATTTTTTCAGCCCTCTGTTTCTCGTACTCGTTTTCAGACCGTCTGTTTCTCGCAAACTGTTTCAGCTCCTCGGTTTCTCACACCATGTTTCGGCCCTTCTTTTTCAGCCCCTCTGATACAGCCACTCTGTTTCAACCACTGTGTTTCTCGCACACTATTTCTCACACTTTATTTCTGCCCCTCTGTTTCTCGCAATCTGTTTGAGCCCATCTGTTTCAGCCCCTCTTTTTCTCACACTCTGTTTCAGCCCCTCTGTTTCAGCCCCCTTGTTTCTCACACTCTGTTTCAGCTCGTTTTTTTCAGCCACTCTGTTTCTCGCACTCGTTTTCAGACCATCTGTTTCTCGCACTCGGTTTCAGCCCCTCTGTTTCTCGCACTCTGTTTCAGCCCCTTTTATTCAGCCACTCTGTTTCTCACACTCGGTTTCAGACTGTCTGCTTCTCGCACTCTGTTTCAGCCCCTCTGTTTCTCGCACTCTGTTTCTCAAACTCGGTTTCAGCCCATCTGTTTCTCACAATCTGTTTCATCTCGTCTGTATCTCACACTCGGTTTCTCACACCCTGTTTCAGCCCCTCTGTTTCAGCCCCTCTGTTTCTTGCACTCTGTTTCTCGCACCTTTTTCTCGCACTCTGTTTCAGTCCCTCTGTTTCTCGCATTCTGTTTCAGTCCCTCTGTTTCTCAATATCTG
>NC_063340.1:60458626-60460310 GCF_021869965.1 Rhincodon typus
CCATTTCACACACTCTGTTTCCTGCAGTCTGTTTCTCACACTCTGTTTCTTGCACTCTGTTTCAACCCCTCTGTTTCTCGCACTCTGTTCCAGCCCCTTTTCTTCAGCCACTCTGTTTCTCGCACTCGGATTCAGCCCCTCTGTTTCTGACCCTCTGTTACAGCCACTCTGTTTCTCACACTTGGTTTCAGCCCCTCTTTTTCTCGCACTCTGTTTCAGCTCCTCTGTTTCAGCCTCTCTTTTACAGCCACTCTATTCCTCCCACTCTGTTTCTCAAACCCGGTTTCAGCCCTTGTGTTTCTCCCAATCTGTTTCAGCTCGTCTGTATCTCACACTCAGTTTCTCGCACTCTGTTACATCTCCTCTGTTTCAACTCCTCTGTTTCTCACACTCTGTTTCAGCCCCTTTTTCTCATCCACTCTGTTTCTCACACTTGTTTCCAGACCATCTGTTTCTCACACTCTGTTTCAGCCCCTCTGTGTCTCACAGTCTCTTTCAGCCCCTCTGCTTCTCACACTCTGTTTCTTGCACTCTGTTTCTCACACTCTGTTTCAGCCCCCCTGTTTCTCGCACTCTGTTTTTTTCACCTTCTGTTTCGCACAGTCTGTTCCTGCTCCTCTGTTTCTGCCCCTCCATTTTGTACCCTCTCTTCCTGCCCCTCAGTTTCACTCCTTCTGTTTCAGCCCCTCTGTTTCTCGCACTCTGTTTCAGCCCCTCTGTTTCTCAGTCTGTTTCAGCCCCTCTATTTCTCGCAGTCTGTTTCCCACACTCTGTTTCAGCCTCTCTGTTTCTCGCATTCTGTTTCAGTCCCTCTGTTTCTCAATATCTGTTTCCACCCCACTGTTTCTCGCACTTGATTTCGCGCCCTCCATTTCACACACTCTGTTTCCTGCAGTCTGTTTCTCACACTCTGTTCCAGCTTCTTTTCTTCAGCCACTCTGTTTCTCGCACTCGGATTCAGCCCCTCTGTTTCTGACCCTCTTTTACAACCACTCTGTTGCTCACATTCTGTTTCTTGCACTCTGTTTCAGCACCTCTGTTTTTCACACTCAGTTCCTCGCACTCTTTTTCAGCTCCTCTGTTTCAGTCCTTAAGTTTCAGCCACTCTGTTTCTTGCACTGTTTCTCGCATTCTGTTCCAGGACCTTTTCTTCAGCCAATCTGTTTCTTGCACTCGGTTTCACCCCCTCTGTTTCTCGCACTCTGTTTCAGCCCCTCTCTTTCAGCCCCTCTGCTTCACCCCATCTGTTTCATCCCCTCTGTTTCTTGCACTCTGTTTCCGCTCCTTTTTTTCAGCCACTCTGTTTCTCGCACTGTTTTTCAGACCGTCTGTTTCTCGCACTCTGTTTCAACCCCTCTGTTTCAGCCCCTCTGTTACAGCCACTCTGTTTCTCGCACTTGGTTTCAGCCCCTCTTTTTCTCGCATTCTGTTTCAGCTCCTCTGTTTCAGCCACTCTTTTACAGCCACTCTGTTTCTCGCACTCTGTTTCTCAAACTCAGCTTCAGCCCCTCTGTTTCTCGCAATCTGTTTCAGCTCGTCTGTATCTCACACTTGATTTCTCGCACTCTGTTTCAGCCCCTCTGATTCTCGCACTCTGTTTCAGCCCCTTTTATTCAGCCACTCTGTTTCTCGCACTCGGTTTCAGACTGTCTGTTTCTCACACTCTGTTTCAGCCCCTCTGTTT
>NC_063340.1:60460320-60465088 GCF_021869965.1 Rhincodon typus
CCCCTCTGATACAGCCACTCTGTTTCAGCCACTGTGTTTCTCGCACATTATTTCTCACACTTTATTTCTGCCCCTCTGTTTCTCGCAATCTGCTTGAGCCCATCTGTTTCAGCCCCTCTTTTTCTCACACTCTGTTTCAGCCCCTCTGTTTCAGCCTCTCTTTTACAGCCACTCTGTTTCTCCCACTCTGTTTCTCAAACTCGGTTTCAGCCCTTGTGTTTCTCCCAATCTGTTTCAGCTCATCTGTATCTCACACTCGGATTCTCGCACTCTGTTACAGCTCCCCTGTTTCAGCCTCTCTGTTTCTCACACCCTGTTTCAGCCCCTCTGTTACAGCCCCTGTGTTTCATCCCCTCTGTTTCAGCCCCTCTGTTTCTCGCACTCTGTTTCAGCCCCCCTGTTTCTCACACTCTGTTTTTTCACCCTCTGTTTCGCACAGTCTTTTCCTGCTCCTCTGTTTCTGCCCCTCCATTTTGTACCCCTCTGTTCCTGCCCCACAATTTTGCACACTCTATTTTGCACCCTCTGTTTCTGCCACTCTGATTCTCCCCCTTTGTTTCACACCCTCTGTTTTGCACTGACTGTTTTGCGCTCACTTTCTGATTCTCACACGCTGTTTCTCATCTGCTGTTTCTCACCTGCTGTTTCTCACATGCTGTTTCTGCCCCTCTCTTTCACACCCTTTGTTTCTCACCCTCTGTTTCTCACCCTCAGTTTCTCACCCTCTCTTTCTGCCCATCTGTATTTCATCCTCTTTTTCACACCTGCTGTTTCTCACACCCGTTTCTGTCCTTCTGTTCCTCACATTCTCTTTCTGCCCCTCTCTTTCTGTCTCTCTCTTTCTGCCCAGCTGTTTCTCGACCGTTTTTTCCTGCCCGCTGGTTCTCAGCTGCTGTTTCGCACCATCTGTTCTCACCTTTTGTTTTGTGCCATCTGTTTCTCACCCTCTGTTTTGCACCCACTGTTTCTCACCCTCTGTTTCTGCTCCTCTGTTTGTCTCCCTCTGTTTCTCACCATCTGTTTCTACCCCTCTGTTTCTCACCCTCTCTTTCACACACACTGTTTCAGCCCCTGTATTTCTCACCCTCTGTTTTTGCCCCTCTGTTTCTCACCCTCTCTTCCTGCACTTCTGTTTCTCACTGACTTTTTCACAACCTGTCATTCTCACCCTCTGTTCCTGGCCCTCTGTTCCTTACTCTCTTCCTGCTCCTCTGTATCTCACACTCTGTTTCGCACCATCTGCTTCACACCCTCTGTTTCTAACCCTCTGTTTCTCCCCTTTGTTTGGCAACTTCTGTTTCTCACACTCTCTTTTGCACTCTCTTTCAATCATTCTGGTTCTCACCCTCCGTTTCACACAGTCTGTTCCTGCTCCTCTGTTTCGGCGCCTCTGTTGCTCAATCTATGTTTCAGCCCCTCTGTTTCAGCCCCTCTGTTTCTCCCCCTCTGTTTCCCACCCTCTCTTTCACACACACTGTTTCAGCCCCTGTGTTTCTCACCGTCTCTTTCTGCCCTTCTGTTTCTCACCCACTTTTTCACAACCTGTCATTCTCACCCTCTGTTTCTGACCCGCTGTTCCTTACTCTGTTTCTGCCCCTCTGTATCTCACACTGTTTCACACCATCTGCTTCACACCTTCTGTTTCTGTCCCTCTGTTTCTCACCCTCTGTTATGCACAATTTCCTTCTGCCCCTCTGTTTCTCACCCTTTGCTTCGCACCCTCTGTTTCTCACACTCTCTTTTGTACCCTCTTTCTCGCACTCTGTTTCTCACCCTCTGTTTCGCACGGTCTGTTTCTGCTCCTCTGTTTCTGCCCCTCCATTTTGTACCGTCTCTTTCTGTCCCTCAGATTCTGGTGGTCTGTTGCGCACCATCTGTTTCTCAGACTCTTTTTGTACCTTTCTGTTTCTGCCCCACAATTTTGCACTTCCTATTTCGCACCCTCTGTTTCTGCCACTCTGATTCTCCCCCTTTGTTTCACACCCTCTGTTTTGCACCGACTGTTTTGCACTCACATTCTGATTCTCACACTCTGTTTCTCACCTGCTGTTTCTCACCCACTGTTTCTCACATGCTGTTTCTGCCCCTCTCTTTCACACCCTTTGTTTCTCACCCTCTGTTTCTCACCCTCAGTTTCTCACCTTCTCGTTCTGCCCCTCTGTATTTCATCATCTTTTTTTCGGCCTCTGTTTCTCACCCCCGTTTCTGTCCCTCCGTTCCTCACATTCTCTTTCTGCCCCTCTGTTTCTGTCCCTCTCTTTCTGCCCAGCTGTTTCTTGCCCTTTGTTTCTTGCCCTCTGGTTCTCACCTGCTGTTTCGCATCATCTGTTCTCACCCTCTGTTTTGTACCATCTGTTTCTCACCCTCTGTTTCGCACCCTCTGATTCTCCCCCTCTGCTTCTGCCCCGTTTGTCCCTCTCTGTTTCGCACCCACTGTTTCTCTCCTTCTGTTTCTCACCCTCTGTTTCTGACCGTCTATTTCACATACTCAGTTTCTGCCCCTCTGTTTCTCACCTTCTGTTTTGCACCCTCTGTTTCTGCCCATCTGTTTCTCACTCTCTCTTTCTGTTGGTCTGTTTCTCACTCTCTCTTTCTGCCCCTCTGTTTCTCATGCTTTTTTTTGCACTCTGTTTCTCAACCTTTGCTTCTGCCCCTGTCTTTCTCACCGTCTGTTTCTGCCCCTCTGTTTCAGGGCCTCTCTTTATCACCCTACATTTCGCACCCTCTGTTTTGCACCATCTGTTTCTAACACATTTTTCACACTCTCTGTTTCTCACCCTCTGCTTTGCACCCTCTGTTTCTTAACCTCAGTTTCTGCTCCTCTGTTTGTCCCCTTCTGTTTCACAAACTCTGTTTCTCGCCCTCTGTTTCTCCCCTTTGTTTGGCACCCTCTGTTTCTGACACTCTCTTTTGCACCCACTTTCTCACAATCTGTTTCTCACCCTCTGTTTTGCACATCCTCTTTCTGCTCCTCTGTTTCTGCCCCTCCATTTTGTACCCTCTCTTTATCCCCCTCAATTTCTGGTGGTCTATTTTGCACCGTCTGTTTCTCAAACTCTGTTTGTACCCCTCTGTTTCTGCCCCACAATTTTGTGCATTCTGTTTCGCACACTCTGTTTCTGCCACTCTGATTCTCCCCCTTTGTTTCACACCCTCTGTTTTGCACCGACTGTTTTGCACTCACATTCTGATTCTCACACTCTGTTTCTCATCCGCTGTTTCTCACCTGCTGTTTCTCACCCGTTGTTTCTGCCCCTCTCTTTCACACCCTTTTTTTCTCAACCTCTGTTTCTCACCCTCAGTTTCTCACCCTCTTGTTCTGCCCCTCTGGATTTCACCCTCGTTTTCACGCCGTCTGTTTCTCTCCCACTGTTTCTGTCCCTCTGTTCCTCACATTCTCTTTCTGCTCCTCTGTTTCTGTCCCTCTCATTCTGCCCACTGTTTCTCACCCTTTGTTTCTTGCCCTCTGTTTCTCACCTGCTGTTTCACACCATCTGCTTCTCACCCTCGGCTTCAGCCCCTCTGTTTGCCCCCCTCTGTTTTTCTCCATCTGTTTCTCACCCTCTGTTTTGCACCCTCAGTCTCTGCCCACCTGTTGCTCACCCACTCTTTCTGTCTGTCTGTTTCTCACCCTCCCTTTCTGCCCCTCTGTTTCTCATACTCTTTTTTGCACTCTCTGTTTCTCACCCTCTGCTTCTGCTGCTCTCTTTCCCACCCTCTGTTTCTGCCCCTCTGTTTGGGGGCCTCTCTTTCTCACCTTACGTTTTGCACCATCTGTTTTGCACCATCTGCTTCCTGCCCAGTTTTCGCACCCTTTGTTTCTCACCCTCTGTTTCTGCTCCTCTGTTTGGCCCCCTCTGTTTCTCACCCTCTGTTTCTTCCCCTCTGTTTCTCAAGCTCTCATTCACATCCAGTTTCTCACCCTCTATTTCTCACACTCTGTTTCTGCCCCTTTATTTCTCACCCTCTATTTCGCACCCTCTGTTTCTCACCCTCCGTTTTGCACCATCTATTTCTCACCCTCTCTTTCTGTCCATCTGTTTCTCACCCTCTCTTTCTGTTTATCTGTTTCTCACCCTTTGTTTCTGCCCCTGTCTTTCTCACCCTCTGTTTCTGCCCCTCTGTTTCAGGGCTTCTCATTATCACCCTATGTTTTGCACCCTCTGTTTTGCACCATCTGTTTTTAACCCATTTTTCGTACCCTCTGCTTCTCAAGCTCTCATTCGTATTCAGTTTCTCACTCTCGGTTTCTCATCCTCTGTTTCGCACACTCTGTTTCTGCCCCTGTGTTTCTCACCGTCTATTTCTGCCCCTCTGTTTCTCACCCTCTGATTCACACCCTCTGTTTCTCCCCCTCAGTTTCTGCCTCTCTGTTTGTCCCCCTCTATTTCGCAAACTTTGTTTCTCGCCCTCTGTTTGTCCCTTCTGTTTGGCACCCTCTGTTTCTCACACTCTCTTTTGCACCCTCTTTCTCACATTCTGTTTCTCACCCTCTGTTTCACACAGTTTGTTTATGCTCCCCTGTTTCTGCCCCTCTGTTTCTCACCATCTTTTTCTGTCCTTCTGTTTCTCACCCCATTTTTCGCACTCTGTCATTCTCACCCTCTGTTTCTGACTCTCTGTTCCTCACTGTCTGTTTCTGACCCTCTGTTTCTGCCCCTCTGTATCTTACACTCTGTTTCGCACCATCTGCTTCTCACCCTCTGTTTCTGCCCCTGTGTTTCACATCCTCTGATTCTGTCATTCTGTTTCTTATAATCCATTTCTT
>NC_063340.1:60465588-60485975 GCF_021869965.1 Rhincodon typus
AAAGCTGTTAGCCTTAAGTGCCACAATACCAACTCCTGCCGATCAAAGACACGTTTGCTTTAGTTACATGGTTGATATCAGTGCAAGCTGAAGTCAGTTCTAGAACAGAGTCCTACTTACTACTCATTAAACTTGGTACTGGATGGAGAATTCCAAAAAACCCAGCCCAAAAAACCCAGCACCTTCCTCCAGATCTGTGAGTTGACTTACAAATCAGTGGATCTTTTTAAGTTTGTCCTTCCTGCGACCAATTCTAGACATGACTTACTGCTTAACCTTAACTTGATTGAAAAGCCGGCACTTGACACGTGCCCAACAGAGAACTCTGTTAACAGAATAGTCTTCTACTCAGCAAAAGGATTGTACTGAAGTTTCCCACAAAACCTGAAGACAGTTTTATCGCTGAGCAAGCCATAAATCAAAGTACAAGGTAAGGAGGTGGTTTGAAAATCTATTACCAGGCAATATTCCAGTAGTTGATGTTTACCTTAAAAGAAATCTTAAATTGAAAGCTGTCATTGAATTAGAACAGACATCACAAAGGCAAGTATCTCAAACTTTGATGAGGATTCAACTATATCTCCTAAAAACAAGTGTTCTTCTAGATCCAGTAATAACAGTACTGAAAGTTGAACAAGATGTTATCAAACTAGGGGTGAACTGTTAAAATTTTTCCCATTGATAACATACTTAGTTTACAATGATAGCTTGTATTTACACAGCGTTTCTAACATAGTAAAACGTGGCAAGGTCCTTCACAGAAGTGAACAGCCAAAAGTTTAGATGAAGAGAGTTGGAGACAACAAGAACTGCAAATGCTGGAAGCCAGAGTCTATAGGTTTGAAGCTGGAAAAGCACAGCAGGTCAGACAGCATTACAGGAGCAGTAAAGTCAACGTTTCGGGCCGAAACCCTCATACCTATATACTTTAGATGAAGAGATATGCTTTAAGGACACCTTAAAATGAAGCAAGAGTTAAAGAGCAGAAAGGCTTAAGGACAGAATTCCAGAGCTGAGAGTCTCTGCAGCTGATAGCACAGCCACCAGTGGTGTAAAGACTTGATTCAGAAATGTTTAACAGGACAGAATTGGAGCAGTGAAGATATTGCAGAAGATGTGACATGGGAGGAGAATACAGAGACTTTTCTTTTCGCTTTTCTTGGGATGTCAGTGTTGCTGACAAGCATTTATTGCCCATCAGTGTTTGCCCTTGAATTGATTAAATACTTCAAGGGGTACTTAAGAGTCAACCATGTTGTTATGGGTCTGCAGTCACGTGTGCCAGACTGTATACAGATGGCAAATTTCCTTTCCTTCAAAGGCTTTAATGAACCAGATGGGTGTTTATAATTCGTGAATCCTTAGTCACCATGATAGGATGGAAAAGGGCCCAGAATGATTCGAGGGTAAAGAAGGATAAGGTTCTAAAATTACGATGCTTAACAAAAACATATACTATACTGACCATTAACCAAGCAGTTGATCAGGAACTGAACAGCCCATTACACAGTTCTTTGTATAAATGAACATGCAAGGCGGAAGAGGTATGATTATCCAACAGGTGGATAATGCATTCCCCTGCCAGCCGCTTTGACAGTGAGGGAGGGAGGGAGGGGGGGAGTGGGGGAAGATACATCAAATCCAGGAAGTGACTTACGTGTCACTTACCTATCCATGCCTGTCCCCATTGTAATTTTATCAGCAGCAGGAATGGTATTGAGCAGTTTGTTTGCAAGGGGAAAATTGAGGCCTTTTGGTTGTCAATTAATGCCTACTTAACAGCCTTGTCCCACCACTGGCAGAATTTAATAGGTGCTAGGGAGACCTATGCCTACCTTCCAGCCACGCAGTTTTGCCTGTGATGGCTGTTGACAGGCGTGGGAGCTCTTCTTCCCATCTCTTCAAAATCCAGCGCTCACCAACCTCTCTGTCGGGATGCATTAAACACTTACAAAGTCACAATCCAGTGTGCCTCACATTTTCAAGTTGTGTGTAAAACTGAAATTGGTTGCTATTCTCGGTAGCACTGCCAGGACTGGAGAGCTCTGGCCACTGATTGGCCAGCAGCTTTTCCAGATGGAACTTCTTATTCCTGAGAAGCAAAAGACCCATCTCCAGTCTATTAATGGTCAATTATTAATGGCAGGAGCTCCCTCCATATTTTTAATATGGGGGGGGGGGGATGTTGGTGGAGGGCAGACCATATCATGGCGTAAGGTTATAAGCAGAACACAAATAGCTCAAAGAAAAACATCCCCAGTTACATTCCCAGACAAATATGCGAAAATAACCTTTTTAAATATACAAGTGAGACAGACCACTTTGACTTTCCATAAATATTGTGATCCATGTTACAATCTTTGGACCTAGAAGAATTTCATAATAGAGAAATATTTAAGTGTTAGAATTGAAGGATGGTTTACAAGCACTTACTATGTTGGGATGTACACCTGTTTCAATTTGCTCTCTGCCTCAGCAGCCTTAAGACGTTTCTAAAAATAAACAAAATAAAATTATAGGACAAAATCATCCTAACAGCATTTCTTGTGCTACTTAACTTTCTGTTAAGTTACTTTATTTTTCACCATATGGCCACATGAATGCTGTATAACTTTATTTGGAATCACAATGAAATTAACCACTGCTTGCACTTTATTCCATGTTTGAACAACAAAATCAGACTTTACTTCCACAGAACCCCATAAACATTAACAAAAGTTCATTTAAAAGTTATCTGCTTGTAAGTAATAGGTGCCACTCACCAAGGCTGTTTCAATAGCACTCTCTAAACCTGCAATTAATACCACTCAGAAAAACAAGTGCATCAGTGGGTAGGAATATCAGCACCTGAAGTTTCCTCTACAAGTCACATCCCACCCTGATTTGGGAATATCTAGCTAACCCTTCCCGTCATTGGGTCATAATCCTGAAACACTCTACCTTACCACAACTAAAGGTGGACCTGCACCACAGAGACTGCAGGGATCCAAAAAGCCAGCTCACCATCACCTTGTCACGATTAGTCAACAGGCAATATATATGTTAGGCCTATCAAAAAAGCCCAAGTCTCTCAAATTTTTTTTTAAAAACGTGGTCATTTGTTACGACAGGCTGCAATAGTGCTGATTCACTGCACAAAACATTTTAAAAGAAAAACAATTCCAGTGAATACTGACAAACTGTCTGCATCATCTGTCTATTTCCAATGCAGTCCTCTGAACAAAATGTCTTGGACGCTTCAGATACAAAATAATGGACTAGGACCAGTTTACATTTTGTTTATGCCTTTTCCTACCATCACAAAAGTGGAATTTAGCAGGCAATAAAAGAATGATTTCACAAATATGTGGATGTCTACTCTAAGTGCATATTATGAAATCATGGGTTGATTTTTCCAAAGATTCTCTTCATTATAATGAGTCGGAGCATGATATGGGTCCTAAACCCGCACCACCGAAGCTCTCACATATCAACAAGGCAACTCTATGCCATGATGTGTAGAGCTCTTGAACATTATGAGTCAGAATAATTAGAAATATTTCATTTGGAAGTAATAAGCAATGACTTTTTGAACTTGAGCTGCCTTAAAATAAAACAAATAGCGACATCACAACCACTATTTTCCTCAACAATCTATACACAAATATGGATTCCACAGATGTATTATTTTGCAAGGATGAAATTGTTACAATTGTAATCGTAACTTTTTCTGGTCAGTGGCATAAACTTTTCATACCATTTTTTTAATAAGTGTATAATTATAATTTCCTCTTGGACATTTTGAATTTGCATTCACCAGTTTCATTTGATATAACACAGTCTCACTGTTGTTGGATAACAAAAACTATCACATATTTCAACAAATACGCAATTTTGAAATATACAAACAATTTAAGAATAATCACAAATGCAAGTAATGTTCTCACCTGTTGCACATATCTATCTGTTGTTTTCCACATGTAATAGTACTCTATGATGCTAGTGAGTGATTTCCACGGTAGCTATCAAAAATTGATAAACACACAGTGATAAACCAGGTAACACTCATTATGGTCAAACAGCTTCAAAACATTTTTAAAACATTTGTTTTGTAGTTTAAAAAGAACTTTTAAAGATCAATACATGGTTCATTCTTTGCATATTTAAATAACAAAACATGCATGTCGTCAAATGTGAGAAATGAAACACAGTAAAATTTGACATGCAAGGAGTTTAAAAAAAATTAAAATGCACACAACATATAGCACACCAGCATCCATAAATTCATGATAAAGGTGCACGACCTTCTTTGGAGAAAATGTTGGAGAATATGTAATGGTGTCATTAGGACAACAACGAATGAACATGTGGAGAACGACAGCATGAAGATCATGCAAGAATCTACAATTAGAAAAGGATAGAATAGCCAAGGATGAAAAAGGTAAGCGGACAGAAGTTAACGTAACAAATGATGCTGGTCATGATATGACAAGTAGCCTCTTTGCTAAACTGAATTGCTTGGTCTCAGACATGGAAGATAGGTGCATCAGTGAAGCACAATAATGCATTTGAGGACTTTTCAGAGTAATAGAAGATACTAGAGAAGGCAGTAATGAGAAAGGATGAAAGGATTCAAGATGGGTATTTTGGGAAAGATGACAATAAGCCATGTTGTGCAAGAGCTGCAAGCAAAATCACAAGATAGATACAAAAGTAATGTCAGCAAGAAAGGAAGTTGGATGAAAAGTTGAGCAAAAAGATCAGGTAGTGGCTGCAAGATGAATTTGATAAAGCCAGAAGATTAAAAAAATGGAGTCCAAATTAGATAGGCTGAAACTTTGAAAGAAAGGAAAAGATATGGGAACAGAATTGAATAGGTAAAGTGATAGCACATGTGCTTTTCTTTTGTGTTCAGCATGGAATCCATAGGTTGCTCACATTTAGACTACGAAGGAAGGATGCAGGGAAAAAATACTGGCATAAAGAGTTTTTAAAAAGGTATTGGAACATAGGGCTGTTTCCATTCTTCTACAGTAACTTTGGAATAGTTGGCAAAATGTTGTCATTGAGAAGGAATGGTCCTGAATCTTGACGTTCAAGCAAGATGAGGTTAGAAACCATGCTGACTAGAAATTTACCACATTTCAAAAGACAAAGTTGCCGTTAAGGATAGAGGAAACAAACAAGTAAATTTTGTTTCGTAAAATATTGAGAACGAAACCTTAGAAGGTAAAGACAAACGACAAACTGATCAGCAAAGCTGTTCGTGAAACGGAAGATGACGACAGATGAAATAAAAGGGATTCTAAATTTCACAGGGTTAAACCGTAATTCATCAAAAGAATCAAAGGAAAATGATGAAGTCTTGATCTTTCACGAACATGTATCCAAGAAACAAGTCATACAGCATTCTAATCAGGAACAGAAATTTATGATCAGTTAAAAAAAAGGGGATTCATACTTGAATACAACATTTTAGGAAGGATATGTTCCCATGGAGGGTGTGTAACATTTACCAGGATCTCTAGAATTAAAAGGTGAGACTACGCAAAATACAATTATGTTCCCAAACTTTTATAAAATTGAGAGTTAAATGAGTGTAAGTCTCAAAGGTATTAATGGAAACAGTTCTCTCTATCCACTGTGACTATGTACACAGGTTGGAGAGCCAGGTACTAGGCTAGCATAATCAAAAATTTAGGACCAGACTTTCCAGGAGCGAGATTAGCAAACAGTTCTATACAGATTGTGGAAGTTTAGAACTTCTCTAAAAATGACAATTGATGCTAGTTCAATTGTGAATTTTAGATTTAAGGTTAATCAATTTTTTGTACATGAGTTATTCAACAATATGGGGTAAAGAGGAGAATGCAGTGATTTCTAAATAGCAGACATGCTGATCTATAGAACTTTTGCAGCTCAGAGTTGAAACCTTTATATAATTAAAACAAGTTGAATGAAAAGTTGACTTACTTAAGAATCCCAATTCTACAGTACTGCCCAAACTCTCTCAATACATTGACAATCTGTATAATTAAAGTTCGGATGTGCTTACAAAGTCTTGTCGTATGTCATTAAAATCCTTGCCATACTTTTCCAATGCCTCTTCAAAAAGGCTAGCTTCAGATGCTGACCATTCTTCCATCTCATCTCTGCAGAGAACAGGACCACCCTGAGGTACCAAGATGCTGATTGCATTTGTCAAATCATAGTTGTGCTTGTGCAACGTATCCATTGCATGGAACTAATGGAAGTAAACAAAATGTTTAAGTATATATTATAATTGCTGCAAAAGGAAGTTCACGATTCATATTAGAATCATTGTGTCAAAATTAAGATTAGACCATAAGACTATGAGAAATAGGAACAGGCGGAGGCCATCCAGCCCCTCGAGGGAGTCTGATGCCCAGTCAGGAGCAAGGCAGGGAGATGCCCTGCAGCTAGAGCACAGCAAGTCATAGAATCCCTATAGTGTGGAAACACGCCCTTCGGCCCAACCAGTCCACACCGACCCTCGGAGCATCCCATCCCCTATAACCCACCTAAGCTACACATCCTTGAACATTATGGGCAATTTAGCATGGCAATCCACCTAGCCTGCACATTTTTGAACTGTGGGAGGAAACCGGAGCACCCAGAGGAAACCCACGCAGACACAGAGAGAATGTGCAAACTCCACACAGACAGTCGCCCAAGGGTGGAACCCAGGTCCCTGGCGCTGTGAGGCAGCACTGCTAATCACTGAGCCACCATGCCATCCTACACCTGATTATTGCTTTCCACTTCTTAAAAGCGGCTTTCTTTTTGCATCACCACAGGTGAAGTTTAAATGACTCATAGCTGATTAAAAGTCTGATATGTGGTTAAGGCTCTTTGTTCTGTGCTGAAGGAATTTAGCACAATTTAGGCTCAAGTCAGATATCCACATTCAAGAACAAATTTTCAAAAAGTTTCAATCATTTGAGACAGACACAGACTTTCAAACAGAAGTTCACAGAGACATCTGAAATACATGAAAGACAACAATGTTGACCAGAAACAAAAACAGAAATTACTCGCAAAATTCAGCAGGCCTTGCAGCATCTGTGGGGAGAAGGCAGAATTAATGTTTTGAGTCCGGTGACTCTTTAACAGAACTGATGAGTTTTGATCAATTTTAAACCTGGTGAGTTTCGCCAACAATTTCCGTTTTTGTTTCAGATCTTGAGCATCTACAGTTCTTTGTTTTATAACAATGTTGACCAGTTTATTTACATCACTTATGAAATATTTAATTTTCCACTCGAATCGACAAAAGTCGATTCTATAATAAAATGTACATATTAACTTGACCTTTGAAAATTATATGAACAGTATCGTAGCCAAGTTAATTTTAACCTAAACTTGAGAAACAGAACCTCACTGTTCTATTTAATACTGTGCAGCTACTTGATCGTATCTTGACTCAGTCAATTTCAAATAATAATTATAGCTTCTATTTCTTCTTTGGGACAGTAGGTGAGATCGATGGTTATGTTGTTGTTTCCAGAGATGAGGTAATGAAACTGTTTGATGTTCAAGGTGGAAACTCAAGGTTGAATACCAATGGTGGACTGATCAGCACGATGGTGCCATTGCTTTAGGTCTTCTAACAGACTGCTGGGTCACTGGAGTGTGCTTCATTTTCCAGTTTATCCATACTTCCTTTGCTATCTACTCTCCCTCAATTACTCATATGCCAGTGTTTCCTAAATGTCTTCCCTCTGTGACTCCATTTTAAAAATTGGTGTGGCCCCTCAGCAAGGTATGTTATAACCAGACGTCATAGCTTCACAACAGCTATTACTGCCTCAGAGCATGCAACCGCAAAATTTCAGCTCGTGACATCGCTTGACATCTTGATTCCACTTTACAAAGTCCTGCCGTGCACTGCAAGTGTCAAATACATGCACTTGATAGCCTTCTTTCTCTCATCATATCTCTTTTTGTCTTCTGCTAAAAGACAGATAATAGCTGTTAAACGATTAATGAATGATCTGAGGATATAATGGGAGAATAGCTAGGATTGGGAAGACAGGAGGAATATTTTTCAGTCAATCAATTCTTCATCGAAGAGAAACCTTGTATCTGTATTCCTAATCCACTTGAAAGGATCCAGTTAACAATACCACTTCATCATTTCACCATCTCTGGTTCTTCTAATACTTTTCCTATGGATGTTCTTGTTTCTTTTCCCTTCTTTTGCTGTTTTTTTGCCTAAAGATTGTTAATCTGTAACATCTACCCTTGGAGGAGGGTAGATGTTACAGATTACAAAGCATCAACTAAGGCTTTCTGCTTTTCCACAGATGCTTTTTTGGGTATTTAGAGTTTCTTTTTTAAAAACTATTTTTGTTTTCCGACAACTTGATTGGTTATCAAAACACTGACCAAAATAAAATCTGTCTAACTTTGGCTTTTGCGAAAAGTACATAATGCATATTAAGACCACGGTTTTGCACAAGCTATTTTAATTCAATGTTAGGTGAAAAAAGTGAATTCATTAGAAAATGTAATTCGAAAGCCACGTACAAAAGTCGATTCTATAATAAAATGTACAGATTAACTTGACCTTTGAAAATTATATGAACGGTATCGTAGCTAAGTTAATTTTTTTGGAAGAAAGAATGTGAGATAAATTTTATGCTACTTAAATTGTAGATAGTCAGTCAATACCTTAAAGAACAGTCCTCTGACAAAAGATACAAGGGAGAGCAGAAATTGGTTTCTATTTGAAGAAACCAATTTGTTCTTTTCCCTTCTTCCTAATCAATTATAAAAAGTCATGAGAAGTAAGTGTCACACCCTTTCAAAGCACCCCAATAATAATGAATTCATAATGAACAAAAATAAACAATTTTAGCTTAGTTCAATGTGATAGTAAGTGAATAACACAATACCTTTAGGAGTTATTTTATAGATAATACTATAGATAGTTAGCACATTTTTGAAATGTGTTCACTGCAACACTAGGACAATAACACTGTCCAATGGCGTCTGATATATTCAAAGCCGAAAGAGCAGATGAGGTCGCGGTTTGGTATCTATCCCAAAAATGGCATCTCTGGCAGTATAGAACTGAAGTGGGAGCGTGCATTTTAGATTCAATTTTCTGAAATGGGGCTTAAACCCGTAACCTTTTGACTCAGGATGAGTGTGCTACACCATGCTAAATAGAGACCCAGTCCTCTTTACACACAACCAGATTCAAGTCATGCAAGCGATCAGAGAAGAGCTAGCACAGCATTCACCACAAGCTGGAAGTGCTTATGCCTTGTATAATTTTGACGTATACTACTGATTCAGAACTCCCCTTTCCATGCTAGCAAGAGCCCCAATAAAATCAAATGATGGAATCGGTCACATCATTAAGACACTGGGATGTTTTTAAATATATGATACCAAAAGAGGCAAGGAAGGAGATTGCTGGTGCCTTGACAGAGATCTTTGTAACCTCTTTATTCATAGGCAAGGTCAAAGAAGACTGGAGAACAGCCAATGTTGTTCTGTTGTTTAAGGATAACAGGGATAATCCAGGAAATTATAGATCAATCAGCCTTACATAAGTGGTAGGGAAATTCTTAGGGAAGGTTCTTAGGGACAGGATTTGCTCATATTTGGAGAAGAATAGACTTATTAGGGATAGTCAGCATGGATTTATGTCAGGACGTCTAATCTCACAAACCTGATTGAGTTTTTTGAGTAAGCAACAAAGATGATTGATGGGTATAGGGCAAAGAATGTTGTCTAAATGGACTTTATTGAAGCATTTGACAACGTCCCTCCATTGTAGGCTGCTCCAAAAGGTTAGGTCACATAGCCTCCATGGTGAGTTGGCAAGTTGGATACAAAATTGGCTTGGTCATAAAGGTTAGAGGATAGTTGTGGACAACTTTCTGACTGAAGTTGATGAGAGGCATTGATACAGTGGATAGCCAGAGACTTTTTCCCAGGGCGCAAATGACTGTTATGAGGGGGCATAATTTTAAGGTAATTGGAGAAAGGTATAGGGGAGATGTCAGAGGTAGGTGGGCATGTGGAACACGCTACCGGCAGTGGTAGTGGAGTCAGATACTTTAGAAACTTTTAAGTGACTCTTGGATAGGCACATGGATGATAGTATAATGTAGGGTATGTAGGGTAGTTCGATCTTAGTAGGTCGGCATAACATCGTGGGCCAAAGGGCCTGTACTGTGCTGTACTGTTCTATGAAGGTATGTGACCAGTGGTGTTCCTTAAGGATCAGTGCTGGGACCTCTGTCGTTTGTAATATATATAATTTGGATGAAAATGTAGGTGGTCTGATTAGTAACTTTGCAGACGACACAGAAGTCGGTGCAGTTGTGGATAGTGACAAAGGTTATCAAAGGATATAGTAAGATATCTTTGTTCTGTGCTGTAGATCTGACTCTGATACAGGCCATCTGGAAAGTTGGGCAGAGAAATGGCAGATGAAGTTTAATGCAGACAAGTGGGAGGTGATGGTATGTTGGGAGGTGAAATGCAAGAGGAAAGTATACAATAAATAGCAGGACACTTACGAGCATTGATATATAGAAGAATCTTGGGATTCAAGTCCATAGCTCCCCAAAAGTGGCAACACAAGTGGATAAGGTGGGAAGAAAAGTATGCTTGACTTCATCAGTCAGAGCACTGAACATAAAAGTTAGCAAGACATGTTGTATCTGTACAAAACTTTAGTTGGCCACATTTCGAGTACTGTTTGCGGTTCTGGTCAACACACTAAAGGATGGATGTGTAGGCTTCGGAGAGGGTGCGAACGCGGCTTACCAGAGTGTTGCCTGGATTGAACTGAATGAGGGGAGATTGGACAAATTTGGATCGTTTTCACTAGAGCATTGTAGGCTGAAGGTGACCTGGTAGAACTAGATAAAACTATGAGAGTCATGGTTAGGGTGGATATTTGGAGTTTCTTTCACAGAGTGGAAATGTCAAATACAAGGGGGCATAGGTTTAAGGCAAGAGTGGGAAAGTTTAAAAATGTGAGAGAAAAGTCTTTTTTTATTTACACAGGTGATAGGTGCCTGATATTCATGACTAGGGGAAGTGATAGAAGCAGAGACCTCAGCAATGTTTAAGAGGCACGTAGAGACACATGAACAGGCAGGGAATCGAGGGATACGGACCATGTGCATGAAGATGGGATTAGTTTAGAATGACATCATGGTCAGCACAGATATTGTGGGTGTAAGGGCCTGTCCCTGTGCTGTACTGTTCTATGTTCCAAGAAATTAATGCTTTCCTTGTGTAATTTGGCGTTAGGTTTAATAGAGGCGTGATAATTATCAAGGATATTAATTAATTATCCTAATTCTCCAAATACTCCAAAATATAGAAAAAATATTCTTACTATATGACTGCATCACCTAATAAATGAGTTAATGAGAATAAAAAGAACCCCTCAAAATGAAAGACTTCAAGGAAATGTCAAGAGCAGCCTTTGGAAATAAAATAAAATTGTTCCCTGTTAATGACATGTTGAAGTAGACAGCTTGGTTTCTCCAGAAGGTACTGGACATAAAAGTACTTCTTAAAATATTCATCAATTGGTATCAAACATTTGTTGATCCTCATCTTGCTGAATTAATTCAGCAAGATAAGCCTGCCTTTATTCAAGAAGATCTGCATGCATCTCACCGGCCAAGTAAACGCTACGAGATCAATCCAACCAAGATGTTTGTTCAAAGTAACTTTTCCAAAAAAACTCCCTGCTGATGGACCCTGTTAAGTACACCACTGTTATTCTTGGAATTCTATTTGCTATTTATTTTCATCAGTCTGCCTGGATTTCACATTAACTGACTCAGAGCATCACAACTCAGCATCCTTTCACAGCACAGTTAAGCATAAAAAAGATGACAAATTCACCAATTTTCTTGACTGAAGTCCCCCATAGCAAGACTTAGCAGCTAGCAACAAAAAAAAATCCTGTGACAAATTAATAACTAGTCTCGGACATTCATAAGTTTCAATACTGTAAAACAGAAGAGGTAGATATTTCTGCTTCTGTGCTCATCAATTGTGAACTTCCTTTCAATAAATTTAATAGATGGAAAACGTGGGGTCTGGCAAGCATAAAAGCAAGATTTATAACTCCGATTATTTTCTTCTTTTGCACAGTTGGAAAAGATACATAATTGCTTTTGATAAGGAGTGAATTAAAACATTGCCACTTCTCTCTGCCCAGATATGGTGTTTCTCCTATTGGGAGAAAATGTCAGTTTTTATCTTATATGTATTTTAGGTTTGGCTGCGGATATTTATATTGATCTATGTTTAATGAAAACAGCAATCTCTTCCGCTCACTCCATAGTTTGATGCCACAAGTCTCACCCATCTTGATGTTTTACTTGATAAATATAACTCTGTACATATAAAGCAAATTAGAACTGTTTTCCCAAGGTTTAACAAGGTTTTCCAAATGCCAAATACTCTGGAAAATAGAAAATTAATTATAAACAACTGCACCACACAGAAAACGTTCTCTGGATGAGCACAGCACCAACAACACTCAAGAGCTTGACACCATCCAGGCCAAAGCAGCCCACTTGATTGACACCACATCCATAAACATTGCTCAGTAGCAGCACTTAAGTACTATCTACAAGACGCACGACAGATCTTCACCAAAGATCCTTAAACAGCATCTTCCAAACCCACGACCACTTCTATCAAGAGAGACAAGAGCAACAGATCCATGGGAACATCACTACCTGCAGTTCCACTCCAAGCCACACGCCATCCTGACTCCAAAATATATTTGTTCCTTTAATAACACTGGGTCAAAATTCTGGAATCCTTCCTAAATGGCATTGTGGGGTTTTCTACATCACATGGACCACAGTGGTTCAAGGAGGCAGCTCACCACCCCCTTGTCAGGGGCAACCAGGGATGAGCAATAATGGTCCAGCCGGTGACACCCACATCCCATCAGCGAATAGGAAAAAAGACCAATAATAACTCAATAATGAAGGCATTCAACAGGCCAGGAGTCAAAGGTAGACTGAACGGCGGAGTCATAAAATGAAGTTGATTAGGAGAAAGTAATAGAGATTATTGCAAGTTAAAATTGTGAGGTGACTATAGGTGTTCATCATCATTCACATGTAACTGATACAGTAGCATGAAGCATGGTGTTAATGCATGTTTGAACATAAATATCCAGCTATGGATAACTAGCTGTGCAAGTAGGCATATTTCATGACTAGTTTTGCAGAATTTACTGTCTGCCCACCACTGACAAACACAATGTTGTACTGTTGCTGCATTTGCAGGTGGACATAAGTGCACAGAAAGTTGAGTCATTACTTCAAGTATAAGTAACCTTTTAATAGCAAGATAATTCTTGAATAACTCTCAAATTGAAAATCATGTGTACGACAGTGGAGTTCCATTTTTTCAGGTATTAATTGTTAGAGATTAGAAATTTTATATTTTTTACATCAAAACTTTGTCGCATTTCTTTTATGTTTTTCTGCTTTAATACAAGCATTTTCCCTCTCTCCTTTTATTTCTTTTTTGTACTTGATTTGGCATTGAATGCATCCACTCTATACTTTTTTCTTTGTCCTTGCTTTCTATTTCTCATTCCTACCATCTGTTTAAGGGGATGTACAGTTGATTAACCGAAAATAAAAGTTGCTGGAGGTCACAGTGGATCAGGCAGCATCTATGGAGAGAAAGCAGGCTAAGGTTTCGAGTCTAGATGACTCTTCATCAGAGCTCTGGTTCTTGATTTCTCTGCCAACCACAAAATTCCGATTCTGGCATTTTATTCTTTTCCTCGATCTCCTCCCTCTGACTCCTTGCATAGGTCCCAATCCCCTGTTATTTTAGTTTAAAGCCTTCCAATCACTCTAGCAATTGCTTCCACTTGGACATTAGTCTCTGTTCTGCCCGGGGTGACACGTCCAGTTTTTACTGATCCTACCTTTCCCAGAACCAGTTCCAATGCTCCAGAAATCTGAAGCCCTCTCCCTTGCACCATATATTGATCCACATTTTCATTTGACATATCATACTATTTCTACACTGACTAGCACATAATGTTGGTAATAATCCTGAGATCATTATCTTTGAGGTCTTATTTTTCAACTTATTTCTTAATTCCCTATATCCTGCTTTCATGTTAAAACAAAAGAGTGAGGTCCTATTTGTTTATACCAATATGTATCATGACTGCGAGCTGTTCACCATCCATCTCCAGAATACATGGTAGCCACTCAGATGTCCTTGACCTTAAGACGAGAGAGGCAACATACCATCCTGGAGTCTTGTTTGTGGCCACGGTAATGCCTGTCTATTCCTCTTGCAATTGAGTCTCCTATAATTATTACACTTGCACGGTTTTTACTCCTTTATGCAGCAGAGCCAACTGTGGTAGAATGAATTTGGTTCTTGCTGTTTTCCTTTGAGAGGTCTTTCCTTTCAGTCGTATTCAAAGCAACAGGAAATTCCTGTTGTCTGTGGAGTCGTAGCTTGTATTGTGACCACCTCCCTATACTTGCTGTCCATGATACTCTCTGCCTTGCAGACGCTCCACAGTGACCCCAGCTGCCTCTCTAGCTCCAAAACCAGGCTTCCAAGAGCTGCAGCTGGAGACACTTCCTGCATAGCTGCTGGCCCTGGACACTGGAACTGTGCACGGTTTCTCATATTCTCATATCGTCATATCCGGAATGACCAACGGGGAGTTCCAAACCACAATATATAGGAAGGCAAACCACACTGACCAAATCCTCAATTTCCAAAGCAATCACCCCAACCTCCACAAACAAAGCTGTGTTAGGACACTATTCAAACGAGCCACAACTCACTGCAACATGCCAGAACTACGCAGGAAGGGGGAAGAGCACCTATACAAGGTCTTTGCCAACAATGGATATCCCAACAACTTCATCCGCAGGTGCCTACTGGATAGACAACGCCAAGAGGACACAGTACGCCCCAATACACTGGCCACGTTACCCTATATCAAGAACATATCAGAACTGACAATGAGACTCCTGCGACCACTAGGAATCATAATAGCACACAAACCCAGGGCCATACTACAACAAACACTCACAAGAACGAAAAGATTCCATACCCATGACATGCAGGACCATCATAGTTTACAAAATACCTTGCATTGACTGCAACAAACATTACATCAGTCAGACCGGAAGGAAACTAGGCATCAGAATACATAGCAAAACAACATGATAACCTTTCCCTCATTTCAATGCACTGGGACAATGAAAGCCACCAATTTAACTGGGACAACGTGACCAGCTTAGCTCAAGCCAACCACAGATGTGCACGGGAATTCCGAGAGGCCTGGTTTCCAACCCATAATTCAATCAACAAATATGTGGAATTAGAACCCATATACAAACTCATGAAGAACAGAACCGGAAGTGACACAACCCAAACTTAACAGACTGAATCATATAAATGCCAAGCAGAGTAGAAGAACATCGCTTCATCAGAGGCCGCACTGATGATGTCATCTAGCATGGTGACAAAACGTCTATACGATAACCAGCCAGCTCAGCGAGCAAGCCAACAACCTCACCCACAACCCAAGCTACAATTCTTCACAAGAACCTTAAATGAGAGAATTTCTCATCTAAATGCTCAGTCACGTAGTGGATTCAGAGGCTAGGATACTGAATTTAAATACAGGAAACTACGACAGTATGAGGCACAATTTTGCTATGACAGATTAAGGGATATTACCTAAACAGGTGACTGTGGAAAGGCAATGGCAGTCATTCAGAGAGCACATGGGTGAACTGCAACAATTGTTTATTCTGTCTGGCACAAAAGTAAAATGGGAAAAGCTGTCAAATCATAACTTACAAAAGAAATTAGAGAAAGCATCAGATTCAAGAAAGGGACTTACAATTGGCCAGAAAAAAAAAGAACAACAGACCCAAGGAGTGGGAGATGTTTAGAATTCAGCAAAGTAGGACAAAGAAATTGATTAAGAAAGGGAAAATAGAATATGAGAGTAAGCTAGTGGGGAATGTAAAAACTGACTGTAAAAACTTCTATAGGTATGTGAAGAGAAAATGATTGGTGGAAACAAACGTAAGCCCCTTACCAGTCAGAAACAGGGGAACTTATAAAGAGGGGTGGAACAAAGAAATGGCCAACCAACTGAGTACATACTTTCGTAAATGAGGTCACAAATACCATTCCGGAAATGTTGGGGAACACAGGGTTTAGTGAGACAGTGGAACTGAAGGAAATCAGTACTAATAGGGAAATGCTTTTGGTATGTTGGCCTTTATAGTGGAAAGATTCAAATACAGGTACAGGGATGCCTTACTGTAATTGTAGACCTTGGTGAGATCATATCTGGAATATTATTTGCAATTTGGTCACTTTATCTGAGGAAGGATATTCTGCTGTAGAGGAACTGTAGCAAAGGTTTACCAGACAAATTCCTTTCATGCAGAAGGTGGTTCGTGTGTGGAATGAACTTCCTGAGGAAGTGGTGGATGTGGGCACAGTTACAACTTTTAAAAGACACTTACATAAGTACATGTATAGGAAAGATTTGGAGGGACATGGGCCAGGAGCAGGCAGGTGGACTAGTTTAGTTTGGGACTATGTTTGGCATGGACTGGTTGGACCAAAGGGTATAGTTCCAAGCTGTATGACTCTATATTTGTTGGGAGTTTGGAAGAATGATGGAGAATCTCAGAAACCTATAAAATTCTAACAGGACTAGACAGGTTAGAATAGGAAGGATGCTCCCAAAGGCGAGGGGTTCCTCCAAAAGGCAAAAAAGCTATAGTAAAGGTCTTTCTCAACCCAATGTTCACTCCCATTTTATCCAAAACTACACCATTTATTTGCACAGGCAGCCTCACCAAATTTCAAGCGAGATGGGTAAGTGTTCTTGACTGTGTGACTATCAACTAACTATACAGATTTGGGCCCTACCATTCTCACTGGTGACAAATAATAACATACATATAGTTGAGAAAAATCTGACTCTGCCATGGAAAATGGCCCAAAACCAAAACAAGCACTTCCAGTTAAAAAAAAAAATCTAGATTCAAGGGTATGGAGTCAGAGAACTGCCAGGAAAATAATAATCAAGACAGCTGAACACAGATTGCAGGCAGGATAGCATGTTAAGCCAAATCTTCTACCTAGTTAAGCAGTATTGAGGACAATTTTTTTTTTTTTTTTTTAAATCCAGGACCTGGGCAATGAAGATCCCATTTTAATGTCTAATTGTTGGCATTCCCAAAAGCCAGGAAAAGAACAGACCAATGTCCTTGCATTAGGAAAATCAGCAATCTTCATTACCCCAGACAGAAGGATGAACTGAATGCGACCATGTGTCCACAGAAAGAACAAAGAACTACAGCAATTGGCTACCTCTTTCTCCATCCTATTTCCACAAATTTAAATACCTTAGGCATTTAACAAGTAGATCAAAGAGATGACAATATCACAAAGTAGTGCCTCTTAACCTTTGCAGATTTAACATTTCCTGAGGTTTAAATAATCACAAGACTTACTGAAATAACAAATGTACCTCTTGTAACAAAAGTAACACATCAGCTGAGGAAAGAAATATTGATGTCTCTCCTACCAAGCCCAACTGAGTGCAAAGATGACCCATACCTCCCTCAAATATTAGCCAAAATAAGCATCAAACCCTCTAACCAGTACAGTTACACCATAGGGATACATGAAAACCAGCAAAAAAAACCTCCCATGAGAGAAGAGAGGTATACGCACCATGTGCAAGTAGACAGGGTTAATTTAGAATAGCATCATGGTCAGCACAGAAATGGTGAACTAAAGGGCCTGTTCCTGTGCTGTATTGTTCTATGCTTTATGACTGATCAGTATGCAAGTAATTAACTAACGCTTACACAGATCAGGGGTAAAAAAAAATCTAAAAGCAGTGGCAAACTACAGTGAACCCACAAATCATCACCTCTGGCAGGCACATTTGCTCTAATCTCAACCAGCAGGTATTAAGTAACACCATTTAAATATGGTAACTGAATGAACATAACAACAAGAGTAGGCTGTTCAAACACCCACCCTGCCAAAAGCCTGTTACGGTTGCTTTGTATCTCAATTCTATTTACCATTCTTTCCCTAGATCTTTGGATACACTTCGAAGACAAAAATCCATCTAATTCCAATTTGAAAATCTCAACTGGTTCCAGCATTCACATTAAATTGAGGAAGACAGTCCTGGATTTCCACTTCTTGTGAAAACTTTCTCCATTTTACTCCAATTAACCTCATTCTGAACATAAAATTACACAGCCCTGCTCTGGATTTCTTTTTTTGAACACATGCCATAGGCAAACATTTATGAACTCGTCTTATTATTTCAATACTTGAAATGTTTATAGCATTTGAGGCACTCCAGTTGTTTCCCATAGTGATATGCACAATGCTGTGTGTCAAGGACATGTACATACATGGAATGTGAAGTGATGATGCTGCCACTCATATTGAATTATCACTATTGTGAACTGCTATTTTTCTATATATAATTATCTGAAAATCCTTGGCCAGAGTCTAGGAAAACTGCATTGAACTTACCAGGGTAATGTCCCTTGAAGCAGCTGCAGCACTCATGTGTAAACTCGGTTGTCTGACAGAACTGCTACAATCCAGAGCTCGAGCAAATGTACCCACAGCACTGACAGAGAAAAGAGACAAGGGAATGATTCAAAGAGTTTTCTGTTTGTACGTTATCCTCGAGGGCTTATGCAAACCTTGTTGGTAGATAATCAGGATATGCTTTTCCTTTAGATTACTAGCATCTACAGTATTTTGCTTTTTGTAATGAGATTTTACTTTGCTTTTGCGTGGGCGTGCTGCATAAGCATAGGCAACTTATTTTACACCAAACAATTTTCAGGGCACTTAGGTAGCACTCATGTTCCTAGTTATTTAGTGTGGAGTTGGGGCAGAGATAGAAAATGTTTCTGCAGGAGCCAAAGTATATGCTTAGCTACCTTTGCATTTCAACTTGTATATGAAAAATAAAAATACTTCAGATTGGGGTTTGTAAACTATTGCAATATGGATAACAGCATTTTGTTTTGTGTCCTTCAATAACTTCATAACAAAGTTCAACTGAAGAGTTTTCTATTAAAAAATAACGTAAAGGTGAAATAAATGCATTTTTTTCATATTACTTAAGGATAAGATGGGTCACTTTATTTGACTATAAGAACATATGGCACAAAAGCAGCTATTCAACCCAATGAGTCAATGACTGTATTTATGTACCAGTGAAGCCATTGATTTGAGATACACTTCCTCACAACTGTTAAAACATGTTGTCTTTATGATGTTATAAATTTTGTTTTTAAGGAATATTATTTTGCATTGAGAACAAGCAAACAAAACAAAGTCAGTGAAGAACTGAACAAAATAATGTCACCAAATTGACTAGTTGGTATTGATGGTTGTCCATTGTCTATATTTTAATAACTGTTCAAATAATTTTACAGATAAGTGCTAATTGGGAGGTGAGGTGATTTGAACCAATCGAAAAATTGTACACTGTATAAACAGTTCAAAAATTTTGCCATGCCACAAAATCATTTCCCATGTCCATTAATGCACAACAGATATGAGGTTCTTAAACTATACAGACCTAAAAATGTAGCATTTTCAACAATTCTGACGACTTCTAAGTTTTAAAATGGCCAGCAATGTTGGCTGATTTAAAAAGAGCTGATCAAAACTATTAAAATGTTAAAACATCGATTGGTATAATATAATAATTCAGAGCATAGGTTCTTAAGTACAGCTACTGGGTTTAACTGGAGCTTGAACTTGGAGTACTACAATTAATGCCAATGCCTGCAGGTTTAATTAAAATTCTTACTCCTGATGATCCCTGCTGGAATGTGTATGTGCAGGTAATAATAAAAATAGTATCTGATGTACTTGTATTTTTAACATATTAGCACATGTGGCATGTATCACAGTGTTCATACTGATTCACAATTATAAACTTATTAACAATTAACTATGTACAGTAATATGATGTCTCAGATTTACATCACCACACACGCATACACATAGTCTGAGTTATATGCTTAGATGCTATACTACATAAATAGTTGATAGGTGGTTAACAGACTGATTAGCATACTGGCTGCTTGCTAAACAACTGAGAAGAGTTCTACAGAGAATAAGTTAGAGACTTTATACTAGAACACCACATATTCTAATATCATCCAGCTCTCTTAAAGGTACAGTGCCTTCCTGAAATCTGTGCAATAATACAACAGTATCTATCTCAGCTCTGAAATCTTCTTTCTCCACAGTCAAAAATCTTTCCAAAACTCTCCTTCAAATATCTGTGCACAAACGGGTGAAGC
>NC_063340.1:60486475-60614831 GCF_021869965.1 Rhincodon typus
CTGAGGAAAAATCCTTTTTGCTGCTTAAAATGCTTCTTTGATTAATTGTTTCTCCAATGTCTTTCTCATAGATACAACACAGGAGAAGGGAGGCAGTTGTAGCTCATTATAAAGTTCAAGAATTGCTCTGGGTTAGAAACCATGAAGAATTCAATCATAAGAGTTCAGAGAGACAGTCTGATCTGGCTTGTTTTCAGTCAACAGAGTAGACATTGCTTCAAGGAGTCACAGACATGCAGAAATGGCGTCTTTCTTAGAGATATGACATCATTTTCTAGTCCCATTGTATTGCTGCTCCAGCTATAAAGCTACAACACTGTAGGACAGTGAAGAATTAATGAAAGATTTACAAAGAAATATTTATATTTTAATTAAACTATTTTTGTGCTAGATCTTGAATCTGGTAATAATGTCGATTCCACACATTTTGTGTCATTTCCTGACATATCTGTACACCAATTTAATTCACTATCTGGGAAAATGGCTTTCTTTTCTACGCTGAACTTGCTCCATCAGCATCTCCTCAACAGTTTTCAAAATCTGCTGGAATCTGTGCCCAGACACGTCAGGGAAGCTTCATTGACTGTTAAGGTTACAAAACAATGCACCTCTCTTTTAAGAAGACTTAGCTTCCATAGCCCTCTGTGGCAATAGCTTCCACAGATTCACCACCATCTGTCTGAAGAAATTCTTCCTGATCTCAGTTCTAAAGGGTAATCCCTTAACTCTGAGACCATGCCCTTGTGTCCTGCATAAGGCCTTAAGAATTCACTGTTGAGTGCTCTCTTTCCTGCCTCTTAACTGGCAAGTTTCTCATGGAGGGCTCATTTCAAGATGGCAGTTCATTTTTACCATAAAAACCTCAGCCATACCTTGTCACAAGTTTAGAACTCGGAAATTAGAAGCTGTAAGTAAAAATGGTTTTATACCTCAAAACCTGAAAACGCATATGATACAGTGATAAAAGTTTTGAACAATTTCCTTTCACTCTTGGAATCCTAGATGAGATTATCTCAGATAATTGGTCACAGTTTGGAAGGCATCTTTTGGGAAATTTGTTACTAATATGTCACAACCTCTGGAAAAGCTGAAACGGCAGTCAGGACTATCAAGATGTTACTGACCAAAATCATTGACTGGGACTTAGCCTTAATGTACCATAAGGCCATAAGATATAAGGGCAAAATTAGGCCATTTGGCCATTGAATCTGCTGTGTCATTCAATCACGGCCGATAAATTGCACAACTCCATTTTTTTTTGCTTTCTCCCCATAACCTTTGATCCTCTTACTAATCAAGACCTATCTATCTCCATCTTAAATCCACTCAATGACTTGAAGTCTTTCTGTGGCAATGAATTCCACAGATTCCCCACCCTCTGAATAAATTCCTCCTCATCTCAGCTCTAAAGAGTTGTAACTCAAGGCGGCGCCTTGAGTCCTAGTCTCTTTTACTAGGGGAAACATCTTCTCTACATTCACTCAATCTAGCCCTCTCTCTATTCTGCAACTTCAATAGGATCCCCTCCACCCCCATCCTTCTAAACTCCATCGAGTACAGACCCAGAGTCCTCAACAGCTCGTCCTATGTCAATATTCTTCCAGGATCATTCTTGCAAACTTCCTGTGGACCCCCTCAAAGGGCAACACATCCTTCCTCAAATACAGGGCCCAGAACTGCTTACAATATCCCAAACACAGTCTGACCAGAGTATGAAACAGCCTTATATTCTAGGCCTCTCAATATGCATATGCCTTCTTAAAAGCCAGCTGAAGCTACATTTTAACCTTCAAGGAATCTTGAACTAGGGCTCCTAAGTATATTTGTGCTTCAAATTTTTGAAACCTTTCCTTATTTTGAAAATAGTTAATGCCTTTATTCTTCCTACTAAAGCGCATAACCTCACACGGTATTCCGTTTGCCACTTCTTTGCCCACTCTCCCATCCTGTCCAAGTCCTTCTGCAGCACCCCTGTCTTCTCAACACTACCTGTCCCTCTACCTACCTTTGTGACATCTGTAAACTTATCAGCAATGCCCTCAGTTCCATTGCCCAGATCGTTAATGCATTACGAGAATAGTTGTTGCCCTGACACTGAACCCTGCAGAACTCCACTAGTCACCAGCTTCCATCCTGAAAAAGACCCGTTTAACCCACTCTTGGCCTTCTGCCAGTCAGCCAATCCTCTATCTATGCCAGTACCTTGCCTGTAATGCAATGGGCTCTTTTTGTTTTAAGAATCCTTACAGTGCAGTAGCCGTTCGGCTCATCAATTCCACACCAACCTTCTGAGTAGCATCCCACCAGATCCCTGTAACCCTGCATTTCCCATAGCTTATCCACCTAGCCTGCACATCCCTGGACACTATGGGCAATTTAGTATGGCCAATCCACCTAACCTGCACATCTTTGGACTATGCGAGAAAACCAGAGCACCCGGAGAATGTGCAAACTCCCTACAGACAGACACATGGGGGTGGAATTGTACCCAGGTCGCTGGCACTGCTAACCACTGAGCCACTGTGCCACTCAATCTTATCTTATTTAGCAGCCTCCTTTGTAGTACCTTGTCAATAGCCTTCTCAAAATCCAAATTGATCACGCCCACTGGTCTCTCCTTTGCCTAACTTGCTTGTTTCCGCCTCAAAGAATTCCTATCAGGTTTGTCAGCGCTTGACAAAACTGTGCTGACTCAGCCTATTTTACCATGTGTTTCCAAGTACTTGGAAATCTCAACCTTTATAATGGACTCTAAAATCTTACCAATGACTGAGGTCAGGCTAACTGAGTTAAAAATTTTCCATCTTTTTCTTCACTCTCTTTTTAAATAGAGGTGTTATTGTTAGCCATTTTCCAGGCCTCTGGGACCCTCCCTGACTCCAGTGATTCCAATGTCTCCACAATCTCCTCAGCTATCTCCTTCAGTACCTGGAGTGTAGTCCATCTGGTCCAGGTAATTTATCCATTTTCAGACCTTTCAACTTCCCCAGCACCTTCCCCTTAGTGATGGCCGCAGCACTCACCTCTTACCCCGGCTCTTTTGAAGTTCTGGATGCTACTGGTGTCATCCACTGTGAAGACTGAAGCAAAGTACCTGTTCAGTTCCTCCACCATTTCTTTGCTCCCCATTACTTCTTCTCTAGCCTCATTTAGTAGCAGTCCAATGTCCACCCTTGCATCTCTCTTATCTTCTTTACATGTTAAAAATTCTTGCAGTCTTCTTTTATATTACTAGCTAGCTTACTTCCCCACCTTATTGCTTTTTTAAGTTATCCCAGCAATATTCACCACATTATATGCTTTCTCTATTGCTTCAATGCTGTCCTTGATTCTTGTCAGCCATGGTTACAACATCGTGTCCTTGGTATGTTTCTTCATTCTTGTGATAAACTTCCTCTGTGCTTCCCAAATTATCCGCCAGAAACTCCTGCCATTGTTGTTCCACCATCTTCCCTGATAAGCTTCCTCTTCCAATCAACTGTGGCCAGCTCCTCCCTCAAAGGCTTGGATTTTTTTCGCTGGAGTGTAAGGGTTTGAGAAGAGACCTTATAGAAGTTTATAAAATAACGAGGGGTACAGATAGAGTTAATGGTAGTTGTGTTTTCTTGAACATGGGGGAATTTCAAGATTAGTGGGCACATTTTTAAGGTGAGAGAAGAGAGATTTAAAAAAGGACATGAGGGCCAAATTTCTTATAGAGTGTGGTTCACATGTGGAATGAACTTCCTGAGGAACTGGTGGATGTTAGTACAATTTCAATATTTAAAAGACATTTGGATAATTACATGAATGGGAAAGGTTTGGAGGTATGTGGGACAAGAGTAGGCAGGTGGCATTATTTTAGTTTGGGATTATGTTTAGCCTGGACTGGTTGGATTGAAGGGTCCATTTCTATGCTGTATGACTCTATGTCTTTGCATTTAACTTTACTCAATTGTAATATCATTACATCTGATTCCAATTTCTCCCTCTCAAACTGCTGGATGACTTCTTTCATATTATGGCCACTGCACCCTAGGGGTTCCTTCACCTTAAGCTCCCTAATCAAGTCTGCCACATTATACATCAATAAATCCAGAATTGCCCATTCCCTAGTAGATGACCACAAGTTGCTCCAAAAATCCATCTCATAGATAGTTGACAAATCGCCCATCTGTGCCAACTTGAATAACAATGCAGGGAGATCTGTGATGTCAACACAATGGTTGAATCTGTCCACCAGACTCTGGCAGAAAGCGTGGAGATGGAAATACTTTCAGTTCAATATTTTCAGTTAAGAATGTTCAAAATCGAAAATGTACTTGGTAGAAGATATAGAGATAGGATTTAAGGAAATATGCAGATAAGCCGCTGAGGTTTGCAGTGTCAGTGGCATCAGAACCTTGTGGAACAGACTCTGTTAAATAATTGGAACTAGATTCACTGAGGACAGAGATAGCTACTGTTTGGCTATCCTGGATGTAGTGTAAATAAATATTGTTTAAATAAACACACTGATGACTGGCCTGAGAATTTCTGAACCGACAACCACACAACAAATTGCATGTGAAACCACTTCTTTAAATGGGACATGGTGATCTATTGTGGTCTGATACCTATAGTAAATCAGCAGAACATATCTACTTAAAACAAGGTACCTGCATCTAGAATTTCAAGAAGGGTGATGGCCATGCCTTTGCAGGAGGCACATTGTGATTGGTACACTAACCACAAAGTCTTAGATCCTAGTTATAGGCAACAGCTTACAGCAACTGGTGGGAGAAAATAGTTGACTTTCTCTGTGCTTTAGATATTTTTACTACAGAGAGTGACACACACAACCTGCCCTTCCGACAGTCTGAAGGTTTCTCCCCACATCATTCATACCTACAAGCTGTTCAGCTACCCAGGAATGAAGTAGAGTGTTGTCACCAGGCTGATGACCTTTGCTATCCACAGATAATCATAACTATACAAGCAAATCATCTACAATGCAACAATTCCTTCCACAGTCCTTAATTTTTAAAGTAGTCTTTTCTTCCATTTTAGTCCACAATGCAAAAATATCAAATGATACAGTCTTTACAATGTCTCTTTGGTGTCACAAGTTTCTGCCATGTGTCTTCATGTCACTGAACAGTCCGATTTGTAACATGTAGATTTTTGGGCACATGGAGTAGGACAACCCTTGAGGCACTGGAATCTGGAGAGCCAAATTTGATTCCTTCCCTTTCTTTCTCTGCCACCACCCTTCCTCATCATTAAAATGTTCAAACTCAAGCATGATGCATTTGACAGACAAAATGTCATGACTTTGAACAACTTACGGCAAGCTCCTCCAAATATCAAAGCTGCTGTATTTTAAGGAGAGCCACAGAGTGTCTTTGTATCCTTCATCTTCTCTTGGAACATTGACCATGTGTGAGCTAAGAAAACAAGACCTGGCAGGGGAGATACTTTCAGCTACTCCACTGTATTTGTTTTGCAGGAGTGTTGCCAGAATGCTTGTAGAGTTGGCTTTGAGAAGGACACTGTGTCAAGAAAATGGTTCATAAACCCAAATTACTTCAGGATATATTAAACGTTTAACATTTTTTTTAAAAGAAAGACATACAAGCCAAAAAATAGGAACATAGGAAACAGGAGTAAGCTATTCAATCTCTCAAGTCTTTCAGCCATTCAATGAGATCATGGCTGATCTGTGGCCTAACTCCATAGATCTACCTTTGGCCCATTTTCCTCAATTTTCCTCCATTTTGCTAAACAAAAGTTACCTGTCTCAAATTTAAAATTAACAACTAATATAGCATTCACTGCCAACGTGGAAGAGAGGTCCAAGCATCTACCAACCTTTGTGTGTAGTAGTGCTTCCTAACATCTCTCCTGAATGATCTGGCCCTAATTTTCAGACTGTGCCCTGTAGTTCTAGAATCCCCAACCTGTGGAAATAGTTTATTTTTTTATTCATTAACAGGATGAAGGCATTGATGGATAGGCAGCATTTATTGCCCATCCCTAATTGCCCAGAGGGCAGTTCAGAGTCAACCACATTGCTGTGGGTCTGGAGTCACATGTAGGCCAGACCAGGTAAGGATGGCAGTTTCCTTCCCTAAAGGACATTAGTGAACCAGACGGGTTTTTCCTGACAGTTGACAATGGATTCATGGTCATCATTAGACTCTTAATTCCAGATATTTGTTGACTTCAAATTCCACCATCTATCATGGCAGGATTTGAACCCAGGTCCCCAAATCGTTATCTGGGTCTCTAGATTAACAGTCCAGTGATAATACCACTAGGCCAACGCCTCCTCTATCTTTATCTAGTCCTGTCTTTTCCTGTTAATATCTTGAAGACTTTGATCAGATCACCCCTTAACCTTCCAAATTCTGGAGAGCACAGTCTTAATTTATATAATCTCTCCTCATAAATTAACCCCTGAAGTCTAGGTTAAACAAGGGTAACGTCACCATATTCTTAGCAGACCACTGAGCTGTTCAATCATTAGACAGAGATGACTTGCATTGGTTTAACCCAAGGGTCACCTTGCCTTAGGCAAGGGGAGAGACTGAGAAGGCGAGTTCTTCATGGTAACCTCAGCTAGTTCAGGAATTAAACCTATGCTGTTGGCACTGCTCTGCATTGCAAATCAGCTGTCCAGCTAATTGAGCTGAAGCAGAATTATTTTGCATCCAACCTAACATTTATTGTCACTTAGAAATTGGGACATTGTGGTATCTGGAAAAATTTCTTCTTTGTTTGGTAATTTGGAGGAAGGTGATAAGCAAAATACATACCAGAATCCATCAAAAGACTAGGCCCAAGAACTATTGCTGCCCAAAACCCTCACATAAAAGGGTGAAAGACCTGGGTTTTTAATTTTCTGTTTGTGTGTTAACCAAAATATACCCAGAGGTTATGACCGATTTATGAAATATTGTAGAATGTGAGCTGCAGCAAAACCCAGGATAGGCACAGCCCCCAGCAGCTTTCACTTCAAACCAAGTCTTTTGTGCTTTGCGTTTATACGATGTTGTTACAATCTGCAGTAGAAAGAAGAATAAAACAGATGATTCTTAGACTATCATAGCAACCCCAGCTTCATCATTTTTTCCTTCTTATCCTGGTAGTCAGTGAAACTTACAACAGTGTGAATGTCATGAATTTGCACTTCAGGTTTTGCTTCGATTCAATGATTGAGTGAATTGGGTTAACGTTCATTACAATCCCAGTGCTTAGGCCACTGTCTGAATTCTCCAATCCCCTGACACTACGAATTTCTTGTTTTCAAAAGTCTCCTGTATTGCCATCTCAAGCATAAAATGGCACATAGGTTGGAGTGTCTAAATTAATTAGTCAAAGAGTTGAGTTTTAAAGGCTATCTTAAAAGAGGATAAGGAGATATTCATAAACGTCTGAACCTTTCCCTCAAGTGAGGTTCCAGCCAAAAACTAAGAGGTCAGGTACTTTCCACCAGAGAGCGCTCTTACCATGCCAGAATGATCAACTTTGATTCACAAAGGTTTAAAATAACTCGTTAGGATTTGCCTGAAATATATATTTAAAGCTTTCAGTAATATTTCAGGATGTCTATTCATGACTTTAAGTAAATTATTATTGTTCCTTTGTCATTTACACAGAAAGTTCTTTGAATTAATGTCAAAAGTTGGGTCAGACATAAACAATTGTCAACATCTATAACCATTTTCATCTCTTTAGATGAAGACTTTGATACTTTCAATTTTGAAGAAATTCTTAAATTGAATTATTACATAAAATCTACAAGTAGCAAAGGCGCATACGTATGAACATCAGGTCAGACTAGGCTTGGGTTTATCTGTGATGTTCAGTATTGAATCAAACGTCACCATTATTAAGAGCTTGAGAGGGCTGGGAAGGACAGAAGGCGATGCATTTCCTGCAAAGAGGCTGAAACCTGCTAGAATCTGCTCCCGTTCAGTTTCCAGCTTGTTGAATTTCGATTCTATATTGCAGCCGGTGATACCAGGTGGTTCATTGGGCCCTCTGTATCAATGAAGCTCCTGAGCTACTCTTCGTTTAACTCTTCTGTACAACCTCAACCTTCCACTGAGATCATTTGAAAGACTTAAAACTTGCTTACAATAAAGGTAATTGATACCTCAAAGTGCTTTATTGTTCCTTTCAGATCTTTAAAATTAATTTCTTTTCATCAGTAAGGCCCGTGGGTCTTCCATTTTGGAATGGCTGTGGGAAGCCCAAGCATCCAGTAGCAGAACAGAATCATAGAATCATCATGCATAGGGTAAAGGTCTCTCAATTCCTTGATGATAATAATAACCTTGACCTTGTTTCTGTTCCTGTGATTTGAGATAGTATCTGTGCTCTTCAATATGAGCACACACAGAAACCACAAATACCCTCCTTTCTTCAGCACAGATGGGATTCAACAGTTGTGGCCTTTCATCATCATTAACCATGAGTAAAGTTCAGGCAGAGAAGTGTCACAAGTCTATCAACATCCATTAGGTTGTACCCTGGTGTGAGCGAGGTGGAAAGGAATAAGAAGAAAAGATTAGATTTCAACTTTAGCTACTAAGAGAATTGCATACCACACATATAGATCTAGGAAAATAACAAATCTACACTCTCTTACAAAGTATGAGCAACAGAGCATGACTTTTTGCCAGCACTTCTCTTTCTTCTGGCTTCTAACCCTCTGTTGCTTTCTATCTCTTTTTTTTTCATCCAAACAGCCCATACCACTTATTGTCCTTTTCTCCTTTCCTTCTCTGGCACACCTTCATTTAGATCTGAATTGTTGCATCCAAAATTCGGGGTGTACTTTGACTGCTAAGTAAAAAGAACTGTGCGTGCTGGAAATCAGAAACAAAACAGAAATTGCTGGAAAAACTCAGCAGGTGTAGCAGCATCTGTGGAGAGATATCAGGGTTAACATTTTGGGCCCAGTGACTAGAGTTCCCTGGAGAACTTCCTTGGAGTTCTGAGGAAGGGTCACTGGATCTGAAAGGTTAACTCGGCTTTCTCTCCACAAATGCTTCCAGACCTGCTGAACTTTTCCAGCAATTTCCATTTTGGTATACTTTGACGGCAATGGATTGATGAAGGGATCTTTGCAAGTTGTTACACCTTAAAGCATGTTATTCAGAGCCAGAAAATACTGCAGTCTTCTAAGGCCTATAATACTCACAATTTTCCAATCCCCTAATAAGGATAGGCCCAGTCAAAGAGCTATGGACACGAAGCCACTTTAAGGACAGCTTACATAGTACATGGTCTTCCTAAGTGCAACCGAAGCTGGTGACAGATATATTCAGACAAAATAATTTTGCAGTAGAGTGCCTCAAGCTAGACTTAGATTCCTTTATTGCATTGGAGTGGTTGCCCTTGATGCCTGAAGACTTAAGTTCTTTCCCTATGCCCCACATTTTCAGCAGATGTTTTAGCTGTTTTGGTTCCGCTCTCAGGAATGCTCTTCCGAGATCTTTCCATCTTACTCAGTTCTTACACAACTTTACAAAGCACAACCTTCAAACACTTTACAAAACCTCTCAATTTTTTTTTCAATCAATTCTGCTAATATCTGACTGGCTCAGATTCCAGTTGCATTTCCTACAGCCCAACCTTGAAATGCCTTAAAAGAGTTATACACATTTAAATTAATTTAGTTCTTGTATGAGGACTTACTTCTGAAACATTAAGTAAATTGCACAGCCAATTTTGAACTGCTGTAGAGTCTCCAACTGTGCCCAAAAGCCCACCAGCACCCCAAAATAACAAGAAATTTCTAACTTGCCCAGTGGGGGCCAGAAGGCATAATAAAGGATTTAATATTTGGTGGGATGGGGAACAGCACAACATGCTACATACACACGGCCTCCTTGAACTTGAAATTTGTTGCATTAAATGATGAAGAGGTTGAAGCATCACTAAACTGCACCAGTCCAGTCTATTCAGCTGGTGCACCCCTTTGAAACAAAACTGTAATCAATCTGTAAATTTCCATCTGCCTCCATACTTATGTTTTTGTGTTTACAGAGCAAATCAGTGCCAACCTTTAGCATGTCAAAGAAATGTAGCCAATGTGTAATATTGGCAATCTACTGTAATAATGTGATTAATAACTGTCAATAATTACTGCTTATATGTAAATATAATTATTTCCAAAGTTTATAAATTATTTAGTGAAACATTTTAAATGTGCATTTCTTTCATTAAAAATAAAAGATTGAATTTACAAGAAAATTTATAAACTTTACAAAATTAATTACATTGAAGTTGTACAGGACATTAGTGAGGCTGCTTCTGGAGTATTGAGTCCCATTCTGGTCGCCCAGTTATAGGAAGGATATTATTAAGCTGAGAGGGCTCAGAACAGATTTATCAGGATGTTGCCGGGAATAGAGGGTTTGATTTACAAGGAGAGGCTGGATACACTGGGAGTTGAGAGGTGACCTTATTGAGGTTTATAAAATAATGAGGAGTATAGATAAGGCGAATGGCAAGTGTCTTTTGCCTAAGATGGGGGATTTGAAGATTATGTAGTATATTTTTAATGTGAGAGGAGAAAGATTTAAAAAGGACATGAGAAGCAACTTTTTTACACAGAGATTGGTTCATGTATGGAATGAACTTCTGGAGGAAGTGGTGGATGTGGGCACAGTTGCAACGTTTAAAAGGTATTTAGAGAAGTAGGTAAATAGGAAATGTTTGGAGGGATATCAGCCAGCACATGCAGGTGAGACTAGTTTACTTTGCGATTATGGTCAGCATGTACTGGTTGGATCAAAGGGTCTATTTCTGTGCTGCATATCTCTATAAATCTATGATTTTATTTGAACATCTTTCCCATTGATTTTATCAAATGAATGGGAAATGAAGTACTTTCACTGTTTGCACATATTTACACTTAATTGCGGCATATTATCATAAGCTACCTTTCCTTGCTGTGGTGGACAGGCTAGAGTGTTCTGTTGATCTTGAAAGTGATGCTGTTAGGAGTTCTCAACTTCTGGCAGGGCCACCCTTGATGGTAAGATCAGAGGGAAGGAACCAGACAAAGCATAATCTAAAACAAGTCCTCAATGGCGATCCAGGCAGAAGATATCCATGTGATATCAACCACTGTGAATATGGATGAAGGCTGCAGCAGTAGGGAGATGCACCAATGTCGAGGTTTCCTTGCCACTGGAACTGGATCTACCTTCTGTCAAGGGCCGTAATTCTGCTGACATGCAACAGCATTCCCACGGTAAAAGATGTCCCACACAAGGCATCTACCTAGAGAAATTCAAACACCCCAGACACAACACAAGGCCTGAGGAGATTGGCAAGAGCTGACGGGGACAAGATCGAGACATCTGGAAATCCCTCGCTTTGGACCGATTTATAGGTGGTAGGGTTTGAATCAACTGTTTCACTATTGGAATAGGAACAGGAGAGCACTTTAGCAGCTTTCTTCAGTGTAGAAAATTTTGGAATTGCTGAACACAGCCACCCTCTCATGCTATGAGATCAGTTAACAACAAGAATAGTTCAAGAGAATGACCACATCATCCAGAACCTCATCAACAAGAAGAGGAAGGTAGCAAAACAATATCAACAGTGTGGCAAAGAGGAGCACTCATCAAACAGCAAAGGTGGTGTTACAAGGAGGAATAAGGGAAATCAAGAACCAATGGATGACTGAGAAAGTGAAGGAGCTGCAGGTCCTTGCTGATAAGCAAGACACTTGGGGTTTCTTCAGTGCCACCCTGGCAATATATGGGCTCAATATCTTTGGTGTCAAACTGGAGATTTTCAAAGTTAGAATAATAGAGCTCATCCATAATTTTCATCAACTGTGCCTGAAATTCTGAGATAAAGAAGAAATCCCAGCCAATCTCAGAAATGCTGCTATCAGCACCATCTTCAAGAAAGGACACAAAGTTTTTTTCCTTCACAGATGCTGCCAGACCTGCTGAGCTTTTCCAGCAACTTTGTTTTTGTTCCTGATTTACAGTATCCACTTACAGCATCAGTTTTTATTTAGTATTTAACTCACTGCCACATCTCTTTTAGATATGCCCACCTTGAAGAAATTCTGCTTCTTTCTCGACGGGATTTCTGTTCCAATCTTTCTTCTTGCCCACCAACATTAATTTCACTGACACTCCTGGTGTTTGACCAGGTATTTGCTACTTCCCTCTCTTTAGGTTCAATCCTATCATTTACTCCCTACTCCATCCCCCTCCCTTTTTTCCTGCACATAAACTGACATTTTCCCAGTCACCATCAGTTCTGAGGAAGGGTTACTGCACCCGAAACGTTAACTCTGTTTTTTCCTTCACAGATGCTGCCAGACCTGCTGAGCTTTTCCAGCAACTTTGTTTTTGCTCATGGAACTATGGACATGATTTTCACTGCTCAACATCTTCAACTACTCTGCATGGTCTTCATTGACCTGACCAAGGCTTTTGGCTAAAAGGCTGGCCGTCCAAAGAAATTCATCAACATTCTCCAGCTCCTCCATTACAAGATGTCGATGACAGTTCCTACCAATGGTAACATGGCAAAATCCTTAGAGGTCAAGACAGGGGTCAAGCAGGGATGTGCCATTTTCTCCCTTTTTTCTATTGTCATCGTCACCATTCTTCAGCTTGTCAGAACTAGATTCCCAGTCATCTGGATATTGTCTACAGGATGGACAGAAAACTTTTCAGCTTCAACTGATTGAAATCCAGGCTGCAAATGACGCTGATGTCACTTGTGAAACTTCAGTTTATGGATAACATTTTTACTCTATATTTCAAAAAGACAAAACAGAAATACAAGATAGTGCAAGACTTAAATAAAGTCTTGTGAAAATACAAACATACTTTATGAAACAGTAGGCCACTCAGTTCCTTGAGGCCACCCTACCAGTCAAAAAGATCATGGGTGGTCTTTGACCTCAAATCCACTTTCCCAACCAAACCCATAGCCATTGATTCCTTTTGAGCAATCTGAGTATTCATGTCTCTGAGTTGGAAAATCCAAAAGTTCTAAACAACTACAAATAAAAGGTTTGTAAGGTAGTTATATTTTGGGGATATCGCTTTAACTTGGAGCAAAATGGAAGAAAAATGTTTTTGTATGAACTGCTCTGAACTCTGTTCAGACACAACTTTGTTGCTAGCAGAACAAGACTGCCACATTCAAGAAATTTGATGAGAAAGAACAAGATGTTTACACCTGTTGACAATGTCAAGAGCAATTGAGCTGATTGTAAGTAGGCTGTTATTCTACAAAATCCTCACAGCAAGGTGATACAACTATCAGGCTGTTAAAAAAGAGTTATACTTTAGTATGTTTAATTCCAAGATAGAATGAGGTAGGGGTGTAGAAGATATCTAATTAATATTTCTAATTAGATATATGACCTGTGAGATTCACATGAAGATAGACTTTGGAAAGGAATGTCATTGTATTATTGGGTAACAGGGTTTCTCAAATACCTTTGAAACTCACAGATACAAATCAGTCTGCAGACATGTGAGGGATAGTGATCTGGAGATGAAGCAACTAGTCCTGCATGTGAAGCAGAGAAAATGCTGACCTTATTAGTTACCACACCGAACGTGGGTGAGGGCTCAAGCTCAGATTGAGATTGGATTTGTGACGATTTAAAGAACACTGGAAGATTTACTAATTTGAGGTAAAGTGAAGGGATCTACTGTGCAACTCTTACAGTCAATGTCATTTCTGGGACTTGAAGTTATCAAAATGGGAAATCAAAAGGAAACAAATCATCACAAGATGAAAATAGCTTTCAATCAGTTGCATGAGAAAGCAATGTTTACTTAATAGACAGAATAAAGTGCCATTGTAGCAGGAGATATTTGGCCATAATAACAGGTAAATGGGGAATCATTTTTCTGGAGTTTAAAGAATAAATCACCTACAAAGTAATGTTTGATTAAAAAAAAATGACGGATGCTAGAAATCTGAAATAAAAACAGAAATAGCTGGAGAAATTCAGCAGGTCTAGCAGCATCTGTGGAGAGAAAGCAGAGTAACATTTTGGGTCCCTATTCTGAAGAAGGGTTTAGGTGCTAAATGTTTAGTTGATGTTGCTTTCAGTTTGTTTGTGACAATAAATCTTATCTTGTGGTCCTTTCAGTCAATGATCTGATAATCTTTTTTTTTAAATCCAGTTTCCATGGATCTAATAACATAGGTGGTTACATGAGCAGAATTCTCCTTATTTCATCCTGAACTATACCCCTCATCCAATATGGTTTAACCGTGTAAAACAATTTCTCAGCACTACCCTGTCAAAGTCACTTGGAAGTCTGCATGTTTCAATGAAGTCAGCTCTCATTCTTTTAAATTCCAGAGCATGTAGGCCTAATTAATTCATTATCTTCTAATTATATGGCATCTTTATCATCACAGAACCAAAGTAATGAAACTCTGTTGCACATTTCTAATACAGGTACATCCTTCTTTGGATTGGGAGACCCCAAAGCTAATCATTCGCCTGGATGGAATTTCACCAGAGTCCTGTCCAATTGCAACACATCATCCTTATTTTAGTTCTACGGTGGCTTAGTGGTCAGCACTGCTGTCTCACAGTGCCGGGGAGCCGGGTTCGGTTCCACCCTTGGATGATTGTCTGCGTGGAGTTTACAGTTCTCCACATGTCTTCAAGTATTGCCTCTGGGTGCTCCGGTTTCCTCCCACAGTCCAAAGATGCATGGGTTAGGTGGATTGACCATGCTAAATTGCCTATTGTGTCCAGGGATGTGCAGGTTAGATGGACTAATTAAGGGAATTGTCGCATTACTTGGATGGAATAGGGGGTGGGTCTGGGTGGGACAGTGTGAAATTGATGGGCCAATTATCCTGCTTCCACACTGGAGGGATTCTATGAAAGGCTTATTATTACAATTATGAGCTGTTTAGATTGTTTTTTTTTTTAGCAGGGGTTCAAGTAGTTAAGTGGCAAGAGCATTATGGAACAGCACATTTCAATCCTTGTACGAAATGTGGTAGTTGATGAATACCCGCCCCTTAGCCTTGTTCCATGCTTGATGTGGCATAGTATCACTCAAATTAATCAACCAATTGTCTCTCTGATAATCAGAGAGCCTCTGATATTTTGTGGATTACAGTTAATTACATGTTCTGAAGTCTCCTAGTAACACCCTGGGTGAAATGTTGTTAAAGATTAAAGGAAAGCCTATGCTTCCTTTTTAATGGCAAGAAAATATGCCCACACTTGGAAGCAATGGAAGCAAAATCTGTGTTCATAGCAGTTAGACAGTTAGACTTCAAAGTAGCAGAAAGATATTTGAAAATATCAAGTTAAAAATATTTGTGCTTTGAAGTGTCCATCTGATTCTATGATAGAACAGTGCTGAGGTCTGTCACATTACTGTTGTGATAGAATTTAAAATGGAAAGGTTTCAGAGAAAGCCACTGTAATATCAGTTCCAGTACTAGTTTCCTACAATTATCACTAAAACCTGATAGATATTGTTAGTTTTCCAGGATCTGGTAGAGGAAGAGCAACTGCATTTCAAAAGTTTCTATTGGTCAACCTACAGGAATATAAGTAGCAGCTCACCCTTAAATTGAAAATCTTGCATTTGTGAGGAGCAAGAACAAGGCTGGAAGATCTATTGAACTTGCTCTAGAGATTGCAATTCCAGGAAAACTTTCACCATGGAGTATAGCTCTGAGGTTAAAAGATACCAGACTGAGAAAAGAAAACTCAAAGTAAATTCTGAGGAATTAAGAAGCACTTTGGACTGATTCTGGGAGAATGGAATATCTGCTTAATGGACAGTGTAACATATATCCGACAGTGTTTGATTGTGTTTAATGTTCTGTCCTGAAGCTTAAAGTATATATTGCTTACAGAGATAGTGTTTCATGTCTATTCATTACAGAGGCTGCCACAAAACATGAATCATGTAATGTCATCTGTTCAACTGGTATTTCATTTTTCTTTTAAAGCCTCAGTACACTAATTTTACTTTAATAAGTGACTGGCCCCTAATTCCGCAGTCGGAATGATGATGAGTATCAACCTACAATGATTTACCTGAAGCAGCTTGTGCTGCATAACTTCTTTGTACGTTTTCACAAACAAGCTGTTGGAGACAAAGATGTAAATAAAATAAATTATACTATCCTGCTCTAAAACATAGTCAAAGCATAAACAACTCATCCTGTCACCCAGCTACTTCACCTTAGCATGATCTAAATTCAGAATTCCATTGGCGTTTCAAAAAGTTAATATTTTAGAGTAATTTTTCTCAAAAATAAGCTGACAATATTTTGTAAGAATGTCAGAAATTGAATCTTCCTGACAGTAAACTTAAATCTCGGTCAAAATGAGACAAAAATAAATTCTTACTGTTACTTTCTTTGACATACATGTTCATTACAGTGAAGCACTGAGCTTGATGAGTACCATGTTACTAAAATCAAACAGCAGAACTGGGAAGGGAATAATTTATTCACGACAGCCTAAAAATTGTTGTTGGCATGGACTTTTCCAGTGCAAGTAGTAGGCATAAATATGAGAGTGCAGCACAACACTCACTTGCCATCTGCTTTGAATATTAACAAAATTGTTGTAAACACAAACTGATATGCAAGTACTAATGCACTCATCCACATGTTAGTATATTTAAGCCAGGAGACAGGGACTTAACGGAGAAGTACTTCATGTTCTGGAATTAATGTGGTGTCCGTTAGTTTAAAGATAAATTGCTTCAAAATTTCCTTCCACATTCCAGGTTTTTGTACTGTTCTGGAAACATTGTGTGGTTAATTGGCACAGGAGTTAGCAGAAGAACTGCAAGAGATAGAATGTGCAACCCATAATGTCAGATGGCACATTTCAAGTCTATCCATTTGCCCTCACAACAAATTTTCCACTATCTTCCAGCTGTAGCTTTAACGGTGGCACTATTGACTCTGAGTCACAAGACATTGGGTTCAAGTCTGTCATAGAGTCATACAGCACAGAAACAGACCTTTCAGTCCAACCTGTCCACACCAAACACGTTCCCAAACTAAACTAGAGCGTCCTGCCGGCGCTTGGCCCATATCCCTCCAAACATTTCCTATTCATGAACTTATCCAAATGTCTTTTAAAGGTTGTAACTATACCTGCATCCACCACTTCCTCTGTCAGTTCATTCCACACATGGGCCACTCTCTGTAAAAAAGTTGAGCCTGATGTCCTTTTTGAATCTTTCTCCTCTCACTGTAAAAATATGCCTCCAGGTTTTGAACTCCCCCACCCTTAGGAAAAGACCCTTGTCATTCACCTTATTGATGCCCCTCATGATTTAGTGCACAAATCAAAGCTAATACTTCAGTGCAGTATAAAGGAGAGCTGGACTGATGGAGATGATGTCTCTTGGTTGAGCTGTTAAACTGAGAGACCAATTGCCTGTTGAGGTGGATGTAAAAGGTCCATTGGCACTACTTTGAAGAGCAGAGCAGTTGTTCCTGATGTCCTGGCCAATATCTATCCCCCACTCGGCATCACAAAACAGAGCATCTAGCCATTATCACTTTGCTTATAAGACCACGGATTGTGCAAATTGCTGCTGCTTTCCTATTTGTGAATTACTCTTCATAAAATACTTCATTGGCTATAAAGTCCTTGTGAATCCTGGTAGTTGCAGAAAGTGCAATATTAATGCAAGTCTTCATTTCTTTTTATAAAAGATACCATTATTTGTTCACGACTACAGAGATGAGTCGAATGAGGCAGAAGTTTATTGGGGAAGCATTGTTATCCAGAGTAAGGGAAAACAGTGGTCTAAAGAGCAAGAAGCTGAATCACTGCACCCACGGGTGTAACTGGGAAGAAGTTAGGCAAGCCCATAAAGATGTCAGTAATGATTCTGATGAATCACTTTATGCCATACAACAAGTTGGCATTGTCAGGTTTAAAGGTGATAAATGGTTGTAGCTGTTTGAATGATGACTGCAGAATGAGAGCATCAAGTAAATGTGCTTTGCTTCTGGTGCTTCGTACAACACTATGGATTCACAGACATATGGTATCTCAAAATGGTGATCCAAAATGAATTCCTGGAAAACAAGGTTGAAGTTATATGATGGACTGTTACTCATGCCAAGAAACAAATTAAGCTAAGAGCCCAGGTATTGGGCAAAATGAACATCTGGAATCCCAGAAGGTAGCCACCAAGCAAAATCCATTCTGCTCAGCTGAAACAAAGCTAAAGCTTAACTAGTAACCCTAAGTGTGCCAGAAGAGATCTGCAGCATTTTGCAATCCATTCAGCTATTAACTCTGAACAGTTCTTAGAAAATTACAAAAATGTTTTCACATGCCTTAAATGTCTTCCAAGTGAATATTATCTTGAAATGGATGAAACCATGTGATCAGCGAAGTATCAGGTAAGGAAAGATCCAGCTTCCTGGAGTCCAGCCTGTTAATCATGGAGTCACCCTACAGTGTGTCACCAGTTAGACAGAGTTTGAAGCAACTTGTATGCAGCAGATGTATAAAAGATACACAACTGCATTATTCAGCATCTCAGGCACTGACCTGCTCCAAGCTGCAGGGGAATCTGATTACACCTTCAGGTCAAAGTCATTGTATTAAGCACCCTCAGAAACACTGAAATCAGCCATTGATATCCATTTTGCATACAAAAGGAAAATGTGACCTATTCAGGGCTCTAAGTAATTTTTCCTTCTTCACATTAGCATGGCAGCCATGTTGAGCTAGCAAACTAGTTGCATTTGTATCCAGAGCATTAATACAAACTGAGTGATGTAATGCTCAGATAGTGAAAGAATACCTAGCTATAGTCTTTGCTTTTAAGAATTTTAATTAATATCTGTTCGTTAGAGATAAAGTGGCAGTATTTAGACCAAAAACCAACTTTAAAGCTTCTTCCTCATATTATTTCTATATGTTCCAAAATATCTGTAAAGAACATTGCTTCATTTGCAGAGATACCTTCTGGTTGCAACATACAAGCGGGGCCATGATGCTGACGTGCTGTTGAGAGCAGTACTCCCTAAGAAGAAGGTTGAGGATGTTAAGACAGAATATGAAATTGTCTGGGTTTGATGAGAAATGACAGCTTGACGTGCACTGGAAGTCATCAAACCAGGAGAGACATTGAATCTGAAAGATAAGCATCTTGTTCAAATCACACAAACAATGTATCAGGATACAACATGACAAGTAAAGCAGGTAGGAGTACTGAAATTATAACCTGAAAGAAGCAAAGGACACACTTGTTGGTATAAGAGTGTATTGGACATGCAGAGAGGAATTGACAGCCCAAGATGGCATCTCGTACAAAAGGAAATACAGTCATTAATCCCTAAGAAGGATCTTATTAAATTAAGGCAGGATCTAGCCGAAGTGGAATAGAACAACAGTTTCTAGGTAAATCTAGCAGACAATGGTACCAGGATTAGGAATGTCTGCAGGGCACCTTGAAGGGGGAGAGTGACAAGATCGAGGTCGTGGTACACGATGGCACCAACAATACGGGTAGAATAAGGGATGAACTCTTGCATCAAGAAATTAGGAGCTAGGCAGTAGACTAAAGAGCAAGCTGTCAAAGGTTGTAATCTCTGGATTACTCCTGATACCACATGTTAGCAAATACAGAAATGGGAGAATAGGGCAGATGAAAGCATGGCTCGAGAGTCGGTGCAGGGTTTTAGATTTCTGGATCACTGGGGCCGTTTCTGGGGAAGGTGGAACTTGTTAAGTAGGACAATCTGTATCTGCACTTGAATGGGACTAATGTCCTTGTGAGTGGGTTTGCTTGTGCTGTTGGGAGGAATTGAAACTAATTCGGTCAGGAGAGAGGACACAGCATGTTCGCACATAGGAATACATGCATACTTTAATAAAGGTATCCAAGGCAGACGGAGTTCAGCTATGCTGAGTTTCAAGGGAGTAAGGTGAGGCTGGATGGTCTCCTCTTGTTAGTGCTAGGTATAATACAAGTAAGACCAGATGAGCCAAGGTCATGGATTGACTTGTGGAAGTGCAATATTGTTACCATCACAGAGACGTGATTACGAGAGGGTTAGGACTGGCAACTTCATATGCCAGGGTATAGGATCTTCAGGCAGTTCAGGGGAAAGTGTACAAGAGGATTGGTGTTACGTTATTAATTAAGGAGCCACTTATTGCAGTAAGGATGGATGAATGGATGATGTCTTAGAAAGATCTTCAAATGAGGCTTTGTTGGGAGAGTTTAGGAGTAAAAGGGGGACAGCTGCATTGGTGGGAGTGTATTATAGACCCCCAAATAATCAGTGGGCAATAAGGGAGCAAATATGTAGACAATACGTAAAAGCAATAGGGTAATTATTTAGGGAATTTTAATTCCGCCAATATAAATTGCCATAGTCATGGTGTAAAGGATTTAGTGGGGACAGATTTCTTAAAATGCATTCAGGAGAACATTTTTATATTAACATGTAGGAGATCCAACAAAGTGCTGGACCTAATCTGGAGAACGAAGCTGGACAGGTGTTTGAGGTGGCAGTGAGAAAGCATTCTACTAATAGCAACTGCAGCACCATACATTTTACATTTGTTGTAGAAAAGGAAAAAGATGGAGGAAGGCAGACTTTATTAAAAGTAAGGCAGGATCTGGCCAAAGTAGTCTGGGAACAGGAACTGCTGGGTAAATCTACAGCAGAACAGTGGGAGCTGGTCTGAATGGAATTGACGAGTCTACAGGCCCAACATATTCCCTTTTATAGTGAAATAAAAGAGTTTGCACATGGCATAAAGATTGGCCAGGTGGTTGAGGTGAGGAAGTTACATTACAGGAGGATATAGACACCCTGGTCAGATGAGCAGATCATTGACAAATGGAATAAGTGTGAAATGATGCACTTCGGAAGAAGTAATAAGATAAAAGAGTACTCGATGAATGGCAGGACACAAGGAAGCTCAAAGGAACAAGAGGCCTAGGGTTATTTGTTCACAGATCCCTGAAAGCAGCAAGGCAGATTAATCAAGTAGTTATGAAGGGGGCACTTAGATTGTGAGAGTGGGGAGGTTATATTGGAGCTGTACGAAATTTTGATTAGGTCACAGCTGGAGTACTGTGTGCAAATCCGTTCACCATACTAGAGGAAGGATGTGACCTCATTGGAGGGGATGCAGAGGAAATTCACCAGGATTTGACCATGATATTGACTGGGATGGAGCAGTTTATCATACTGGAAAGCCTAGATAAGCTTGGTTGTTTTCTTTAGAGCAAAGAAGGCTGAGAGGGGACCTGATTGGAGTAGACCTCTTCGTTCACAAAAGAATTGATCATCTTATCACTGTCTCTGCAATTGCAGTTATTGAGAGTGAGACTTCAATGACTACCAAAAATTTGTAGAAAGCCTAAAAGCACACTTCAGTCATCCCAGCATGCCAGACATTGTGATGAGGGATAAAACCAAAAGAACTGTGGATGCTGTAAATCAGGAACAAAAGCAAAGTTGCTGAAAAAGCTCAGCGGGTCTGGCAGCATCTGTGAAGGAAAAAAGAGTTAATGTTTTGGGTCCGGTGACCCTTCCTCAGTTCTGATAATTTCTGATGAATTATAATTTTCTTTCTGATCGTATTTATATTGGTTCATTTGTAACTGCAAATGATAGTGCATACATATCTTTAATTTGTTTTATATGAAAATGGGGTGTTTAGAAAAATGCATTTATATATAGTGTACTGTCCGGCTAGCTGCAGTCATGTGACTTCTACCTCTATTGTAAGTACTTTTTTTGGTGTAGTTTGTGGCAGCCATTAAGCACACAACACTTGAAACAGAACCTGTTAGTCACTTGTCTCGGGTAGGGAAGGTTTAGGGGTAATTATAGCAAGGGCCAGTGAAATAACTCCACAAAGACTGGTATCCTGTCACCAACATACTCTCTCTCTCTTCTCCCTCTCACACACACTCTCTCTCTCTCTCCCTCACACAGACACACACACACACTCTTTCTCTCTCTTTATTTACACATGGAGAGTCCTTGACACCGAATCAGCTCCCTTAGAGCCAGCTCTCAGAGTGAACAGAACCTCTGACACTCCTGTTTATTTCTGTCAGCCAGGGCTTCCTGATTGGAGCTGTTAATCTGGTCCAAGCAGGGAGCTCATATTGTGACTTCATTACAGGCAGAATATTGGAAAGCTCATTGATGACAGTCTCATTTTTGAGTCTGAAAGCAGTGAGTTTAAAATTTACTCTAAAGGTTTGACAAATAAATCTAGGCCAAAATTCTACTGTATTGAGGGAACACTAGCATCAGAGATTTTAAACCATGACTTGCTTCCCTTACAAGTGAACATAAAATGTCCTATGGCATTGTTTTGAAAATGGGCAGGGCTGTTCTCATTATGAAAATCAGTACTTAGCACTCAGCCACCATCACTAAAAACAGATTATCTGGTCATTATCACATTGCTGTTGGAGGGACCATGCTGTTAGTGAAAAATTTGTTAAATTTGTTCTGGAATGCATGCTGTTGCAGTGTTCTACCAATGGACAATGCAATCAGATTTTGCCTTCAGTTTTTTTTTTAATATTAATTTCTTTCAATACCTAAAGATTAAGGAACAAAATGCAGTTTTCACATGTCAGCCTGTTTTTAATTTGATTTAACAGCCTTTCAGGAGCATAGGACTATAAGATAAAGGAGCAGAATTACGCCATTCAGCCCATCAAGTGTGCTCCACCAGTCGATCATTTCCGATGCGTTTCTCAACTCCATTCTCCTGTCTACTCCCCCATAACCCTTGATCCCCTTTCTAATCAAGAACATATCTATCTCTGTCTTAAAGATACCCAATGACTTCACCTCCATAGCCTTCCACAGCAATGAGTTCAACAGATTCACCACCTTCTCGTTGAAGAAATTCCTTCTCATCTCAGTTCTAAAGTTTCAATTTAAGTTTTGAGGTTGTTGGTCAGCTTTGCCCAGTCTTCTCACAGATGGATCAAGATGAAGATTAATGTTGTGGGTGGAGTGATGGAGTGGCTTTATTTGGAGCAGAAACTGCACTGTCTTGGAGCAGTAAATTTCTTTTGTGGTGAGAAAAATTCCATCCTGGGATAGATTTGCTGGGGATGGTTTTATGTGAGGCAATTACAAACATGATACTGGCTGCCAAACACATTTTAGACATTTTTGATACTTGCCCACATGAAGAAAATTGCAGTGTAGATACTTTAGTGGGGAGTGGGGAGCAGCTTCTGGAAGCAGCAGGCATTTCATTTGCCAACTTTACACATGTTTTAAATTACACGGAATGTGTTTTTATGAGCAAGGGTCACTGAAACTAATCAAAAATGCGCAAGTTGAACAGTAAGATTGAGAAGTTCTCAGTAAAACATTGATGGAACTGTTTAAACTGTTTAATAAAATGTTTGTACAAATTGATTAACTTACAATTGTTGAATTCTTATTAAAATGAACAAACGGTCACAATAAATAATGACATTCTTACAACACATGTTCCTTCTCTCTTTACAACCTTGAATTTCTGACTGTAGGTGCAGGAGACACCAACCTTAAACAGATTGAAACAAATTCTTCCCCCATATTAAAAATCTAACAGCTTTAAACCGAAGAAAATCTAAAATTCCTTGGAGCATCCATCTCGAAGAACAAAAGGATCAGGTACATAGGATCACCGCTACTTGCAACTTCTCCTTCAGTCAACACACCATCCTGATAGCTTATGTTTGCATCCCGTTGTAATGCAATATTTGCACTTTCAGACTAATGACATGTAATCTAATATTTCTTTTTGATTCCAGTGTAGGAGGTATAAGTGTATTGTCTGACTGAAAATTTTCGCTAATGGTCTGCTTAAATTCTGTTGACTTCTAGGCCTCTCTGGGGTATCCACTGCAGTTATGTGACAATTACGTTCTGTAGATAAATAAACACACAGAACTGCTGAAGTTGAAAAAATGAAACAAAAGACTGAAAGTGCCAGAGAAACTGAGTAGGTCTGGCAGCATCTGTAGAGAGAAACGTGTTAACATTTCAAGTCTAGTGACCCTTCATCTGAAACGGTTCTGAAGCAGGCTTACTGAACTAAATTTAAAAAAGGCAGAGAACTGAGGATGCTGGAATTCAGAAACAGAAACAGAAACTGCTGGGAAAACCCAACAGGTTTGGCAGTACCTGTGGGAAGAAAGCAGCACTAACATTTTAGGTCCAGTGACCCTTCTTCAGAACTGTTCTGAAGAAGGGTCACTAGACCCAAAACGTTAACTCTGCTTTCTCACCACAGATGCTGCCAAACCTGCTGAGTTTTCCCAGCAATTTCTGTTTTGGTCACTGGACTCAATGTTAGCTGTTTCTCTCTACAGATGCTGCCACACCTACAGTCTATGGCGGCTGATTAACATTATCTGCTTTCAGCCACTTCCCCTACTGCCTTGTGCACTACAATCAGGAGGCTGAAGGCATTAATGTGATCATTATGGATTGCATGCCTGGTTTTACTGCACCTTTGCAGGCAGGTTTGCAGCAGCTGAGCTTAATTAATGGGTACTCGTCAATTCTACACATAATAATCTGAGTAAACATCCGAACCTCCCTTCCAGTAGTCATCAACTATCCCCTGATTTGAGGACAACATCTACTCCAGTCCACAGGTTTCTGCTGTGGGTCTTCACATGACTAAATGAGTTGATTCTCAAGCTAGAGATGGTAAGACACACAGACTAGGGTATCGCAGGAGGTAATGAAATTCTGAATTCACTGTTTGTTCTTTCTTTCCTTGCTCTGTCTCATCATTAAGACTTTTGGACTCAAAGTGTGCTGCAGCTTGATGAAAAAATTACCACCATTTTGAACAATTGCTAATAGGTTCCTCCCAGACATTAAGGTCAATGTTGCTGCATTTCGGACAATTCAGCATGTTTTTTCAGTGCTTTTTCTTTGCCTTTCCCTGGACGTCAGCCATTTAAGAGTTGAGAAAACAGGATCTCATGGGGAAGACATCTTTAGCTCATCCAGACACAGAGTCCAATCCATTAAAGTTGATTCTACAGGAGTTTTGGCTAAATGCTTATACAGTTGGCTTCATGAAGGTCACTAATATTTGTTTAATGGTTCTCTCATTGAATCCCAAGGATGTGGCAAAGATCTTGCTGGTGGAATTTCTCTAACATTTTTAACATGTCACTAATACAGAGACCTGGTTAGTGCAAGAGTGTGCCGATAACAACTGCTCCATACACCAGGACTTTTGTTAATTTGCAGAAGTCTTTGTTGGCAATCCCTCGCTGTCAATAGTTTAAATAAGGCTGAATTGTAACTAATCCAGTGTTGGATCAGTCAGGAATAGAATTTTGTTGAAGGTGTGGAGATTTTCCAGATCGGTCATGATCCTTCATTCAGATTGCTATATAGCTGAGATATTGGGATTAGAGTAGATAGGTACTTAATGACAGGTGGGGAAACAATAGGCCTAAGGGCCTTCTTCCAAGCTGTACTATGACTCTATAAGATGAGAGCTAACAAAAACCTAGAAGGCTCCAGGCGAGCATCAGCCAGTCACTACATAGTCGATCTCATTGAAAGAGCAACAAGTGGAAGTAATGAATTGAGAACATCCGAAAGTAAGTTTGCTTATACAGAGGATCAGTACATATTCTAAACATTGTAGGTAGGATGAATTAGCTTTTTGGTACTTGTTGAAGATATGGGGGATATGTTTGTGAATTAAACATGAATTATGTTTACAGAGTTCTGTGTGTATACTTCCAGTTTTCAGGAAGCTTATGTTGGGGGAAAACACAAGGTTCTGTATTGTGGAAGAACCTAGTAGAGGTTTGATAGTGACTTTGTAAATGTACGGAGGATGAACAGAGAGGGGTAGTACATTATTTGATAAATTAGACTTATTTGTTGAAAGCACTGGTCTGGCAGATATGTCTTCCCTTCTCTGGCTACTGGTTGACCTGTTACTTTCCTTAGGATTCCAATGCTTTTAAACTAAGGGTAAGGAGCTCTTTCCTCCTTTGCACTCCTTCCAGCTTCTGGGAGTTGCAAGCTTTTTTTCATTACAATATTACATGAAATACAACAAGATACAATAGTTCTTCACAGCTTTGCTAGCTGTTTACCAGGCCCGCATAAAATCTATGCAGGTCCTAGAGAAGTCTTGAAGTTTGCTATCAGTACTGCTTGCAGTTACATGGTTCCCATTATATCCATGTTTCCCATCAGTGTGTGGAAGGTTTACTTGAATAATCAGCCTGATTGGAGGGGAGGTATAGTTCAGAATCATGAGGGCTGCCCAGATTATCACATGATGAAGAGTCAGCATTGAAATGGGAAGATGAAGGACATGAGTAAACTGAAAGCCTTCCTTATTCGTATTCATGTAAGGTTTTTCATAGAATCCCTATAGTGTGGAAACAGGCCCTTCGGCCCAACAAGTCCACACCGACTCTCAGAGCATCCCAAACAGACCCGTCCCCCATACTCACCTAATCTACACATCTCTGAACACTATGGGCAATTTAGCATTGCCAATCCACTTAGTCTGTACATCTTTGGACTGTGGGAGGAAACCAGAGCATCCGGAGAAAACCCACACAGACAGTTGCCCGAGGGGGAATCGAACCTGGGCCCCTGGTGCTGTGAGGCAGCAGTGCTAACCACTGAGCCACCATGCCGCCATACATGTTTCGATGATACATGTACTCTATCAGTTGCCGTTTTCATCTTGGAGAACCCTGAAGATCTGAAAAACTTTCTGTCTTTATTTGATTCTGTTGAGAAGGACATGAATTGCCCAGCCCTCCTGAATATAGCATCATGATGTAATGCTGGATAGGTGCCTGAGTCATTTGGCAAGGATCACGTGCTGCCACTTTGAAGGTCTCACATACAAAGCCAGCACTATGGTCTTGATAACGGTCTTAGCGGAAGAAGTTTGCAGAACCTCAGCCAGCAGTTGATATATTTCTCAGTAATCTCCAGAGGGAGCACAGTCTTCTGAGGCAGAGCATCTTTTTCACTGGGTAAATGCTATGATGCAGCCATTCCCTGTTGCATCTCCATGGCAATGTCAACCTAATCAGCATCAATCTGCCTGCTTTGAATTTAGACAGTTACCGAAGGAAATTTACAGTTCCTGCTGCACCTCTCTGCTAACCATAGTCTAACTAACCAGCACCTTTTTCTCATGCTGAATAAGTTGTTACTTTCTTACAAAAGTTGGTATTTATTTATGTTTTAGACATGATTTGTAGAAGATGAAATGCTTTGACTTCAGGTATTTTGTAGCAATGTTTCAGTTCTGTGCTACCAAGCAATTAAATAATCTCAGCGAAAGCAAGAACTACAAATGCTGGAGCCAGAGACAACACAGTGTGGAGCTGGAGGAACACAGCAGGCCAGGCAGCATCAGAGGAGCAGGAAAGTTGACATTTTGGGTCAGGATCCTTCTTCAGAAATGGGGAGGGGGAAGGGAGCTGGGGAAATAAATAGAGAGGAGGTGTTGGCTGGGGAAGGTAGGTGAGATGGTGATAGGTGGATGCAGGTAGGGAGTGTTGGGGATTGGTCAGTGAGGTGGGCAGGGTGGATAGGTGGCTGAGAAGACGGACAGGTTGTGTCAGGTCAAGGAGGCGGGGATGAGAAGGAGGGTTCGACGTAGGATGAGGCCGGGGTTGGGGAGATTTTAAAACTGGTGAATTCCATGTTTAGGCCATCGGGCTGAAGGCTCCCAAGGTGGAATATGAGGTGTTGCTCCTCCAGTTTGCGGGTGGTGTCACTGTGACACTGGAGGAGGTTCAGGATGGACATGTCACCCAGGGATTGGGAGGGGGAGTTAAAATGCTTGGCGACTGGAAAGTGTTGTTGTTTGTCACGTACAGAGTACAGACGCTCTACAAAATGGTCTCTGAATCGACGTTTGGTCTCACCGATGTAGAGGAGGCCCACATCAAGTGCAGCGGATACAGGAGACCAACTTGACGGATGTACAAGTGAACCCCTGTCTGATATGAAAAGTTTTGTTTTGGGCCTTGAATAGAAGTGAGGAGGGAGGTGTAGGTGCAGGTGGAGTGCTTCCTGCGATTGCAGGGAAAGGTGCCGGGTGTGGTGGGGCTCGTGGGGAGTGTAGAGTGGATGAGTGATTCGTGGCAAGAGTGGTCCCTATGAAAGGCAGATAGGGTGGGGAGGGAAATATCTCTGATTGTGGGGTTGGATTGTAGATGGCAGAAGTGGCGGAGAATGATACGCTGGATGCAGAGGCTGGTAGGGTGATATATGAGGATAAAGGGGATTCTGCCTTTGTTTTTGCTGGGTGGAGGCGATGTGAGGGCAGAAGTGCGGGATATGTGGTTCAGAACATTTTCGATACCCACATCGGCCCAAGGTATGCCTGCCTCTTTGTAGGTTATGTGGAACAATCTCTTTTCCGCTGTTACTCTGGCACTAGCCAGGAAGGAACTGAAGAAAGGGCTTATGAGAGCTATAAGGGGGCATGAGAAAACCTTGGCAGGTAAGATCAAGGAAAACCCCAAGGCTTTTTACACGTACATGAGGAATAAGAGAATGACCAGAGAAAGGATAGGGCCGATCAAGAATTGTAGAGGGAATTTGTGTACGGAGACTAAAGAGATAGGAGAGGTCCTTAATGAATACTTTTCTTTGGTATTCACAACTGAGACGGGCCTCATTGTAGGGGAGGACAGTGTGAAACAGGCTGGTAGGCTGGAGGAGGTGGATGTTAGTAAGGAAGATGTACTTGGAATTTTGAGGAACTTGAAGATAGATAAGTCCACCGGGCCTGATGGGATTTATCCAAGGATTCTATGGGAAGCAAGGGAAGAGATTGCAGGGCCTTCGGCATTGATCTTTTCATCCTCACTTTCCATGGGTATAGTGCCGGAAGACTGGAGAGTGGCAAACGTCATTCCCTTGTTTAAGAAGGGGAATAGGGATAAACCCGGAAATTACAGGCCAGTTAGTCTTACTTCAGTGGTGGGCAAATTATTGGAAAGAGCTCTGAGAGATAGTATTTATGATCACTAGGATAGGCATAGTTTGATTCGTGATAGTCAGCATGGATTTGTAAGGGGTAGATCATGCCTCACAAACCTTATTGAATTCTTTGAAGAGGTGACCAAACATGTGGATGAAGGTGGAGCAGTGGATGTGGTATACATGGATTTAAGTAAGGCGTTTGCTAAGGTTCCCATGGTAGGCTCATGCAGAAAGTAAGGAGGCATGGGATAAGGGGAAATGTGGCAGATTGGATTCAGAATTGGCTGACCCTTAGAAGACAAAGGGTGGTATGGACGGAAAATATTCAACACGGTGCTCAGTTACGAGTGGTGTACCACAAGGATCTGTTCTGGGTCCTCTTCTATTTGTGATTTTTGTAAATGATTTGGATGTAGGAGTGGAAGGATGGATTAGTAAGTTCACGGATGATACGAATGTGGGTCAAGTTGTGGATAGTGTGGAGGGCTGTTCTAGGTTAGAAAGGGACATTGATAGGATGCAGAGCTGGGCTGAGAATTGGCAGATGGATTTTAACCCTGAAAAGTGAGGTGATTCATTTTGGAAGGACAAACTTGAAAGCTGAATACAGGGTTAACGGAAAGATTCTTGGCAGTGTGGAGGAGCAGAGGGATCTTGGGGTTCATGTCCACAGTTCCCTGAAAGCTGCCACCCAGGAGGATAGAGTTGTTAAGAAGGCATATGGTGCGTTAGCTTTCATTAATAGAGGGATTGAGTTCAAGAAGTTATGCTCCAGCTATCCAAAAGCCTGGTTCAGCCACATCTGGAGTATTGTGTCCAGTTCTGGTTGCCTCATTACAGGAAAGATGTGGAAACATTGGAAAAGGTGCAGAGGAGATTTACCAGAATGTTGCCTGGAATGGAGGGAAGGTCTTATGAGGAAAGGTTGAGAGAGCTAGGGCTTTTCTCTTTAGAATGACAAAGGATGAGAGGTGACTTGATAGAGGCGTACAAAATGATCAGAGGTATAGATAGAGTGGACAGCCAGAGACTTTTTCCTAGGGCAGAGGTAGCTATTATGAGGGGACATAGTTTTAAAGTGAGTGGAGGTAGATATCGGGGAGACGTCAGAGGTAGGTTCTTTACTCAGAGAGTTGTAGGGGCATGGAATGCATTGCCGGAAAGGGTGGTGGAGTCGGCCTCGTTAGGGTCATTTAAGCTGCTATTAGATAAGCATTTGAATGATAGTATAAGGTAGGGATGGAGGTTAGATAGACCTTAGATTTAGGGTAAAAGTTCGGCACAACATCAAGGGCCGAAGGACCTGTACTGTGCTGTACAGTTCTATGTTCCATCCTCCTTCCTCTGCTACATTGATGACTGTATCGGCGTTGCCTTGTGCTCCCACGAGGAGCTTTAACAGTTCATCAACTTTACTAACAACTTTTACCCCAACCTCAAATTCACGTGGAACATCTCCGATACCTCCCTCTCCTTCCATGACCTCTCTGTCTCCATCTTTGGGGACCACCTTGAAACTGACATCTATTTCAAGCCCACCAACTCCCACAGCTACCTGAACTACATCTCCTTTCACCCACCCTCCTGCAAGAATGCGATCCCCTACCCCCAATTTCTCCACCTCCACCTCATCTGCTCCCAAGATGGAGTGTTTTGCTCCCAAACATTCCAGATATCTTCCTCTTTCAAGGACCATAACTTCCTCCCTCTGGTGATCGAAAATGCCCTCAACCGCATCTCTTGTATTTTCTGTACTTCTGCCCTCACACTGCCTCCCCCCAACAAAAATAAAGACAGAATCTCCCTTGTCCTCACATATCACCCTACCAACCTCTGCACACAGTGTATCATTTTCTACCACTTCTTCCGACCCCACAAGCAAAGAGATATTTCCCTCCCCACCCCTATCTGCTCTCTCTGCGACTCCTTCGTCTATTCCACACTCCCCACTAACCCCACCACACCCGATACCTTTCCCTGCAACCACGGGAAGTGCTACACCTGCCCCTACACCTCCCCCCTCATCTCCATTCAAGGCCCAAAACAGGCCTTTCATATCAGACAGGGGTTCACCTATACTTCCGGCAACTTGGTTTAATGTATTCGCTGCTCCCGATGTGGCCTCCTCTACATCGGTGAGAGCAAGCGTAGGCTCGGAGACTGTTTTGTAGAGCATCTTCACTCTGTACGCGACAAATGACAATGCCTTTCGGTTGCCAACCATTTTAACTTTCCCTCCCACTCCCTGGGTGACATGCCCATCCTGGGCCTCCTCCAGTGTCACAATGACACCACCCGCAAACTGGAGGAGTAACATCTCACATTCCGCCTCAGGACCCTACAGACCAATGGCCTAAACATTGAATTCACCAGTTTTAAAATATCCCCACCCCAGGCCTCATCTCATGTCCAACCCTTGCTCTCATCTCCACCTCCTTGACACAACCTGTCCATCTTCTCTCCCACTTATCCGCCCCACCCATCCCACTGACCAATTCCCACCACTCCCTACCTGCACTCACCTATCACCATCCTACCTACCTTCCCCAGCCCCACCCGTCCTCTCTCTATTTATTTCCCAGCTCTCTTCCCCCTCCCCATTTCTGAAGAAAGGTCCGGACCCGATGCGTCAACTTTCCTGCTTTTCTGATGCTGCCTGGACTGCTGTATTCCTCCACACTGTATTGTCTCAGTTAAATAATCTGTTTTGTTTAAACCCACAGAAGTCTGCTGCTGATGCATTTAAAAACACAATAAAACACATTAATTTGAGACAGAAGGACAGGGAATTGAAGTACCTCCTTAGTATTCCTCCGGGGTCCATCATGGAGGCTGCACCTTAGATTTGAACTAATTGGTCTATAAAGAACTAAAGCTGACATTAAAAGATGAACTTTAAGCCAAAAGGGGAAATCTCAACACCTGAAATGATTTCTTTAAAATAAACAAGTACAGCAGCAGATTTTCACAGGCCAACTTTAGAAAGTAACATGGCTGATTTTGATGCAAAAATGTTTGTAGGATAGAGGGTCTTAAATTGGCAAAGATTAGCGTCCCTAAACATAGAATAGCTAAAGGCCATAGGTAAGCAGATATAACTTAATACACAACCTATTACATGTAAATAAAAGGAACAAAAGATACCGACCAAGCATTTAAGGCTCACTGTTGAAATGGAGCAATTGGAAGAAAGGGAACATGAAACAGATCAAGTTGCTCTTGTCAAAATTTGTCTGGAAGAGTGAAGTTAAAGTTACACTTTCAGGCAAAGGAAAAAGAAAGGGAAATGGAAAAGAAAGAGAGAGGAGGCAAATCCTGGGAAAGCCAAACCAGAGAATCTTCCAGCTGAAGATGGAATTAAAGCTCAGAAACATGGAGAAATGGGGCAGCTGGCTTCACAGCCTCTGGCAGTTACACTATGTAGCATGAGAGTTTTAGACCCTCAAGTAGAGCTAATTGGAAAGACCTCAGAGATTCATTCCCTGCTGTCTGCTGATATTTCTGCTAGTTACAATGAGGCACAGACTGCTATTCTCAATACTTACCAACTTGTGCTGGAGGCATACCACCAACAATTACAGAATTTCTGTAAAAACCTGTATAGACTTTCCCAGCATTCAAAAGGAACTTTCAATCTTTCGGTCCAAGCCCTAAGAATTGACCAGTTATGAAGGCTCAAGAGACAGTGCTGGTGGAGGAGTTTCAAAACTGTCAGCCTAAAACACATGAGAGAGATAAAGGGTATCCAGATTCATGCAGCAGTCAAGGTTGATGACTACAATCTGACCAATAAACCTCTGAACCAAAGCAAATCTGGATTCACTGGCATTTACCAGCAATTAAAGACAAGAATATAGATAGTAGAATTAGACTCCAGAAGAAATTAGAGGAGAAAAAACATCATGATCAATCTCCAACTTTTAAAACAAAGGAACTGGAAAGCAACCAACAGGACCATGCCCTGCTGCTTCCGCTGTGGCAAGCCTAGTCACATCAGAAAGAACTGTTAACTCATGAGACAGGGTAGGGATACAATTCCTGCCAAGGCTTCCTGTCAAAAGGGGCCAGGGCTGCCTTTGCATTAAAAGTTGGCAGAAATAAATAATTATTTTCTGAGATGCAAACACAGCTTGCAGCAGAGGCTGCTGATTTGCCACCTGAAAGGAGGACAATTACCACCATGCTCTTAAAAGGGCATGTTTAGTGGTTCTTCTTATAAAAATCTCCACAAAGTAAGTGTACCACCAGGTGGTGACAGTCACAGAGATTGTCATCAAACTGATAGGAGAATTGATCTATTATTTGGAAATTACTTGGAGAAGGATCAGTTACTGTACCCAGAAGATCAAATACAGTCCATGGGGATTAGGGAACCAGCAGGGAATCAGGAAAATTTAGTTCAGGTTTAGAAAGCTAAATAACATCCCAACACCCTACAGAGACGTTGGATCAAGGAAATAGAGGAAACTCAGTGAAAGGATAGGAAAGAGATTGAAAGAACTCAGATAGAAACTTCACCTCAGCCTCCTCTACAGATGCCCAGCATTACAATCTTCAGTCAATTTGATTCACTCCACACGATATCAAGAAATGGTTGGAGACACTGGATACTGCAAAGGCTATGCACCTGACAACATTTCAGCAATAGTATTGAAAATTTGCGCTCCAAAACTTGCTGCTCCCCTAGCCAAGATATTCCAGTACACTTACAACACTGGCATCTACCTGATAATCTAGAAAATTTCCAAGATATGCCCTGTACATAAAAATCAGGACAAATCCATCCTAACCAATTACTGCCTGTTCAGTCTACTCTCAATCATCAGTAAAGTGGTGGGAGGTTTCATCAACAGTGCTATCAAGCAGCCCCTGCTCATAATAACCTGCTCAGTGATGCCCAGTTTGAGATTCTCCAGGGCTGCTCAGCTCCTGACCATGCTACAGCCTTGTTTCAAAACATGGACAAAAGAGCAGAACTCTTAAGGCAAGGTAGAGTGACAGCCCTTGACATCAATATCATATTTAACTGAATGTGGCATCGAGGAGCCCTAGCAAAACTGGAATGAGAATTAGGGGACAAGCTGTCCGCTGGTGTCATAACTGGCACATAGGAAGATAGAAAATGTTGGTGATCAGTCATCTCAGCTTCACAACATCTCTGCAGGAGTTCCTCAGGGTAGTGTCCTAGTCACAGCCATCCTCAGCTGTTTCGTCAATAACCTTCCCTCCAGCATAAGGTCAGAAGTGGGGATATTTGCTGGTGATTGCACAATGTTCAACACCATTTGTGACTCCTCAGATACTGAAGCAGTCCGTGCTCAAATGCAACAAGATCTGGACAGTATCCGGGCTTGGGCTGACAAGGGACAAGTAACATTAGTACCACACAAATGCCAAGTAATAACCATCATCAATAAGACACAATCTAACCACCATCTCTTGACATTCAATGGTATTACCATCACTTAATCCCCCACTATCAACATCCTGGGGGTTACCATTGACAAGAAATACAACTGGACTCACCACATAAACACAGTGGCTAAAAGAGAAGGTCAGAAGCTAGGAATACTGCAGCAAAAAACTCACCTCCTGACACCCCAAAGGCTATCCATCATCCACAAGGCCCAAGTCAGGAGTTTGATGGAATACTCCCCAGTTGCCTGGAGAGGTACAGCTCCAACAACACTCAAGAAGCTTGACACCATCCAGGACAAAACAGCCCGCTTGATTGGCATCACGTCAATAAACACTCAGTCACTCCACCACTGACATTCAGTTGCAGCAATGTATACAATACAATGATGCACTAAAGAAATTTGCCAAAGATCATTAGACAGCAGCCTCCAAACATATGAACTAGAAGGACAAGGGTGGCAGATTCGTGGGAACACCACCACCTGCAATTTCGTCTCCAAGCCACTCACCATCCTGACTTGGAATTATATCGCCATTCCTTCACTGTCATGTGGTCAAAATCCTGGAATTCCTTTCCTAAGGATGTTGTGAGTCTACCTGCAGCACATGAACTGCAGCAGTTGAAGAAGGTAGCTCATCACTGTCTTGTCAAGGACAATTGGGTAAAGGGTATAAGTGCTGGCCCTGTCTGTGATGCCCACATCCAACAAGTGAGCAAAGAGTTAAAGGAGACTGAGAAAGAGCTGATGGACTTTAAAAGAATGAATGAGCTGAGCCAGAGGTCTGGTTAGCAGCCACCTTTTCAGATTTATGTAAGGACTAAGGAAATTCCCAAACTGCATACAGTGAGGAAGATGCCTCATCCAGGAGAAAAGCCACAGAGCAGTGCAGCAGAAGATGACCAGTCACTTGTGAGCAAAAGTGTCCTCCTCAATATTTTGAAGGAGACATTCACCTCTACAACCCCCTACCTGCATCTACCTATCACCAACCCACCTACCTTTCCCCCAGCCCCACCCCCCTCTCTCTATTTATATCTGAGCTCCCTTCCCCCTCCCCAGGCCTGATGAAAGGTTTTGACCAGAAACGGCGACTTTCCTGCTCCTCTGATGCGGCCTGACCTGCTATGCTTCTCCAGATCCACATTTTAATGACTCATATCTATATAGCACCTTTACTGTAACAAATCATCCCAAGTTGCTTCACAGAGGTAAAGTAAAATCAAACGACACTAAGCCACATAAATAAGTATTTGGGAAAATAACTAAAGAAGTAGGTTTTAAGGAATATCTTAATGCAAAAAAATGAGGTAAGGAGATGAAGAGGTTACGCAGGGAATTCCCAAGCCTAATATCAGGGCATCAAGCTTTATTAGCATATTGCATGAAGGCAGCAAAATGAGGGACAGCAAAATGAGGGACACAATAATTTGTGATAATCACAGCCATCTAGGTACAGAGCCTTACTTCTTCTGTATCTTGATTACACAAACATACAGTAATTAATTATCTACGCCCTTTCCCCTTTGCAGTGGACATGTTCACTTTGGATGCATTAGGACAGTATGTATAATATGGTTTAAGGAGTAACATGTATGTCTCCTCAGGTAATTGTCAATTTTTACCAATTACTCACTTCCCTGACTGGTGCTATTCATTACTAGAAAATAGTAGCCTGCTTCCTTCTACTGTTGGCGAAAACCTATTCAATAAGTTTGGTAACAAGGTGTAGAGCTGGATGAACACAGCAGCCAAGCAGCATCAGAGGAGCAGGAAGGCTGACGTTTTGGGCCTAGACCCTTCTTCAGAAATGTGGGAGGGGAAGAGGTTTCTGAAATAAATAGGGAGAGAGGGGGAGGCGGATAGAAGATGGATAGAGGAGAAGATAGGTGGAGAGGAGACAGACAGGTCAAAGAGGCGGGGATGGAGCCAGTAAAGGGGAGAGTAGGTGGGGAGGTAGGGAGGGGTAGGTCAGTCCAGGGAAGCCAGACAGGTCAAGGGGGTGTGATGACGTTAGTAGGTGGGAGATGGGGGTGGGGCTTGAGGTGGGAGGACGGGATAGGTGGGAGGAAGGACAGGTTAGGGAGGTGGAGACGAGCTGGGCTGGCTTTGGGATGCAGCAAGGGGAGGGGAGATTTTGAAGCTTGTGAAGTCCACATTGATACCATTGGGCTGCAGGGTTCCCAAGAGGAATATGAGTTGCTGTTCCTGCAACCTTCGGGTAGCATCGTTGTGGCACTGAAGGAGGCCTAGGATGGACATGTCGTCTGAGGAGTGGGAGGGGTAGTTGAAATGGTTCGCGACTGGGAGGTGCAGTTGTTTAGTGCGAACCAAACGTAGGTGTTCTGCAAAGCAGTCCCCGAGCCTCCGCTTGGTTTCCCCAATGTAGAGAAGGCCACAACGGGAACAGCGGATACAGTATACCACATTAGCAGATGTGCAGGTGAACATCTGCTTGATGCGGATAGTCTTCTTGGGGCCTGGGATGGGGGTGAGGGGGCAGGTGTAGGGGCAGGTGTAGCACTTCCTGCGGTTGCAGGGAAAAGTGCCGGGTGTGGTGGGGCTGGAGGGGAGTGTGGAGCGGACAAGGGAGTCACGGAGAGAGTGGTCCCTCCAGAAAGCAGATAAGGGTGGGGAGGGAAATATGTCTTTGGTGGTGGGGTCGGATTGCAAATGGCGGAAGTGTCGGAGGATGATGCGTTGGATCCGGAGGTTGGTGGGGTGGTACATGAGGACGAGGGGGATTCTGTTTTGGTTGTTATTGTGGGGAGAGGATGTGAGGGACGAGTTGCGGGAAATGCGGGAGACATGGTCAAGGGCGTTCTCGACCACTGAGCGGGGGGAGGTTGCGGTCCTTGAAAAGCGAGGACATCTGAGATGTACGGGAGTGGAATGCCTCATCCTGGGAGCAGATGCGGCGGAGGCGAAGGAATTAGGAATAGGGGATGGCATTTTTGCAGGAGGGTGGGTGGAAGGAGGTGTATTCTAGGTAGCTGTGGGAGTCGGTAGGCTTGAAACGGATATCGGTTTCTAGGTGGTTGCCAGAGATGGAGACAGAGAGGTCCAGGAAGGAGAGAGAGGTATTAGAGATGGTCCAGGTAAACTTAAGGTTGGGGTGGAAGGTGTTGGTGAAGTGGATGAACTGTTCGAGCTCCTCGTGGGAGCACGAGGCAGCGCCGATACAGTCATCAATGTAACGGAGGAAGAGGTGGCATTTAGGGCCAGTGTAGGTACGGAAGAGAAATGCTGTTGGACGAGGAGTTTTAAAAAAACTGCAAGTTTGCACAGTACTGCCAGAGACTAAACTGTTCTAAAATAAATTTTGGTAAAAGAAAGGTGAAAATTAAATCCTAGAAATCTGATATAAAAACTGAAAATTCTGGAAATACTCAACAGATCCATCAGTAACCATAGAGAGAGAAACAGAATTAATGTACAGGACTTTACCAAATTTTATCAATTCAGTCAAGGTCCTGACAAGAAAAGAAAAAAGAGGATTGATGGCAATGACTCTGAAGCAATCCCTACCAAACACCCTCTGATGATATACATGGCAAACACTGCAAGGTATCAGGGGTTTTCATTGGGAGAAATACCATATTGCTGTAGCAGAGCAGATTGGACCCACACAATGAGGAGAAGACAAGCAGAAGACCCAGAAGAAAAAGAATTGAAGCAACTGTGTTTACCTCTGTAAAGTAAAATTGTTTTAAGAAAACACAGCTAGCCAGTGACATACAGAGACCTAAGTGAAAGTGGCTCTGTAAGGAACGACTGAAAAGACCCAGAGGTAAAGTTAGTAGTCTCGAAGGAAAGATGAATTAATATTATGAGCAATGGAGCAAAGAACAGAGGGGGAAGGGAAAGGAGTGTAAAAGACAGTTCTCACCTCATGCAATGACCATTTATGCCATACAGCCCAAAAGATGTTGCTGCTAGCATCATAAAAAAAAGAAAAGAAATTTAGAGCTGCAGGATCAAGAAGGCATCAGAATTTCTTTTTTTTTTACAGTGTGGAAACAGGTCATTTGTCCCAACAAGTCCACACCGCCCTTCTGAAGAGCATCCCACCCAGACCCATTCCCCTACCCCTGATTTCCCCATGTCTAACCCACCTAACCGAAACATCCCTGGGCACTATGGGCAATTTCGCATGGCCAATCCACCTACCCTGCACATCTTCGGATTGTGTGAGGAAACCGGAGCACCTGGAGGAAACCCACGCAGATATGGGGAGAATGTGCAAACTCCACACAGACAGTCGCCCAAGGGTGGAATCGAACCCGGGTCCCTGGGTCCCTTATTACAAATGAAAACAAGTAAATTTAAAGAAATCTAGTGAAAGAGTCCAATAAAAGAAGAAAATTCAAGTTAAAAATTTAAAGGATCATGACTCAGTGGTTAAAACATAATTTTAGTGTGAAGATCTAAAAAGGCCACACCAGAGAACCTTGTTTAAAAATATGCACACAATAAAGTGCTTTGTGTTTTAGATTGTGAAAACTCCACCTTGGCTGTAGAAATTGGAAAGAACTCAGCAGAAGCAAATAGCCACTATTTTAATAATTTTTTAAAATGTAGAAAGCCCTTAAAAAGGCAGAAACTCCAAGTAAAAAGTAGAGATACAGTATTATAATATTCAGATTCCAAAAAGCTTTAAACCAGGGAATCACTACAGAACAGCTAGTAATGAAATTTAGAGATTCACAGAAGAATTTAATACAATTGTAAAGTAATAGAGAGCTTTTAAAAATTGGCAAATAAAGGGAATGTTGTACAAAGTCTATGATGTGGACTGGGGTGTACAAAGTCAGAAGTCACATGACACCAGGTTATAGTCCAACAGGTTTATTTGGAATCACACAAGCTTTCATAGTGCGGACCCTTCATCAGGTGCATTGTGAGAGCAGGGCACACAGGCACAGAGTCCATAAACAGAGAGATCAAGGGCAGTGAGATTAAAAGATCATACAATTGATGTGAGTGGAGTGTCAGGTGATAAGTCTCTGCAAGTGACCAAAAGTGTTAGCCAGTGTGTAAAGGGTAAAATCAATGTCAATCAGGCAGAGCCATAGGAATATTCAAAAGGTGACGTCTCAGGTCAGAAACTGAATTGTAGGTGTAAGGCTTTATTCAGAATCTGTCTCAGAGTTCTAACTTGAAATCAGGCTGGTTTTATTCCTAAAGCTGGAATTTATAAAATGCCACACTGAATGACTGTGACTACAAATCATGCGTTTTTTGAACAAAATAGAATGTATCTGCAAATGAAGAAACAAGCACAATACAACACCATCCATGCTCTCAAGACCAATCACAACATTGTCATCAAATGAGCCAACAAAGAGGAGCCATCTTCATGCAAAATAGAACGGACTACTGCAAGGAGGTATACTGACAACTGAACAATGAGGAACACTACAGAAAATTACCTGAGGATCCAATCAAAGAACAGACCTGTCAACTCAACAAACTGACCAAGACTTTTGATCTAATCCTTCAGAGTACCCTACGCACTCTTATCCCGTGTACTTTTCGTGTAGGAGACTTCTACTGCCTTCGAAGATTAAAAAAACCAACACACCTTGGACGTCCCAGTGTATCAGGCAATGGGACCCTGTGTGAGAATCTCTCTGGCTATGTTGAGGGCATCTTGAAACCCATGGTACAAGGAACCCCCAGCTTCTGCCGTAACACTACAGATTTTGTACAGAAACACAGCTCCCAAGGACCAGTTGAACCAGAAGTATTCCTCGTCACAATGGTGTTTCGGCACACTGCACCAGCATCCCCCATGATGACGGCATTGTTGCAACAGCCTCGGTACTCAATACCGCCAACAGCCAATTTCCAGACACCATCCTACAACTCATCTGCTTCATCCTCGACCACAATATCATCATGTTTGACAACTGGCTCTTCATCCAGACACATGCGACAGCCATGGGGACCAAATTTGTACCCCAATATGCCAACATTTTCATGCATAAGTTCGAGCAAGACTTCTTTGCTGCTCAGGATCTGACCAATGCTATACACCAGATACATTGATGGTACTTTCTTCCTTTGGACTCATGGCGAGGAATATCTGAAACAACTACATAGCGATAACAACAAGTTTCATCCCACCATCAGACTTACCATGGACTATTCTTCAGAATCAGTCTCATTCTTAGACACATGCATCTCTATCAAGGGTGCACACCTCAGTACCTCACTCTACCGCAAGTCCACGGATAACCTCATGATGCTGCACTTTCTCTAGCTTCCACCCTAAACATATTAAAGAAGCCATTCCCTACGGACAAGACCTATGCATACACAGGATCTGCTAAGATGAGGAGGAAAGCGATGGGCACCTGAAAGATTTGAAAGACACCCTCATAAAATCGGGATACAATGCCCAACTCATCGATCGCCAGTTCCGACATGCCACAGCGAAAAACCACAACAACCTCCTTGGAAGATAGACACAGGATAAGAATGATAGACTACCCTTCATCATCCAGTATTTCCCCAGTGCGGGGAAGTTACGCCATGTTCTTTGCAGCCTTCAACTTGTCATCGATGACAATAAGCATCTCGCCAAAATCTTCCCTACACCTCCATTTCTCAACTTCAAACAACCGCCTAACCTCAAAATACCCAGCTTTCAGAACAACATCGAACACAACACCACACAACCCTGCCATGGCGATCTCTGCAAGACATGTCAGACCATCGACTTGGATACTACCATCACACAGGGGAACACCACCCACTATGTTCACAGCAGATACTCATGTGACTCGGCCAATGTTGTCTATCTCACACGCTGCTGGCAAGGATGTCCTGAGGCATGGTGTATTGGCAAGACCATGCAGACACTGTGACAATGGATGAATGGACACTGCCCAACAATCATCAGACAGGAATGTTTCCACCCAGTTGGGGAACACTTTAGCGGTGTAGGGCATTCAGCCTCTGATCTTTGGTTAAGTGCCCTCCAAGGTGGACTCCGAGATACACAATTATGCAGAATCACCGAGCAGAGACTGATAGCCAAGTTTCGTACCCATCAAGACAGTCTCAATGTGATCTAGGGTTCATATCACGCTTCAGATGACCCCACCATACTGTTCTGTATCTGTAAAATCTTCCTTCATTTCCTGTTTTGACAGCATCATCTTGATAAATTGTCATGATCTTTCTACCTTAATTAGTTTGTACAGTTTTGAATTATTTATTACATTCTCTCATTCATACACACTCACGCACACACACGCACTCACAGACCCTCTCTCATACACACTCTCTCACACACAGTCTCAGTCAGACACACCTCTCTCACATACATATACTCTCCCACACTCACATACATTCTCTGTCAAGCAAACACACACACACACACACACACACACACAAGATGTTTGTTTATTTGCAGATACATTCTATTTTGTTCAAAAACACATAATTTGTAGTCACAGTCAGTCAGTGTGGCATCTTATAAATTCCAGCTTTTGGAATAAAACCAGCCTGATTCCAGGTTATAACTGAGACAGATTCCGAATAAAGCCTTACACCTACAATTCAGTATCAATCAGAGATGTCACTTTTTGTATATTCCTTTGGCTTTGCCTGATTGTCATGACAGCAGAGCGCTGATGTTGACTTTATAAACACTTTACACACCATCTAACACTCTTGGTCACCTGCAGACTTATCATCTGACACTCCACTCACACAGATTGTATGATCTTTTGATCTCTCTGCCCTTGATCTCTCTGCCTATAAACTCTGTGCCTGTGTGCCCTGTTCTCACACTGCACCTGACGAAGAAGCCGTGCTACAAAAGCTTGTGTGATTCCAAATAAACCTGTTGGACTATAACCTGGTGCCATGTGACTTCTGACTTTGTACAGAGTCTCGCAAACTCTGTACTATTTCAAATTAAAACAGCACTTATAAATGCGAGAACACAAGGTAAAGAACACAGATTACAAAGAATATTGTGAGGATCGAAAGTTACTACTGATTTACTGTAGTAGGATTAATCGGAAAATTGAGATGTAATAGAAAAAGATACAATGGCTGAATCAGCAAAAGCTACAGCCTGGAGTGATGAGACTCCATGGCAAATGGAGTAATTGTCAGAAACAGCAGAATGCTACACATTGCACGACAGTACAAAACACATATGACAATTGAAAATGTGTACTGTGCACAATCAATCAATTTCACTTCTCAGTCTGCACGCATGTCATGACTTTGATTTCCCTAGCAGAATTGCAGAACTGCGTCTCAGAGAACAACTAGTCCAGGAATAAAACATTGTCAAGTAACTGCTCAAGAAACAACAACCTTCATTGGGCTCCTTAGACACATAGCAGAATCCAAAAGGAAGAAAGTATCTACTGAGATTATTTATAATGACATTAAAGAAATGTTTCATAGAGCTGAGAAGAAGCACATGGCCAACAAGCTGAAAGAGGCTCAACTAAATTTTACAAGAATAAAAATGTAATAAAGACTGAGCTACCATTTGTCCATATTGTGTTTAATAATGGCAAGACCAAAAACTCTACAAAATGGCCTAGAACACATACTTTGGTACCAAAAGCACTTCATGGACTATTTATTTGTGTATAATAGCCTTCTAGCTTCCTTTCAAAAAGATGTACTGGAAAGAAAACATTGGAGACATTGTGGCATTGTGGTGGGCAGAGATAGAACTTTGAACATAGTACCGCAAAGGAATAGGCCCTTCCGTCCAACATATCTGTGTTGACTGTGATGCCATTCTAACCTAATCCCATCTGCCTGCAATTGGTCCATAGCTGTCTGTTCTCTGTCTGTCTAAATGCCTGTTGCTATTGTCTCTGTCCCTGCATCCCTAAAGGCCCAGATTATCCTTTTCTGGACTACAAGTTGGGACTTGAATCTATCAATCTCACGCTAGCACTTCAAGTGATCTGCAGCATAGGCTTTACTCTTTTATTTTGCTTGGCAAAGAGCCATGGCCACCACCTGCACTTTACTACATTTCTCAGCGAGCTCAGACCTGGCTTTTTGGACTGTATCACGATTGCAGATCATACACTGTTCCGCTTCTCTCCCTGAGCCAGAAACTGGCCCAAGTGCAACAAATTTGCCTGGTTTCTCTCTTTCTGCTCTTGAATTTTGGCCTGTATTTGCTTGATTCTGATCTTTGCATTCCTTATTTCTTCTTTAAGCTTTATATTTGCAACATCTTTCCCTTCCACTTGTTCCATACTGCTGGCTATCATTATAGCCTTATTTAATTTGGGCCCTAACTCTTGCTTACCTAATTCTTTATATACCCCCTCCCCGCAATTTTGCCCTTCATATTGCATACCCAATACTAATTTAGGGTAGTATTTAGCCCACCTCGGTCACTTCATATATCAATATTTCCTGAGGGTTTCCTCTCACTCTAAGCAGTGTGCCATTGTTCTGCTCTCCTGTTCCTCGGGGTCTGTCTAAGGGTCAGGAAAGTGACTTGAGTAGGGGTCCAGCTTATGCTAGATTCTCTAGATTCTCTTCCAGTCCACCTGAGTTCAATGCACAGGAGATAAATGACTCACCCCCCCCCCTCCCCCCCCCCCACCGCCACCCCACAATGGCCATCTTGTCAAGTTTACCGTTCCTCCTTGACTAGACAAGCTTCAAAAGAGTACCGTTTTATTTGTTTCATTCCACAGGCCCAGCGTGTAAACCAGTTACTGGTTGGTTTCTTCTATCCCCATTCACCCACTTGAATCCTGACCGTGATGTGGGGCAACTGCTGTGTTAATTCAGGCTCAGCTGGATGTTTAGGAATAAAAGGCTGGTAGGGTTTGACTTTGGAGTAGCCATTGGCAAATTTTTATTGAAGCCCACCCAGAGACATCAATGTTGTCCATCTTTTGGACCCCACAACCAGTTTCTACGTCAACTTGTTTAACTTGGGTACTATACCTGTGAGACAAATAAAAGAGTCAGAGTTGACTTGCAATACAAGGCAGTTTTAATCACAAAATACACTAAAGATACAAAAGATGCTGTATGGGCTGAGTATTATTAAAACCTGCATTGAACTCAGATGGACTGGATGAAAACTTGGCATGAGCTAGACCCCTACACCAGACACTTTCCTAGCCCTTAGTCAGACCCCAGAGGAACAAGAGAGCAGAACAATGGAAGACGTCTCAGAATGAGAGGAAACCCTAAGGAAATATCTGTATAAGCTATAAGACTTCTGATTCTTACACTAATTAGTCTACCAATTGAAACATTAAGTCTTTGTCTCAATCCTTATCTAAATTACTACTCACTACCAGACTAGGACCAGGTACTACCCGTGCAGTTAAACTTGGCCAGGCTGTGTAGTTGGCTCTGATGGACTTGGCACAGGCTGGTCTTGCAGTGGTCGTCTTCTCTCCCTTGACCTTTATCTCATAATTTTCCCTTTGTCTGCGCATTTCTTGCTTTATTTTTGAACAGCAGGTATTGGTGATGATTTTACTGGATCCATTTACACCACTTAGTCATAGAGTCATACAGCATGGAAACAGACCCTTCAGTCCAACTAATCCACGCCGACCATGTTTCCAAACTAAACTAGCTCCACTTGCCTGCCTTTGGCCTATATCCCTCTAAACCTTTCCTATTCATGTACTTATTCAATGTCTTTTAAACGTTCTAACTGTACCTGCATTCACCACTGCCTCTGCCAGTTCATTCCACACACTAACCACTCACTGTCTAAAAAAGTTGACTCTCAAATCCTCTTTAAATCTTTCTCCTTTCACCTTAAAAATATGACCCTGGTTTTGAACCCCACCACCGCCCCACCCAAACCTAGCAGAAAAATTCTTGCTATTCGCCTTATCAATGCCCCTCATTATTTTGTAACCTTCTACAAAGTCATTCCTCAACCTCTTACAATATGTCCTTTGTTTCTTTATTTGTTTCTCTCCAAACCCCTTCTGCCCTGCACCATCACTTAAGAGACTTATCATCTCATATCATTCATTCTATCACAGACATTCCTTTTTTGTGTTCTTTCCCCATCATTCCTTTTCATTGCCAGTGTACTGGTATAAAAACTGTTAAATCTCTAACTTTTCCCAGTTCTGCTGAAAAGATTCTGAGGCATCCAACAGCATACAATCATTGCAGAACTCAGAGATAGTAGGAACTGCCGATGCTGGAGAATCTGAGATAACACGGTGTAGAGCTGGAAGAACGCAGCAGGCCAAGCAGCATCAGAGGAGCAGGAAAGCTGACGTTTCGGGTCTGGACACTTCTTCAGAAATGGGGGAGGGGAAGGGGATTCTGAAATAAATAGAGAGAAAGGGAGAGGTGGATGGAAGATGGATAAAGGAGCAGATAGGTGGAGAGGCGACGGTCAGGTCAAGGAGGTGGGGATGGAGCCAGTAAAGGTGAGTGTAGGTGGGGAGTTAGGGTGGGGATTGGTCAGTCCAGGGAAGACCAACAGGTGAAGGAGGCGGGAATGAGGCTGGTAGGTAGAAGGTGGGGGTGGAGTTGAGGTGGGAAGAGTGGATAGGTGGGAGAAAGGACGGACGTTGTTACTGCGGGGGGGGGGCGAGAAGGATGAGTTGGGGGGAACGTGAGAGATGCAGTCGAGGGCATTTTCAATCACTGTAGAGTGCAAGTTGCGGTCCTTGAAAAACGAGGACATCTGGGATGTCCAGGAGTGGAATGCTTCATCTCGGGAGCAGATGCAGTGGAGGCGAAGGAATTGGGAATAGGGGAGGGCATTTTTTGCAGGAAGGTGGGTGAGACGAGGTGTATTCTAGGTAGCTGTGGGAGTCGGTAGGCTTGAAACGGATATCGGTTTCCGGGTGGTTGCCAGAGATGGAAACAGAGAGGCCCAGGAAGGAGAGACAGATATTGACGATGGTCCAGGTGAACTTAAGGTTGGGGTGGAAGGTGTTAGTGATGTGGACAAACAGTTCATCCAACTCATCCCGCAACTCATCCCTCACACCCCGTCCCCGCAATAACAACCAAAACAGAATCCCCCTCGTCCTCACATACCACCCCACCAACCTCCGGATCCAATGCATCATCCTCCGGCACGTCCGCCACCTGCAATCTGACCCCACTACCAAAGACGTTTTTCCATCCCCACCCTTATCTGCCTTCTGGAGGGACCACTGTCTCCGTAACTCCCTTGTCCACACCACACTCGCCAGCAGCCCCTCCACCCCCGGCTCTTTTCCCTGCAACCGCAGGAAATGCTACACCTGCCCCTACACCTCCCCGCTCACCCCCATCCCAGGCCGCAAGAAAACCTTCCACATCAAACAGATGTTCACCTGCACATCTGCTAATGTGGTATACTGTATCCGCTGTTCCCGATGCGGCCTCCTCTACATCGGGGAAACCAAGCAGAGGCTTGAAGACCGCTTTGTGGAACACCTACGCTCGGTTCGCGACAAACGACTGCACCTCCCAGTCGCGAACCACTTCAACTCCCCCTCCCACTCCTTGGACGACATGTCCATCCTGGGCCGCCTCCAGTGCCACAAAGATGCCACCCGAAGGTTGCAGGAACAGCACCTCATATTTCGCTTGGGAACCCTGCAGCCCAATGGTATCAATGTGGACTTCACAAGCTTCAATATCTCCCAGTCCCCGACCGCATCCCAAAACCAGCCCAGCTCGTCCCCGCCTGGGTGGACAGGTTAGGTGTCCGTCCTTTCTCCCACCTATCCACTCTTTCCACCTCAACCCCCACCCCCACCTCCTACCTATCAGCCTCATCCCCGCCTCCTTAACCTGTCCGTCTTCCCTGAACTGACCAATCCCCGCCCTAACTCCCCACCTAGACTCACATTTACTGGCTCCATCCCCACCTCCTTGACCTGACGATCTCCTCTCCACCTATCTGCTCCTTTATCCATCTTCCATCCACCTCTCCCTTTCTCTCCATTTATTTTAGAATCCCCTTCCCCTCCCCCATTTCTGAAGAAGGGTCCAGACCCGAAACGTCAGCTTTCCTGCTCCTCTGATGCTGTTTGGCCTGCTGTGTTCATCCAGTTCTACACCTTGTTATCTCTGGATTTTTAGTTATCTTTCTTGTCCTAATATTGCTGTCTGAATTGCTGTGGAGGAGCCATGCTGGACTGGGGTGTTGTGCTTTGATCACAGTGAGTGCAGTTAGTCACACCATTTTTACAGTGAAATCTGGCTCATCTGTGAAATGCTGCCTGATGTAAAATAACTATCTTCAAATTCCATTTTGTGTTCTTCAATACTTACCCTGAGACAGACGTGGCAAATATGGTTGTGGAGTTATCTGCCATAAGATGGCAGCAAAGTAATACCAGCGTATATAGGGAGGCATCATGGAAGGAGTGGGTTTTCAAAGCAAGGAGTTCGCTAGGTGTAAGATATTTATAGTACTTGTGTAGATAAACTGGTAATGAATTATGATTGAATTATCTGTCAATAGTTAACTCTAAAACTGATCCTGTTTGTCATTTTGATTAATCATAATTAGTAACACACATTGGCACGTTATTTTTGATAAAGAAATATGAAAGGGCTCGAATAGTTACATTGATGATCATAGTTGTCATGTCATTGTAATTTGTGAAAGTGCCACAAACAAATTTCCTTTTTTCAAACTTTAAACATATGCAGTAAACATATAGTTTATTATGTTTAGAATAAATCCAACTCATTCATATATGACAGCGTCAATAAAACTGCTCCTCGCTTGAGCAAAACATTTCCCAAATCTAACTGTTTCTATTGCATAAAGATTATAGAATGTACAGGCTGTGAATGTATAGATTACCTAGTTACTGTTCTTTCAAATAACATTCTTCTTAACAGGATGCCTTTTATCACAAAATCAATTTGAAACTTTGCACAATTGAAAAGCATAACATTATCACTAAGCCAATTTATTTCTACAAAATGCGTAAATGAAACACATGAAAACACTCCAAGAGGCTTATTATAAGCGTTACCTATTCTAAAATGCAATGGTTAAAAAAACTACTTGTGTTTCTATACACATTCCTTAACACAGATATAGAGAATATTGACACTATTTGATGTAAGATCAGAAAGAATGTGATTGTGAGAGTAAATCCTGTGCAGTGTGATGGCAGTAGATTAGACATGAAAGGTCTGCATGTCTGCTCATGTGCTGTATAATGTGGTGAGCAAAGAGAAATGGAAAATACCTGGGCAGTACAGATTGAGACAATAATAGTATTGTGCAAAATATTCAGTTTCCCTATACATTATTTACAATTGTTGTATTGCTTTACCATATTCAAATTAAAGCCATCAAGATCAAAGCAGTGTCAGCAATGTTTTTGTGTTTCCTTAACTCTGCCCTATGCCTTAACATCCCTTAACAGGAAAAGTTTGGTACACAAACATACAAAGTCAACAGTGATTGACTGATAGTACTGAAAAGTACAGCCTCGAGTTATCAACCTTTCAGTCTAACAACTAAATTCCAAACGTTAGAATTCTGGTGTATCAAACTTTTTAAAACATGCTTTTAATGCGGAAATTCTTCCTTTTATGTGAAAAAAAGGCAAAACCAGTAAAGTTGGGAAATAAACGTACTAGAGTTCCATTTTCAGGTATACAAGACAAGCCAATATGAGTCATTTCCAAGTTTTACTGTTTTTTTTCCTCTTTTCCAGAAGTAGTCAACCTTCCCATGTATTTGCTTGGTTCAAGGAATCCCATCCATCACTGACTATATCCAATACAATAGCTTTTCAAATGAGTAAGTGACACCAATGTTTACATATTTTGAAGCAATAATACATTCTTTTACCAAATTGTCATGAAGTTTCGCTACATTTTTCTCAAATGGTAAGTAACCTCAAGCCACAGTGGCAGCAATGGCTCCAATGGAAACGGAAACTGTGCTGGAATGTCAGAAGAAATGGGAGGGGGATAAAAAAGCTCTGTTCACATTCTAAGTCAAGTTCAGTGAATTCCCATGGAAAGGAATTCTGATATGGTAAGGAAACAACAAAGAAAATCCTTCTCAGAGTATCCACTCATTTCCTGTCTTCTCCATGAAAGACATTAGGGAATTAATCTTTGCTGGAAGAACAATGAACAATTCAAACCAAAGAATGCAGGCCGATTATTGGTGAAAAAAATACTCATTAACTGTATTCCAAAGAATGTCGATTTTTAACAAAAACCAAGAGGCACAGTGTGAAGATAAGATATGATTGGTGTGGTAATAAATTGTTTCATACTAGTTCATGACATCATATGAATAAAGCAGGCCTTTAAATGTTTAATCAGTTTAACACTGTGTTGTGCAGTCTGGTAAGAGAGCAGAATCTCAAAATAGGTGATAAACCCTCTGAGAATTGAACTGTTCTTACTGCTTTCCCAAGAAACACACTTTCTAAGATGCAATTTTTATGAATTGCAAAAGCAGCACTTTAAACATATAATTGGAGGGATATAAGAATCACTTTTGTTTGTCAAGTTCTCCACTTTATTTTACAGATTGAATTTAGACCTTATTGCACACTGGGCAAATCTGTTAATGGATAAAATGACAGAAGATCAGTGCGAGACTTTCACAAATACAGAAACAGGTTATACCACTTAGATGCAAGAATTCTACAGTACTTGCCAAAAAAGACAGCCATGGATGTTTATCAGAGATAACATAAAACTAAGATAGGAAACATACAAAAATGGAAAAGAATAGCACAGGTCCAGGTGAATGCAGTAGTCATTGACTTCAAGAGAGTCATAAGTTACCTGGGGTAGGAAAGAATGTGAAGTTGAGGGCACAATCAAATCATACATGATCATATTAAATATCGGAGCAGTTTTGAGAGGTCAGAAGGCCTCACTTGTATGCATGAATAAATAGGAAAAACGGCAAGGGATGACAAAACAATAAGCTATTGAAAGAGAGTACAGACCTCCTGAATTGCTCCAAAATTTACTGGTTTTATTTTAGGTCCCCAATATCTGCAGTTTTCTGCTTCTATTACTATGCTGAATAGTAACTTTGGCCTGGATTTGCACCGTCCAGTTCAGGCCAGAACAGAAGTGTGCAGTCAGAGAGACCAGTGTTGTCACCTCAGCTGGACATCCCATTTCCAGCATCAGTGATATTTGTGAGGGCAGGCTTCTGAACTTGCCACACCTTTAATCAGTGCAATTTATCTCACTTCTTTAAAGGAAGTATCTGGATGTTGCTGGAGGTGACTCACATTCTGAGGTTGCTTATCTCACACTGAAGACCCTTCGGCATGCACTTCTTATACCTAGCATATTATTCCAGTCATTTAGTTTGTCTCCAGCACCACCGGACTTTTAATTTTTTGCATTTATCTCTCTGCCTCAATTAATCAGATGATACATCATCCCTTCGCTTGTTATTAAGCTGTTGACATTGTACTCACACCGTCTAACACTCTTGATCACCTGCAGAGATCTATCATTTGGCCCATTGACACTCCAGTCACACCATTTGGATGATCTTTTTATCTCTCTGGTTATAAAGTGCCTGCGTACTGTCTTCACTCTACCTGATGAAGGGACAACACTCCAAAAGCTTGTGATTTCAAATAAACCTATTGGACTATGGCCCGATATTGTGTGACTTTTGACCTTGTCACACTGAAGGGGTGTTGGACTCGAAACATGAACTCTGCTTTCTCTCCCGAATTTCTCAAACAATTTCTGTTTCTGTTTTAGCAAAGGAACAGATCAGGGCTGAGGCGGACACTCAGAAAACTCTGTGAGGTTTGGAGTCATTACATCTCATGATATATCTCATGTTATTCAGCAATTAACCATACTTTCTTTAAGACAAGGGCCTATTCTCATTAGATTTCTAGAGATTCACCTCTGCCGTATGACACTGTAATGTAATCCTGTAGGCTAAAGTCCCTCGTAATGTTTTCTCGGTGCATGTACCCCCAAGGAGTGTGTGCAGCAGCAACTTCTAAAATTGGCATCAGTGTATTGATTAGCATTCACAGCATCTTGGAGGAACCTCAGAGTGGTGAGCGAGAACGTTGCCTTTGGACCCCAATCTAAAAGAAGGAGGTGGAAGTAAACCTATCTCATGGTGACCAAGAGTCCAGCAATTCATTCAAAATGCTGCTAGTGGTTGTCTGCAAATTTAGTTGAGCCACACCATTCCAACACCACCTGAGCTGCAAACAGGTGCTGGGGCCTCCAGAACTGAAGCCAGGACAGAACAGGAAGGAGTGAGTGCCAGGTGAAAGGAGAACACAGTGGGAGGCACAAACAGTAATGTCACATAATCCTGAGCATAGAATCGACAGGCCGAAGGGAAGCAACCTGATCATTAATGACATTTGGACATTTGGTCACGGACATCTGTGCCCGTGTCAGTGAAAAGCGGGCAGCTCACTAATCACCATGCCCTGCCAGTGGCTGTCCAAGTAAACGTGAATCCCTTCACTGGTCAGCCACAGGGCTCTGTTATATTTCACATGTGCTTGAACTATATTGTATCATCCAGGTGCCCTCTTTGACAAAGTTTGACATTACAGTAGATTTACACCTGACAGGGCATCGTTGACTCAGAGGGCACTCATTTTGTTGGCATCATCATTGTCCGCACTCATGTTGCCATCACTGCACCCTGTGTTTGATCAGAAACATTTATTCACAGGAAAGCCTATCACTTCCTGAATGTCCAGCTGGTCTGCAACATCCTGTGTGTGTACACTTTCCTGGTAGCTGGCAGCTCCTATCATGCTTTCATCTTCTGACAGTCTAGCCTTCTATTCAATCCCACATTCAAGCCTGTGGTTAGAACCTTTGAGGTGATGGCTTCTTACCTGAGCAACACAAGCAGAGACACAGAGCATTCTAATGAGAGTTGTTTACTCAGCAGACCTTCAGGGAGCAATCCATTCTAAAAATGTGATTTCATTGTCTGGACTGGTCAGATACTGCCCTGCAATATACACCTGCCAGAGGCTTTCAAATGGTCTGTTGTATCCTTCACGACATGGTTTTGTACCGCAAAGGTCTGATCTCTTTGGCAAAACAGAAGAAGCAGGATGTGGGAGTTAATCATAGAATCATAGAATCTCTACAGTGCAGAAGTCAAGTCTGCACAAACTCTCTGAACAGCATCCCACCCAGATCCACACCCCCTACCCTATCCATGCATTTCCCATGGCTAATCCACCTAGCCTGCACGTCTTCAGACTGTGGGAGGAAATCAGAGCAGTTGAAGGAAACCCACATAGACATGGGGAGAATGTGCAAACTCCACACAGACAGTCACCAATGGCTGGAATCAAACCCAGGTCCCTGGTGTTGTGAGGCAGCAATACTAACCACTGATCCATCTTGTCACCCCTTTTTCTTTTAGAATTTTTCCATTCACTACTGATAATATCAGACTGGATACAAAATTATCCAGTCCTGGCAAAATTAAAAGCTGGTGATGATGGGGGATACAAACGGGCCATCAGAATTAGAATTAAATCCTTTCTGGATCTGGTGAGACCAGATCACGGTACAAGACAGCATTTAATTATCGGGAGCAGGAGTGATTGTCCTGAGCAAAGGTCACTGCCAGATACTGGCTAAACTCCACCAGAGTCATTCAGCCAGAAGGTGGTGAATCTGTGGAGCTCATTGTCTTAGAAGGCTGCGGAGGCCAAGTCATTGAGTATATTTAAGACAGAGAAAGATAGGTTCTTGATTAATGTGGGGATCAAGGGGTTCCAGGGAGAATGCAAGAGAATGGAGCTGTGAAACATATCAGCCATAATCGAATGGCAGAGCAGATGTGATGGGCAGAATGGCCTAATTCTGCTCCTATACCTTATGGTCTTTGCCCTCTTCAACCAGATGTGCATCTGGAAAGACAGCCTCACTATCGTCTTGCTGTGGCATTCCAGCTGTTTCCATAGCTGTCGCCTCAGATGTCCTTAATGAAATTATGAGGGGACACCCTCTTGGCCTCTCAAGTCACGCTGGCCTCCATCAACCTCGTTTCCTGTACCCTTCCATTCCAGCCCTCCTATGACCTCTGTGTGTCTGCCTTTAGGTCGGCAGTCCGGTGATCTGTGATAGCAGAACATGTGCCATGAAATCTCTGCAACTGTCGGGTCTCCATCCTGAGATTGAGGGAATGGTCCCTACTCTCAGTCATTGCTCGTTAATTAATTTCTAGGTCCTCATTTTTGAGGTGGGGATTGGAGAGGAGATAGGTTAACAGATATGTTACTAAATATAAGGAAAATTGAAGGTTCCTTTACACTCGCACAGATTACGACATGGGATGTTCCACTAGATTTTTCTTCTTACTTAATAAGTCATCCAACAAATTGCTTAATGTGCAGAAAGAAACCACAGAACACACAGGAAATTGTTTAACTTACACTGCCTTCAAATGAACACTAAAATTACTGCAAGCCCAGTCTCAGAGCTTAAGTATGCAAATGACACTGACGAATGCATCCACTAGGAAACAGAGTTCAGGTTATTGTCACAGTAGGCTAGGCATCAGAGGAGCAGGAAGGCTGACGTTTCGGGTCTGGACCCTTCTTCAGAAATGGGGGAGGGGAAGGTGGCTCTGAAATAAATAGAGAGAGAGGGAGGCGATGATAGAAGGTGGATAGAGGAGAAGATAGGTGGAGAGAAGACGGACAAGTCAAGGAGATGGGGACCTGACCCACCCGTCTTCTCTCCACCTAGCTGCTCCTCTATCCACCTTCTATCATCGCCTCCCCCTCTCTCTATATATTTCAGAGACCCCCTTCCCCTCCCCATTTCTGAAGAAGGGTCCAGACCCGAAATGTCAGCTTTCCTGCTCCTCTGATGCTGCCTGGTCTGCTGTGTTCATTCAGCTCTATATCTTGTTATCTCAGACTCCAGCATCAGCAGTTCCCACTATCTCTCAGGTTATTGTCAACTCCTTCTCTAAAATACAGAAGGAAATAGACTTTTCACTACACCTTTGAAAAACTAAGATCCTCTTCAAACCACCTCCAATAGCACAACGCCTGTCCTTATTGATGAATGCCAATAGTAATATTCTAGAAAATTGTAGACCATTTTCCATATCTTAAGTGCCTCTCACTTGATGGATGCAGCATTGATGATGAAAATCATCTTCAGTATGCTAGCTTAGCCTTCAGCCGACTGACAAAAGATTATTTGAGGACTAGGAGTGTCCCCTGTGCTCCTATAATCTCTGGTCACATGGGCAACCTATAGCAGGTACCTCAGAGCACTGGAGAAGCTCCACCCATCATGCCTTCATAAGATTCTCTGAATTCTGTGGCAAAGCTGGTCCAACAGCAGTATCTTTTCCCAAGAAAACATGCATAGTATCAAGGTACCATCATTCCAATCCATCTCCCCTGGCTAGGATATATTGAGCATTCACCTGACACCAGATGCCCGAGGCAACTGTTCAACTTGGATTTTGGTTACAGCAGGAGAGACTACACAAATCTCCATATACCTCATCTATCCAATCCTTAAAGCACCACCTGACCAACTAGTAGCAGAGTTTTCAAGTCATGCATTTAACAACAGCCATTTGAAACTGTCAAACTGTATTGAAAGCAAATAATCCTCAATCCTAAAGGATTACCTAAGAGACTGAGTAAATATATAAGTAAAGAAGGTATTCCAGCTAGGCCTGAAATTTTGATAACAATGGATTTTTGCCAAAGAACAGATGACACACATTGTAAAAGGGACAAAATAGATTTAACACCAAACAAGATTTCAACAGTGTGACATTTTGAATATGTCAGATTAGTGACAAGCATTTTATCATAAGTACACATTAATACTCTATTACAATTTTTAGACTCTGTTTGTAAGTGCATTTGAAGTTGCATGGAGCATGAAGCAAATCATTTATTTGCCCTCACTTTCAAGATTTAAAGATTACTTCTGCTGCTAATGTGGCTGATCTCATGACTGACATCTTCTATTAGGAAATATGGAGCTCAGAGCTCTATTCAGTTGTTAATCTCAATGTTACAATGTTAGTAGATATGATGGTAATGGTAAATATGGACTGTTGAATTTTAATTTCAATCATCTCATTGTTATACCTCAAACCTTTCATGAACTTAAATGTTGTTTAAAATTAAGAAACATGGATATAATTCGGCTGCAATGGTCACCTGATGATTTATTGAAGTAAACTTCATGAAACCCATGTGGAATAAACTAAACCGTCTGCACTAAAGTTACCATTTATCAAAAGACATTAAATGCAGGCAACTGACTCAGCAATCCACATCTCCCACTTTAATTCACCCATATGGTAATATCACATAGTGGGAGATGAAAAGCTTGCATACAATTATCCAGCTTGGAAATACAATAGAGCCAAACAAGGGAGTATACACTGAATTATATTTTAATAGCGGCTTTTGAGCAGCAGGTGAGAGAGAAGGAAGATGGATTTGTAAATGACCGTTGAAAGACTTTCTCTCTTTTTTCCTTTTTCTATCTCCTCTGTTACTCCCAGCCTTTCCAAAGACAATGTCCCGTGAGAAACCAAATTGGAAAAAAATTCATTTACCAAGGACTTAAAGATATCTACAAACGTCACCACTGCTGGAGATATGAGCCAACAATTAAATCATTGTGATCCCAGGTTAAAAATCTAACACCTTTTGGGATTCTAAGGACCTTTAAACTGTAAAGACATTATTTTTCCTGTAGGTATTAGACACTGTCCCCTTTTAAACATATCATCTATATTTGTGTGTATGTTTGATACTGCATTTTATGATTTGTTTTGGGGTTCAGTAGGTATGAAAAATCTAATTTCATTCAAGAAGACCTTTTAATTGGTGGCTTCAATTTTGATCTAGTCCATAACTTTTTTTTATTGTAGTTTGATGCATCTGTGCGCTAAAACATCTATTTGCAGTATAAAAACCAAAAGAACTGTGGATGCTGTAAATCAGGAACAAAAACAAAGTTGCTGGAAAAGCTCAGCAGGTCTGGCAGCATCTGTGGAGAGAAAACAGAGTTAACGTTTCGGGTCCGGTGACCCTTCCTCAGAACTGATGGTGGCTGGGAAAACGTCAGTTTATATGCAGAAAATAGGGAGGTGGGTGGGATGGGGAGTAAACGATAGGATAGAGCCCAAAGAGAGAGAAAGACAGTTGGACAGACAAAGGAGTTGCTAACGATCAGGCTGGGAGAGTGAGTAGTTGTTAAGGCGGACTGTTAGTGACTAACAACGGGGGTGTGTAGTGGCAGGCTATGTGGTAACAAGGCCTGGTGTGAGGGGTGGGGGGCTGGGACATGGAGAGTTTAGGCCCTAAAATTATTGAACTCAATATTGAGTCCGGAGGGCTGTAGGGTCCCCAAGCGGAAAATGAGGTGTTGTTCCTCCAGCTTGCGTTGGGCTTCACTGGAACACTGTAGCAAGCTGGAGACTGAGATGTTGGCCAGGGAACAAGGTGGTGCATTGAAGTGGCAGGCAACAGCTAGTTCAGGGTCTTTTTTGCGAGTAGAACATAGATGTTCTGCGAAGCAGTCGCCAAGTCTATGCTTTGTTTCCCCAATGTAGAGGAGACCACATTGCGAGCAGCGAATGCAGTAGACTAGATTCTTGGAAGTGCAGGTGAAGTGTTGCTTCACCTGAAAGGTATGTTTGGGCCTTTGGATTCTGGGGAAGGAGGAGGTAAATGCGCAGGTGTTGCACCATGGCCGGTTACAGGGGAAGGTGCCGTAGGCCGGTGGGGAGGTGTTGGGGGTGAAGGAAGTGTGGACCAGGGTGTCTCAGTGGGAATGGTCCCTGTGGAAGGCGGACAAGGGAGGGGAGGGGAATATGTGTCTGGTGGTGTCATCTTGCTGGAGATGGCGGAAATGCCGTCTGATGATCTTCTGGATATGGATGCTGGTGGGATGGTAGGTGAGGATAAGGGGAACCCTATCGCTGTTGCGGGAGGGAAGAGAAGGGGTGAGGGCAGAAGTGTGGGAGATGGGTCGGACCCGATTGAGGGCCCTGTCAACAACGGAGCTGGGGAATCCTCAGTTGAGGAAGAATGTGGACATTTCGGACGCTCCCTTGTCGACGTTGGCCTCATCTGAACATATGCGACAGAGATGGAGGAACTGAGAGAATGGGATGGAGTCTTTACAGGAAGTGGGGTGTGAGGATGTATAGTCCAGGTAGCTGTGGGAGTCAGTGGGTTTGTAATGGTTATTAGTGGCCAGTCTATCCCCAGAAATGGAAACAGAAATGTCGAGAAAGGGAAGGGAGGAGTCAGAGATAGACCAGGTGAAGTGAGGGCAGGGTGGAAATTGGAGGTGAAATTGATGAAGTTTTCCAATTCTAGATGAGAGAGGGAAGCAGCACCAATGATATCATTGATGTATCAGAGAAAGAGTTGTGGGTGGGGGCCAGAATAGGACTGGAACAAAGAATGTTCCACGTACCCCACGAAGAGACAGGCATAACTAGGGTCCATGCGGGTACCCATGGCAACCCCTCTTACCTGAAGAAAATGAGAGGAGTTGAAAGAGAAGTTGTTGAGGGTGAGGACAAGGTCAGCCAAGCGGAGGAGGTTGGTGATGGGTGGGGATGGTTCAGGTATTTGCTCCAGGAAGAAGCGGAGAGCCCTAAGACCCTCCTCCCACACACCAGGCCTTGTTACCACATAGCCTGCCACTACACACCCCCTGTTGTTAGTCACTAATAGTCCCCACTAACAACTACTCACCCTCCCAGCCTGATCATTAGCAACTCCTTTGTCTGTCCTACTGTCTTTCTCTCTCTTTGGGATCTATCCTATCGTTTACTCCTTATCCCACCCACCTCCCTATTTTCTGCATATAAACTGACGTTTCCCAGCCACCATCAGTTCTGAGGAAGGGTCACTGGACCCGAAACGTTAACTCCTTTTTCTCCTCCACAGATGCTGCCAGACCTGCTGAGCTTTTCCAGCAACTTTGTTTTTGTATCTATTTGCAGTAACCTACCGAGAGACGGTTAAAAGGATGGCAGCCTCTCCTCGCCTGGCTGTACATCTTTGGGTTAAGAAAATATTACTTGCTCTGATGTTGAAGAATGGTAAACAAATATAATCTGCTTGGTTAGATATATGATATTGCAACAGCTGATTATGATGCTAGACAAAACTGCCATAACCACAAGTGACGAATGGGTGTTTTGCATTGTAGTTATTGCTTTCTGTAGGATTTGATAGTAAGGATTTGCTTTGTTCACAAAAATGCAAAGATTGCTGTTATCTGGCCCATCAGTTTGGAAATGTGATTCTTGATATTCAGCATGTTGTCTAATTTTATTTAAGCATCAGCAGTTAGTTTTCTGTAGGAGAAAACTATTTCTTTTGCCAAGTGACTGATCCCAAAAACACATTGGGAAAGCTAAATAAATTTGATTTAGTTTTGTTAATGTTTACAGCAACGTGATTGTCAGTCAACCTCTGAGAAATTTTAATCATATTCCCATCCATAATTTTCCCACAGTTTTAGCTCGATCATAGAAAGACATTTTAGTTTCAGTGCGCCACATCATTGGACTGATCTGTTGTTTGGACACAGAGGGATCAATTCTCCCTCATTGCTTGCACCCAAAAATTCTAAGCACCAATTAGAGGAATAATTTTGGGTCGAGGGGAAGTGCTGAAAAGGGTAGCAGAGGTTTCTTTGTTGAGACAACCACTGTTTCTAATTTACACTGATGACACTTCACAAATACAATGCAAGTCAATTAAATTTGCAATTGATTCCAAATTAGAAGAGAAAGTATAAATGAGGAAAGCAGCTCAGAAGTTACACAGATTGATAGAGTGGAACTTAAAGCCCTTTCCCAAAGTGGGTACGGAGATGGGGGGATTAATTAATCAAGTGGCAAGATATCAAGTGAGGATCCTACACCTTTCCTGGCTCTACCTTAATCAGGTCTGCAGTGGGTCAACCTTCCTAACCAGACCATCAATTAAGGTCCTTAAGTAGACCATTAACTCAAACCAACATTTATGGTATTTATCCAGAGGCGGACAAAGTGGTCATCACATGAGGAGCCCAGAAAATAACCTGGCATTTTGGGCCCTCATTGGCAGGCCTGTGCCAGACATAGAGACTTAGCATTGAGAACCCCGTTGCTCTTTCTTCCAAACCTCTATCCCCAAGCCAGTGATCCTTTCTCTAATTCCCATCCCATCCTCATTCACTTTGGCTTGGGTTATTTGCCAATTGTAGGCCTCTAGCGGCTGTATTGCCAGCAACCACCATCACTCACCCATTGGTGCTGATGGAAATGAGAAGCTCCAGTCTTGATTGACTGCCAGCTCTAAAGGAGAGTACTTCTACCCCAGTTTCCTAGATCTTGGGAAGACACACCACTAAACACTTTAATGTCTAACAGTACATAATAAGGCAGATCTTCTATAAGAAGGCAATGCAGGACTCTTGTTAGCTCTCCAGAGGGGGTGAAACCCCTGTCATCTGGATTAAATTCTACCCACAGAATGGTTACAGTACAGCAGGAGGCCACTTGCTGGCTCTCTGCAAGAGCAATTTAGCTAACCCTATGTTGTATAGCAGAGGTTGACTCCCCCTCTGAGAACTAAAACTGAAACACCCAAAGAGGAGTACGTCACCCTATAATCTGTATGAGAACTGTGAAAAGAGGTGTAACCTGCCTTTCAGCAACTTCTAGTAGTTAAATAAAATAAACCCCTGACATGCACTTTACAATCAACAAGTAATAAATTATTAATCTAAATCTAGCAATGAACAAATTAACTAAACTATTAACAAACTGAATAAATTCCTTCTAACGACTAACTATTCCCGAACAAAACAAGATTCTAATGGTATGCTGTTCCAATAAATGCGAGTCCAATAAATATAAAATAAGAAAAACATAGAATTTAGTCTTGCAAAATTACAGCCAGGTTACGTATCTTGCAGAATGCTCGATGCCTTCTCTATCAAATGTTCTGGTCAGGAAACTGTCAGAAATATTAACTAAGAGATAGTAGGAACTGCCGATGCTGGAGTCTGAGATAACAAGGTGTGGAGCTGGATGAACACAGCAGGCCAGGCAGCATCAGAGGAGCAGGAAAGCTGACGTTTCGGGTCTGGACCCTTCTTCAGAAAATGTCAGGAATATTAACTCGTTGTGTCAATGGTACCTTTGATTTTCAGATGGTGTTTTCTCTAAGAGCTATAAGAGCCTGTGAGAGCCAGTGATTCTTTCTTGAGAGCTGAGAGCTGTTAACACTGGCAGATGGCAGTTAGTTAGAATCATAGAATCAAGCAATCCTTACAGTGTGGAAACAGGCCATTCAGCCCAACAAGTCCACACTGCCCCTCCGAGCAGCATCCCGCCCAGACCCATCCCCCTGCATTTCCCATGTCAAACCCACCTAATCTAAACATCCCTGGACACTATGGGCAATTTAGCATGGCCAATCCACCTACCCTGCACATCTTTGGACTCCTCTCTTTGCTCAACTGCCCCTTCTTTTATACCCTTGATGATATATCAATATTTCTTACAATAGGATTGGTCCTATGTTGTCAAAACCATCAGATTTAAATTTAATTGGTTTTTGGTATCTAAGTGCCTGGTTCAAATTGATTGGCTAAATTCAAAATCTTATTGTCTCAGTAAAATTACAGCTTGGCTTGCTAACTGTAAGGCCTTTTGATACAAATGTTTCAGTTCGAGTACTCTCTGGGCACTTGCAAACCCACAAGCTGCTGCCTAAGAAAAAGCATATCATCTCTTAAAGGGACCATGCACTACTTTCCCTACCACCATTTAACAAACAGCTAATTCTAACTTCCTACCTCCCAATCCACAAGTATTCCATCCAACTTTGCAAAACCTATAACCCCAGCCTTTCCTCTTAACCCCAGAAAGATTTTTCACTTCAGGTGCTTATGCAACTCTTTTTTGAAAGCCACAATTGTATCTGACTTCACCACCCTCTCATGAAGCATTTTCCAGAACTTAACCACTCAATGCATTGAAAAGGTTTCTCCACATGTTGCTTTTGCTTCTATTGTCTATCAGCTTTAAACCTCTGGCTCTTGATCCATCCACCAATGAGAATCATTTCTCTGTGTCTATCCTGACTGGGTACCTCATTGTTTTGAATAACTTTAAAGAAATCTCCTTTACACCTTGTCTAAGGTCTTTGCATCACATATAGACACGATGGTTAACAAGGTGGTTAACACGCTTGCCCTCATTGCTCAGTCCTTTGAGTATAGGAATTGGGAAGTCATGTTGAGGTTGCATAGGACATTGGTGAGGCCTCTTCTAGAATACCGTGTCCAGCGTTGGTCACCCAGTTATAGGAAGGATATTATCAAGATAGCCAGGGTTCAGAAAAGAATTATCAGGGTGTTGCCAGGAATGGAAGATTTGAGATAGAAAGTAAGTCTGGATAGGCTGGGACCTTTCTCACTGGAGCATGGAAGGTTGAGACATGACCTTATAGAAGTTAATAAAATAATGAGGGTTATAGTTAGAGTTAATAGTAGTTGTCTTCTTCCTAAGTTGGAGGATTTCAAGACTAAGGGGCACATTTTTAAGGTGAAAGGACAGAGATTTAAAAAAGACATGAGGGGCAATTTTTTTTACACAGAGGGTGGTTCACCTGTAGAATGAACTTTCTGAGGAAGTGGTGGATGTGGGTACAATTATAATGTTTAAAAGACATTTGGAAAGTACATGAATAGCAAAGGTTTGGAGGAAATATGGGCCAGGAGCAGGCAAGTTGGATAAGTTTGGTTTTGGATTATGTTTGGCATGGACTGGTTGGACCGAAGTGTCTATTTCCATGCTGTATGACTCTACTGACTCCATGACAGCAATCCCAGCTTCTATAAACTTTCAATTGAAGGCCCTTATCCCTGGAATCTTTCTTGTAAATCCATTCTGTACTTCAATTATGACTTTGTATCTTTCTTGAGAATTGGACACAAGGCCGAATCAATATTTTATAAAAGTTCAAAATAACCCCTTTGCTGTTGTACTGCATGCCTCTATTTATAACACATGAGATTAAGTATGTCTTTTTATACTCTGCCCTGTTACCTTCAACAGTTTGTGTACATATACCAACAGGTGTCTCTGTTCCTGCATCCACTTTATAAATATATCCCTTTGTTATTCCCTCTCCTAGTACTTTTTCCTAAATTGTATCACTTCACAATTCTCTACATGGAATTTCACATGCCATGTATCTGACCATTCCACCAGCCTGTCTGCATCTCCTTGAAGGTCTATCACTATCCTCCTCACAGTTTATAATACTTCCACGTTATTTGACATTTGCAAGTTTTCGAATTCTGTCCCCCACACTTGGTTCTAGGTTGTTAACACGAAAATTAATAGTTGTGGTACTGGCGCCAAGAGAAGATCAGTGTGTACATCTCTCCAGTCTGAAAATATGCAGTTCACAGCTATAATTTCCTGTCACTCAGCCAAATGTGTATCCATGCTGGACTGCCTTTTATTCCATATGCTTCAACCTCATAACAAGTCAATAGTGTGCTACCTTCTTTTGGAAGACCACATAGACTACATCAATCATGATTCCTTCATCAATCCTCTCTGAAACCTCATCAAAAACATTCAGTCAATTTGCTTAAAAAGGTTTGATTTTAACTTGTCCATCCTAGTTTTCCTGAATTAATCCTTGCTTCTCTAAATCACTGTTAACTTTGTTCCCAGTTATCATTTTTAAAGGTTTTTTCCACCACTGAGGTTAAGCTTACAGTTCTGAAGTTCCTGACATTTCCATTACATCCTTTTTTGAGCAAGAATGTAACATTTGCGGTTCACCGGAACTCTGGCACTGCTTTATTCCTAAAGAGGATTGGAGATTATAGTTTGTGCTCCATAATTTCTACCTTATATCCTTCAGCAGTCTCTGATCTATCCCAAGTGGTGCTAGAGATTTATCGACCTTAAGTCCAGCTTATGTTTCAAAAATGTTCTCCACCAATTTTAACCCTATTTAGTATCTCAACTACCTGCTCTTTCACCAGGATTTGGGCAGCATCTTGTTCCTCAGTAAAGACAGTTGTAAAGTATTCATTTCAAACCTCAGCCATGCTCTCTATCTTTGACCCTTCATCTAGAGCTCTGATTTTTCATGGGAATGTATTTCAACTGTAGCCAATCCACCTCCTCTTTGAAGATAGGCCATTGTCCCATGTCTGTTCTGCCTGTCAGTTTTAGATTCCAGCTTAACCGGCACAGATCTATTCTCACCACCATGTAATCGTCCCTCCTCCAAATAAATATTTGCTACTCCCAATTGTTTCCTGTCCTTTTTCTAATGCTAACCTAACAGCAAAATACTTTGATCAATGCTCCCTCAATGACCATTTGCTGTTATGTAGGCAGCAGTGGGTTGCTAAGTGAAGGAGTTATAGCTTGTAAAATACTTTATTAATGCCATAATTTAGCTCAGTTGGCTGAAAGGCTGGTTTGCAATAGAGTGAGGCCAACAGTGTGAACTTCCAATTGCTGCACTTGCTGAGGTTACCATGAAGCATGCTCCTTCTCAGCCTGTGCCCTTGTCTGAGGCATAATGACTATCAGGTTAAACTACCAACAGCCCTCTTTCTCTAATGAAAGAGCAACCCTGTGGTCTGGTAAGATTATGACCACTTAAGTGCCACAACTCACATCAATATTATTCACTTTCTAATCTTACCATACGCTTACTGAACAAGCTAGATTTAGAGAGAGATAGTCGGAACTGCCGATGCTGGAGAATCTGAGATAACAAGGTGTAGAGCTGGATGAACACAGCAGGCCAAGCAGCATCAGAGGAGCAGGAAAGCTGACGTTTCGGGTCTAGACCCTTCTTCAGAAATGGGGGAGGGGAAGGGGATTCTGAAATAAATAGGGAGAGAGGGAGAGGCGGATAAAAGATCGATAAGGGAGAAGATAGGTGGAGAGGAGACAGACAGGTCAAAGAGGCGGGGATGGAGGCAGTAAAGGTGAGTGTAGATGGGGAGTTAGGGAGGGGATAGGTCAGTCCAGGGAGGACGGACAGGTCAAGAGGCGGGATGAGGCTAGTAAGTAGGAGATGGGGGTGGGGCATGAGGTGGGAGGAGTGGATAGGTCGGAGGAAGGACAGGTTAGGGAGGCCTCCCTGGACTGACCTATCCCCTCCCTAACTCCCCATCTACACTCACCTTTACTGCCTCCATCCCCGCCTCTTTGACCTGTCTGTCTCCTCTCCACCTATCTTCTCCCTTATCGATCTTTTATCCGCCTCTCCCTCTCTCCCTATTTATTTCAGAATCCCCTTCCCCTCCCCCATTTCTGAAGAAGGGTCTAGACCCAAAAAGTCAGCTTTCCTGCTCCTCTGATGCTGCTTGGCCTGCTGTGTTCATCCAGCTCTACACCTTGTTAGCTAGTTGTTGAGAATTCTTGACATGGAAGTCAGAATGGGTACCTGGCTACTTAAGCTTGTTGTTTGCTCCAAAGGACCTCCTTATTGAACACTGAGCACCAACAACTCAGGTTATGCTGCATGAGCACTGGGCACTCAGACACCACGACCACAGACATTAGCATCCAACATGTGCCAGCCTGTAGGAACAGCCTTAAGCAGCCTTTAAACATGTCTCCAATCCACTTACAGTGTGCTTCTGCACTTTAATGCTGCACCTCAGGCTGTACTGACAACCATCATTGTAATGTTATTGCGAGAACACTTTGTGCTCAGGGACACACACCCAGCTCATAGACTGGAAAAGGCTGCATCTGTGGGCTGTTCAATTGCTGTTATAATGCACACTCAGACTCAGCTAATTAGATGCTTACAGAATTCCTACCTTGCACTGCTTTGTCTTGCCTTTTTGAACTTTGCCCCCTTAGCTAGGATTACCAGGCACATTACTTCAGAATAAAAACTTAAAGAACTGTGGATGCTGGAAATCAGAAACAAAACCAGAAATGCTGGAAAAGCTTAGCTGGTCTGGCTGCATCTGTGAGAGAAATCAGATTTAATGTTTCGGGTCCAATGACCCTTCTTCAGAACCGTTTCTGAGAAAGTGTCACCAGACCTGAAACATGAACTCTGACTTATCTTCACAGATGCTGCCAGACCTGCTGAGCTTTTCCACCAATTTCTGATTTTGGTTCATATTACTTTTGTCTTGCCTTGTCATTTACTGTTAGTAGACCTTAGTCAAGTCAAGGGAGATAGCCTTCGCTCAGGGGATGCTGGCACAGTAAGTCCAGGGCAGCCTCTGATACCAGTCCAGGGACTTGGATGCAGTCAGTCAGCTGGTCAAGGCGATCACAGTCAGGATGCTCTCCACTAAGGGATGAGGAACTGGATGTTGGGCACCCACTGTCCACCTTGACTCTTTCTGCTCTATCATGGGTTGTTTGCTTCCTGACATCAGAAATCAGGGTGTGAAGGCTGCCATTGGGTGGATTGTTAATGAGGCGAGTTTGGTAAGATGCAGCAAGCAAACTCACTGGGCTTCACAGCAAGACAGAACCCCCAAAATCTCAACACAACTCACACTCAGCCAAAAAAGACCTAAAATACAGTCCACAGAATTTTCTCTTCACTATAATTTCCCTGAAAATTTCTTCTTTTTCCCCCATTAATTGGTTGGCTATAGTATACACCCAGTAGTATAATAGTAGCTCTATTGTTTCTTACCCAAACCAAATAAATTCTGACCTGACCCCTCAAGAACATCCTCATGCTTCAGAATGGTTACATCCACCTTGATCAATACATTGTCTCGCCGTTCTATCTTTCACCATCTTTTCTGAGTACTTTGAGTAGAACTGTATGGCTTCCCTTATGGCCAGCTTAAAAACATCAGGAGCACCTAATTCAGCAGAATAGTGGCATGCCTGAATCTCTACATCCACCTCTCCACCAGTATAAACCCGGGAGCTCCAGCTAATTACATGAGGCAACTGAGAGTCAGTGTCCTGGCTTCAGAGGTGTAGCTGAAAATTCTGACATCATTTAAGAACCATTTCATTCTAGCCAAGGTGGAATTAGTGGTTGGAGAATGTAGAAGCTGGATGGATATTCATACTCATACTTATACTTATATTTCTAAATGGATTCCATATTTTTTTTAGTCCTTCATACACAGATGCAGACAGCACAATGAATGGAGAGGTCAGTAACTCAGCAACTTCAATAAAACAATACTCAGAACTCACAATCAACAATGGTTTTAATACACGTTCAAAATTGCCCTGAATCAAATTCAAAATGATCATCTTTACAAACTTTTTCCCACAAAAGCAATTCATAGGATAAGTTTTATTGCTGTGAATTACAAATGTCTTTGTGGGAACAAAAATATCAAGTGCTGCATGAGTAAATGAGCTCAGGAAGGACCAGATGAGGTGCGGGTATCTACCGTATAGAAGAAAGAAACTAATACTTCGAGGTAACAGCTCAGAGTCACATTCTATGAAACAAATCTTCACATTGTCTTCAGTGAGAAATCTGAGATATGACAAACGCAAGCTTATCGATTCATATGAACCCCATCTGCTCTGCATCTTCATGAAAACTAATAATGATAAGAGAATGGTTTTGTACTTTTTTAAACCTGAAAGAAACTGTTTCTAATATGTTAAAGTACATTATTCAATTGGCAAAATAAAATTCCACCTGCAACATTTTCAATTGAAATCTGCTGAGAATTTCATCAGAAGTCAGCCTGATTGGCCAGCAAAAGATTGATAGAAAGCCCATACAGGTGTATTTAGGATTTTCACCTTCTTTGATTTGGTTATTCGGGACATTCAGGAGTATGCCCAAGTACGAAATGGAAAGAATGTGTTCTTCTATGGAATCCTGCAACTGTCACAAACGGTCTAATATTTTGAAACCTAGAAATTGGTTGGTATATGTCCTTTTTGAAAAAGCTAAAGTGGTTCCAAAGTATTCAATATGGTGGATGGTTTGTCCATGGCCAAAAGTGGACTGGCACCATATTGGAAAAGGCATAAAAAGAGGTGTCCTGGCATTGAAACAGGCATTGCCAGGTGAGAAGCGACTCTCTTAGGCGGTAATTTTTATGGCTTGGAATGTACTGTCCTAACAGAACGCAGCTTCAATGTAGCATTCGGAAAAATAAGAGGACATATACATGAGAAAGAAACTTTTGCGGGCATATGGGAAACAGCACATGGGGATTGGAACTGGATTGCTAAAGTAAGAGTATGACCATGATGGGCTGAATGGCATATCACTTTGTTGTGAGATTTTATAGTCCTGACATGTGTTTCCCCAGGCAGCTACTTCAGGAAACTGTTGCTTGCATGCAGCTGAGAAATCATTTCTCAAAAGGACCACTAGAGGCCAACAATAATAAAAAAAAAAGTTTGTTTTCAAAATCTGAAGCTATGAGGAACAGTCATGTTCCTCTGGCTCCACTGCCCTGCCAAAGACCATTGTCAGATTCTGCTCCTTCCTCCAATCACCACTCCTTCATCCTCTGTGATCACCTTCCTGACTCCCAAGATTTCCTTCAGGGACGCTATTGGCAGTGCAGTAACCTGAATTCCAATGTTAATTCATTGGCAAGTCATGTGTGATGCACAGAATGTGCTCGCAGCTTTCTGGGCTCAGTTCAACAAGATGCAAGGTCTGATATTGAGCCTCAAGACCCACACATTCCAGCATAAAGATCACTCTCTTCTTACAGACCCCTCAACTTCTACATGTTTTGATTTCTTTAAAATCTTTTTATTGTTTCCAGAAAGAATTTAGAAATGATTTACAGCTTCATTACAAAATGACTTTACACAAGTTTAAATTAAGCCAACAGCTGCAGGAAAAGGTGTGTATTAGAACGAGATAAACTAGTTTCTGAAATGTCACATCTCATCAATTCAACTGCAGATAATGACAGTCATTTGTTTCATCCTGACTTCATTAAACCAAATATGTCAGTTTATTTTGAGATTATCAAATGATCCCTTGTGTTCCACAACCCATGATAGGAGGAGGGGTAGCTGGTTATTCATAAATCTCTCACTGGCTCACTGAATGTGAAAAAACAAATAGATTCCAACACAAACATCAGCAATCAATGAATTAAGTCAGGGGCCATAAACCCAAATTGAGTCAGGATTAAAGATTAACAGGAAATGTTAAGTGAAACTACCAATTTGAATGATATTACATTAATTATTTTTCTTACTCGAGAAGATGGTTCAATAGTTAACTAAATCAACATCTACTCTTCTCTAAAATATCTTCTATCTGTCACATAAAGCAGTTTAACAATTCCCTTCTGATCTCATTTTACTAAAATCTTTCAGCCTGTCTTTGTCATATGCACATGTAGACCTGACAATGCAACATTTAATCAGATCAGAAAGGGAGCAGGCAGTGGCAAAGCCAAGGTGTCAGATGGAGCAACAAACTTTCAACAACCCAGTTACCCAACCCTACAAGCACACCTGCCTCACTTGTGGCAGAGTTGTCATCACCTTGGATAATGCTATCAAAGGATTAGATATACAGTCTCCTGAACGGAAACTTTCCAGAGCACTTTCAGATGTGACCAGCCCATTGTAACAAAGAGAACAGCAAAGCCAGTCCAAAAAGAAACAGTTAAGCCGATTCGAAAATTAAGCAATGGATACATGCCTTGACGGTTATAAATTGACATCCTTTGATGTCTTTAATAACTAAACTTGAGCTGGCTAATCCCAGATAAAACACAGAATGAAAATCTAGGAATTATGTTTTCTATCAGATTACTACTCCAATTAGAGACAGCAAGAACTGCAGATGCTGGAGTCAGAGGCAACACAGTGTGGGGCTGGAGGAACACAGTAAGCCAGGCAGCATTGCGGGAGGAGGAAAGTCGACGTTTTGAGTCGGGATCCTTCTTCAGAAATAAGGAGGGGGATGGGAGCAGGGAAATAAATAGAGAGGAGGGGTGGGTCTGAAACATTGACTTTCCTGCTCCTCTGATGCTGCCTGATCTGCTGTGTTCCTCCAGTTCCACACTGTGTTATCTCTGTCTCCAACGTCTGTAGTTCTTGCTATCTCAGAGGAGGGGTGGTGTTGGGGAAGGTAGGTGGAATGGTGATAGGTGAGTGCAGGGAAGGAGTAGTGGGGATTGGTCAGTGGGATGGGCAGGGAGGATAGGTGGGCGAGAAGATGGGCAGATTGTGTCAAGTCAAGGAGGCGGGGATGAGAGGGAGGGTTGGACATGAGATGAGGCCGGGGGTGGGGAGATTTTAAAAGTGGTGAATTCCATGTTTAGGCCATTGGGCTGTAGGCTCCTGAGGCGGAATAGAAGGTGTTGTCGTTTGCGGGTGGTGTCATTGTGACACTGGAGGAGGCCCAGGATGGTCATGTCACCCAGAGAGTGGGAGGGGGAGTTAATGGTTGGAGACCAGAAGGTGTTGTCATTTGTCACGTACAGAGAGCAGATGCTCTACAAAATGGTCTCCGAGTCTACGCTTGGTCTCACCGATGTAGAGGAGGCCACATCGGGAAAAGCTTCCCCTCAGGTTCCCAAGTATTCTTTCCCATCTTACTTTAAACTGATGCCCTCTCGTCCTTGATTCCCCAACCCTGGGAAAAAGACTGAGTGCATTCATCCTATCCATGCCTCTCATGATCTTATACACTTCTATAAGACTCCCCCCTCAGTCTCCCAAGCTTTAAAGAAAAAAGTCCGTAGCTTGTCCAACCTCTCCCTTTAACTCAGTCCCTTGAGTCCTGGCAACATCCTTGTAAATGTCTTCTGCACTCTTTCCAGTTTAATAACACCCTTCCTATTGCAAGGTGACCAAAACTGAACAAAATACTCCAAGTGCGGCCTCACCAACGTCATATACAACTGCATCATACCTTCCCAACTTCTATACTCAGTACCCTGACTGATCAAGGCCAGTGTACCAAAAGCCTTCTTCACTGCCCTGTCAATCTGTGACTCCACTTTCAGAGAACCATGCACCTGAACTCCAAGGTCCCTCTGTTCCATTATAATTTTTAAGGCACTATCATTCACCATGAAACTCTTACCTGGATTTGACTTTCCAAAATGCAACACCTCACACTTAACTGTATTAAACTCCATTTGCCATTTCTCAGCCCATTTCTCCAGCTGATCAATATCCTGTTACAATTTCTAATAAACTTCCTCACCATCCATGATATCACCAATTTGAGTGTCATCCACAAGTTTACTAATCATGCCTTGTACATTCCCTTCCAAGTCATTGATATGGATAACAAACAGCAATGGGCCCAGCACCAACCCCTGAGGCACACCACTAGTCACAGGCCTCCAATCAGATAAACATCCTTCCAGTATTACCCTCTGATTTCTACCATCAAGTCAATTGTGCATCCAATTTGTCAGCTCTCCTGGATTCCATGTGATCTAACCTTCCAGAGCAGCCTACCATGTGGAACATTATCAAAGGCCTTACTGAAATCCATATAGACTATGTCTACTGCCCTGCTCTTTTCAAACTTTCTGGTCACTTCATCAAAGAACTCTGACAAATTTATCCGGCATGATCTCCCAGGCACAAAGCCATGCTGACTACTCCTAATAAAACACTGCCTTTCCAAATGCATGTATATTTTATCCTTCAGAATCTTCTCAAGTACCTTACCTATCACAAATGTAGGCAGACCTTCACTCTGCCAACATCTTCTCTCCAATACTTCATCCACACGCTATCTCAGCTACCTCAGCCACACCCACCTCCCAACAAGGCTTATGCTCTATCACTCTCAGCATCTTCCTTCACTTTATGTCACCCACCCCATCCACTAACCCTGCATGCCCTCTGTGCCAACTGCTCACTCAGTCTGCACCAAATGTAACAGCTGTCCCACATATTTTCATCTCCTTTAATAGTTGCCTCTCTCTCATTCCAGGAGGAAAACTGCCTAAAATAGGGAAGAATTAGTCAAGATGGGTGGTGGGTTATCTGAAATATTTGGCTTCCTACCCATAATGAGGAGAAGATCTTGACTGTGATCACCCCGAGAAGCTGACTGATTGTGTCCAAGCCGCTGAACTGATAACTGAAGCTAATTACTTACTTACTGTGCCTGGACACCGTGAGCTAAGGCTAAGGCCATCTCCTTTGACTTGACTGAAGCCTGCTGACAACCATGGTAAACTTCCCGTCTTAGTATCTCTGTGCTAAATGGCACGGCAATACAGTGAGCCTGGTATCTCTGACTGGGAGAGCAAATCACAAATCAAGCCAAGGCAAGCCAAGACAAGGCGAAGGAGAGATACAATACAGATCCAGGTGAAGAAAAAAGGTCTGGTGATCCTTCCTCAGAACTGATGGTAGCTGGGAAAGTATCAGTTTATATGCAGAAAATAGGAAGGGGGATGGGGTAAGGAGTAAACGATAGGAGAGAGCCCAAAGCAAGAGAAGAGCAGTTGGCTAGACAAAGGAGTAGTTGTTAATGGGGTCTGTTAGTGACTAATAATAGCAGTGTGTAAGGGCAGGCTATGTGATAACAAGGCCAGATGTGTGTAGGATAGGGAGCTAGGACATGGGAGAGTTTAGGCCCTAAAATTATTGAACTTGATGTGGAGTCCGGAAGGCTGCAGGGTCCCCAAGCGGAAAACAAGATGTTGTTCTTCTTACATTGAACTTCACTGGAACACTGCAACAAGCCAGGGACAGAAATGTTGAGGAAGGGAAGGGAGGAGTCAGAGATAGACCAGGTGAAAGTGAGGGCAGGTTGGAAATTGGAAGTGAAATCGATGAACTTTTCCAATTCCGGAGAGAGGGAAGCAGCACTGATGATATCATCGACATATCGGAGAAAGAGTTGTGGGTGGTGGCCGGAATAGGAATGGAACAAGAAATGTTCCATGCACCCCATGTGGGTACCCATGGCCACCCCTCTGAGCTGAAGAAAATGAGAGGACGTAAAAGATAAGTCATTGAGGGTTGGAGAAGTGTGTGTTTGTAGGTCACTTGCAGTGAACATAGAACATATAAACATAGAATAATACAGCACAGTACAGTCCCTTCAGCCCACAATGTTGTGCCGACCTATTATCCTACTAAGATCAAACTACCCTGCATACCCTACATTTTACTATCCTCCATATGCCTATACAAGAGTCGCTTAAAAGTCTCTAAAGTATCTAACTCCACTACCACTGCCGGCCGCGCAATTCCACATGCCTGCCACTCTCTGTGTAAAGAACATCCCTCTGACATCTCCTCTATACCTTCCTCCAATCACCTTAAAATTATGCCCCCTAGTAATAGTCATTTCCCCAACCTGGGAAAAAGTCTCTGACTATCCATTCTATCTATGCCTCTCATCATCTTGCACACCTCTATCGCGTCACCTCTCATCTGTCTTCACTCCAATGAAAAACGTCCTACCTCCCTCAACGTTTTCTCATAAGACCTGCCCTCCAGGCAAGGCAGTATCCTAATAAATCTCCTCTGCACCCGCTCTAAAGCTTCCTAATCTTTCCTATACTGAGGTGACCAGAACTGAATACAATATTCCAAGTGTGATCTAATCAGGATTTTATACAGCTGTAGCATAACCTCACGATTCTTAAACTCAATCCCCCTGCCAATGAAAGCCAACATACCATACGCCTTCTTCACAACCCTATCAACTTGGGTAGCAACTTTGAGAGATCAATGGACATGGACCCCAAGATCCCTCTGTTCCTCCACACTGCCAAGAATCCTGCCATTAACCCTATATTCTGCATTCAAATTCAACCTTCCAAAATGAATCACACTTTTCTGGGTTAAATTCCATCTGCCAATTCTTTGCCCAGCTCCGCATCCTGTCAATGTCCCATTGTAACTTACAACAGCCCTCCACACTATCACAACTCCACCAACCTTCGTATCATCAGCAAACTTACTAACCCTTCCACTTCCTCATCCGAGTCATTTATAAAGATCACAAAGAGCAGAGGTCCCAGAACAGATCCCTGTGGAACACCACTGGTCACTGAGCTCCAGGCTGAATACTTTCCAACTACTACCACCCTCTGTCTTCTATTGGACAGCCAGTTTTGTATCCGGACAGCCAAATTTCCCTGAATCCGATGCCTCCATACTTTGAATGAGCCTATCATGTGAAACTTTATCAAATGTCTTGCTAAAATCCATATACACCACATCCACTGCTCTGCCTTCATCAATGTGTTTTGTCACATCCTGAAATAATTCAATAAGGCTCGTGAGGCATGACCTGCCCCTCACAAAGCCATGCTGACTATTTCTAATCAAACTGTGCTTTTCCAAATAATTATAAATACTATCTCTCAGAATCCTCTCCAATAATTTGCCCATCACAGAAGTAAGACTGACAGGTCTGTAATTCCCAGGATTATCCCTATTCCCTTTCTTAAACAAGAGAATGACATTTGTCACAATCCAATCATCATGTACTACACCAGTGGACAGTGAGGATGCAAAGATCATCGCCAAAGGGGCAGCAATCTCTTCCCTCGCTTCCTGTAATAACCTTCAGTGCTTGGAGCACATTTTTTCCCTTCTAAGGCATACATCCCCCAGGGAGGAAAGTTTCAAGACTATGTCCAAGTTCTAAGTGTTCCTTAACGTCCACTGAAAGATTTTACAGGCTGATGATACCCTAAATGGCAGTCTTATACATTGGTACAAACCTTATGGGTGTTAATTGTAACCTACTTTTGGGAATCGTCAATTATCTGAAATTGTGTGTATATATGGCTCATATCCAGCTTCATGAAGGACAGCCATCCTGCCAGCATTGCATAAAAATCCTCTATGCAAGGGATTGGTTATTTATCCAGCTGCAAAAAGCAGTTTGCTGTTTATTTAAAATCCCCATAAAGGTGAACCACCAAGTCAGGCTTTGCATTTGTTACAACTGGTGCTGCCCATTTTGCAAACTGGATTGGTTTGATGATTCTGTCTCTTTCCAGCCTTCTGATTTCTGCTTCTGTTTTTGCCCATAAGGCAATGTTACTGGGCAGGTCTTGCAGAATTGTGGAATTACTTCCTGGTCAACATCCAAAGTAGCCTTCACCCGATCATCCCTAGACCTACTTGAAAAACTTCTGGATATTTAATTAGGACTCCACTCAGGCAGCCATTTTCTAATCGAAAAACATTGATCCAATCTCTGTGAATCTTTCTCAATCAATTTTACCCCATCAAGCTTGGGCCCAAGCCTTTTACTATAGTCAGTGGTAACTGAACCAGGAGCTTCTCACAAGAGATTGAGCCAAAGTTGTACCCTTAATCTTTAAAAGTTCCCTGGTTTGGATTTTCAATCTACCCGAGGTCTTGTGCAAACTTCAGGCTGTGGTCCAGAGCGAATTTTGTTACAGGCTGGTTCTACGATCACTGAAATGGCCGTGCCAGTATCGACCTCCATTAGAACCAGATGACCATTTCACCAGACCTTTATTTTGAATAGTTCTGATTTGGATGTTGCTACACAATTTAACTGTTCTAAACCAGATGTAGGTGGATTTCAGAGTGTGTACTCTTTCTGGACACTGGCCTATGAGTTCTCTTACTCAGTTTAGAGTTAGTGGGACTCTTTTGCTCTCTCAAGTCTGCACACCGGCAGTAATGACAATGGTTTGCCAGCCTGTACCCTGAAGAAAAGTTTAACCGTTGGCCGAGGCTTTACTTTGTTTTGGGATTTTGCTCTGCACTGGATATGTCTCGAGTGAGGCTATGCAATTGCTTTCACTCAAGTGGTGCTCCCCAAGCTCTGTCAGACTGGCGAGGGTGTCCACTTCCATTAGAATACCCTGCAACTCATATACTCCACTTGCCAGATTTTCCAAGGATAAAACTAGTTGTGGTGCCTGTTTGAAGTCCAGTTGGGCTTCAGTTATTAGGTGCTTTTGCATGGTTATATAATTAATCCCACGTGTCAAACAGTCTCTCAACAACTCATTAAGGGATAAAACAAAGTCACATGCCTCTGCCAGTCATCTTAACCAAGTCAAAAATCCTGATACAGATTCTTATGGTTCTCGAATTGCTGAGTAAAAATAATAGCATCTTAGAATTAGTGGACGCTTGGACTCGTATTATCTCAATTAAACCCGTCAACTCCTGAAAGGGTTTAGTATCTGGGACAGTTAGGCTCCTAATAACCAAAAACCTGTGGGTCCACAGACTGCCAGGAGAATTACTCGTTGCTTTTCATTTTCCCCAATGTTATTTGCATGGGAAAAAATGACACATTCTTTCTGTAAAGAAGGTCAGGCATGTCAGACCTGATGTAGGGTCCTAATCCAAAACATCGAATCTCCTGCACTTCTGATGCTGCCTGACATGCTGAGTTCCTCCAGCTCCACACTGTGTTGACTCTAACTCCAGCAGCTGCAGTTCTTGCTATCTCCGCATTCTTTCCACATACAGGCCCCAGTCTTCCATAGCAGGATTAAATGAATCAGGCTTCTTAAATAACAGTATGATTCCAGAAATGTCTACCCCAAATAAAAGACGATTGTTGTGAGCAAACTTCTTCAGGAATGTGTTTTTCTCTAACCATCACTCAAGTACCTCCACTGGGGCCAGTATCCTGTCACCCAAGTCACCCTTTATTTACATGTAGGGAGTCCACCTAGCAGACCTCATTGCAATCAATACAGAAAGCAACCAATATAATTAAAGACCCCTCCCATCCCAGTTATAATCTCTTCCATCGGGCAGAAGATATAAAACTTTGAATGCACATATGAACAAATTCAAGAACAACTTCTTTTCCTCTCTTGTCAGATTTTTGAACGGACCTGTCAACTGTAAATTCTGATCTCTCGCTCTGTCCCTTCTCTGCAGCTGTAACATTGTATTCTTCACTCTGTTCTGCTACCCAGACGCACTTTGTACTGTACAATCTGCTTGTATAGCACACAAAACAACTGCATCTCAGTACATGTGACAACAACAAATCAATCAAAAGATTCAGCCAATTATTTTCATTAATTTGCAACTTTGTTTGTTTCAAGGCAATGTATCTCCACATTTGTTAACTTACTTTACAGGTCAGAGAGATTGTTCAGCAATAATTATCACTTACTGCTAAAGCTACTCCGTTATTCCTGGTTGTCTTCTGCCTGGTCACGCAGTTAACTGAGAGGTATTAAAGCTGTGAAAATGGAAATACCAATTCCTTATAACTATACTGGAAATGCAAATTTTCACTTATGACTAGAGGTTCATAACAATTGGATAATTTTTGGAATTCCATAATGGAATAATTCAATAATGGAATTCCAAAATTCCAACTAAACAGTGATAACAAGATGTCGATTAAGGTTTGTTACCAGAAAGAGGCAATTCACAGACTTTTTTTACTTCATAAAGAGGGCTATTTGAATGTAAAAGCCTTTATTATAATTTATTATTGACACAATGACCTAATATCGATTCCAACTGAATGAAAAATCATGACTGTTTTGCTGTAACAGAATATATGATGTGATTTGATAAAGAGATGGAGCAGAAGAGACAAAAGAAGCATTTTTTTCATTAATTAAAGGGTCTAGAGAAAGGGAACATGGTTTAATGATTAAATATAAATAATTTGAAAAAAAAGGAAAATGAACATTTTGCAGAAGTCATAAGATTAGCAAAGAAGCACGGTCAGAATAGATTAAATGGATCGCTGAAACAAAGGGGAATAATTGGATATGAAAACGGAGGATAAAGACCTCAAAAAAATTACCTATATTGACATTGTAACATTAATGTCACTACATCTAAAAATGCACTTAGATTAAATTGAAGTCAGCAGATGGCAGTCGTCCAGTGGCTGATGTAACATGTTTCATACAACTACAGGGCTAGACTGTGATATTTTCCTACAGATTTACTTTGCTTAAACCTAAATAAAACACAATTTCTTGGCTTGGATCTTACGGGGACCCATCTGTTTCTCATAACATGGTGGGTGGGTAAGGTGTCTGCAAGCCCAACCACCATTAGGCATATTGAGGTACATAACTGCCCAATTGAGGCCCTATTCCACCTCACCAACATAATATGGAGGGTGGTTGGGAGCATCATAGTGGGAATGCCACTTTTGGGAATACCTCCATTTGGAGAGTGTCTTGCACACATCAGACACCGACCAACAAGATAGAAGCCCATTTTGTGCCTCCTTAGCTGACTTCCAAAGCACAACCACCAACCTCCCTTCCATCCCTCCCTAGGTTATTCAATCCTTTTTAACCTAAAAATCCTAAACATACCTGTGTACAGTATCCATGTCATCTTTCTTATGGGATTGCTTGCAGTTCAGCAACAAATCAGATTGGCCAGCAAATCAGGAGGGTGGGACCTCCTTCCAGTAAGAAGTGGAAGATCTATGCTAAGCTTATTAAGACTGCCCACACATGATATTACTGTATGAAATTACTGCCTTCCTTATTTTTAATGAAGGAAAGAGCACTATGTCCCTCATAAAAGTTCACACCCTAGTTTCTCTTACAACATTATTTATTTTATTCAGCTGTTCATAAAAAAGCTTTTATGATTTCATCCCATAATGAATTAATGAATAATGAAGGCCTTACCTCATGTTCAAGTCGACCTCTATGAGAAAAAAAGAGATTTCTTCTAATCCCCAAAAGTAATCAAGCAAAATTCCAGTTCTCTATCCATTCCAAATCCATGCTGTGCTCAGGCATTCAACTCCCCAGTAGGTGCATGGTTGAATTTTGAACAGCTTTGAAATTAATTTGAGCAAGAATTGAGTAATAAAGGGAAGGCTCACTTGATACTTGATAACCTGCCATTTTCATCATATCCTGGTGAGGGAAGAGGGCAAAACTGTAAGGAAGGCACCCCTCTGTTTCAACAAAAAAAGTCCTAACTTTATCTTAGTTATATTTATAATTCAACAAGACTAAGCAGGCCAAGCATGCTTTCTTCATACGTTGTGAAAGTAGAACTACTGCCTACAAGCTGTTACTCTGCACTTCTGAAGATGAAATCACAAATGTCGAAGGCAATGATCACCTGTGAGTATCGAAAGATTTGCATTATCTGATGATGTTTTGTGGAGTTGCTCCCAACTTTCCAAAGTGTGAACATTACACGGTGATACTTGAAGAAATGTTTATTGTGTGTTCAATCTCCAGGGGGAGAAATCAAAAACATTCCATTTCTAATAATGCCCTGGGTGTTTCGCCAAGCACATATTAAGCTGCAAGTGTAAAATTTGGCACAACACCCAGACTGAGAGTAAAATTTTACCTTTTCTTGGCAAAGCATGAGTCATATAGTAAAGTTGATTGTTTTTCAGACTGTAAGCAATATCAGGCAAAATATGATGTGAAATTTTAAGTATAAAATCTCATAACATGCCCATATGTTATTAATTTTCAGACAACTGATTGGTTCTCAACCTGATCTCCTACGCCTGACCAGTTTTCCTTTTCATGCACTGTGAAGCAAAAAATAAAACAATTATGGTTTAAAAATGTCCCAGCTATAGTCATAGATTTATTACTATGATATTAAATTTCAACATGTTAAAACAATGTTAGTTGAACATTATAAACAATTTGAGCATCGTACCTTTTTAGCTTAGTTTTCCCATTCTCCTTTTTTATCATTCTCTTTTCCATCCTAGTTTCACATTTTTTAACAGTAGTTTTGTGTTTCTTTTTCCTAACCATAGCTGATTTCATTCTTCCTGTTATCACCCTAAAAGAAATCAGTTTAACATCTTCTCCTTACCAGAATTCTTTTTTCTGCCAAGTTTCATGAATTGTGGTGGGAGCCATCCATTGAACCTGAAGCTCATTTCCCAGCCAATTACAAGCCTAAACTTGGAAAATTGGCATCCTGCAGGTGTGTGACATGTTAGTGCGTATTAAAACAGGAATAAAGCTGACAAATTTGTTTTATTTACTGGCAGCTCTTGGAGCCTCGCAGACTACGATAAGTGAACCCATGACTTTGGTTCACAAGCTTATTTGTAAAATTTGCATGCAATATCAAAGAAAGGAAGGCAGCTGAAATTGACTAGATGGCTTGGAAACAACAAATGATTTAGAAATAAAATCTGTCACTCAACCTCAACTTAATTTGAAGGGTCCCAGAGTAGCCCATACAGGAAGAAAAATGAGTGAAATGAAGATTTAACAAATGATAGGTAAAGTCACCATACTGCCACTCTCTCATTAGAGGGAGACAAATGGTGGTGGTTTAATCTGAAAGTCACCACACCTCAAGCAAGGGGCAATGGCAAGAAAGTGGGTCCTTCATGGATCAAACGCATGGTGTTGGTGTTATGCTGTATTGCAAACCAGCCAACCAGCCAATTGAGCTCACCAACCTCATTAAAAAATAATACCAAAATAAGTCTAAAAGAGATCTAGAAATGTTAGTACTTGTGGCAGATTTCCTTACCTTTCCCCATTAGATTTGACCTGGCCTGCATTCACCTGCATTTCCAAGTTCGGGTTATTTCAATAGTTTGTTCCTTGAAAGAAGGAAGTAATTCATTGATGCAACCTCTTAACTTTTCAGCAAGGCTGAAAGAATTTTCATCCAGCAATAAAAAAGTAATGACAATATACTTCCAGTATTGCTGTGAAACAGGCACATTTTGTCAAATCTTTGGCTAGCATATGTCAAGACAATTCGCAAGAATACCTATTTAAGGAGTAAACCAGCATTCACACAGTATGAGAGGAAAGTGCCGATGGATGGCATGTGTTCTGATTTGTAGAAATACTGCCTTGGACAATCTGCAAGTTAATTATGATTGACAGCTAACTCCTCGGCCTTGTTTAAATCTTAAAATAGTATGTTGACTCTGATTGGTCAAGGGCCTGCAAAAGGGACCAGTGAAAGGCTGTCATTCATTGAGTTGAATCAGGCATAGTGTATGTACGTGTTCTTTCGATCTGTGCAAAAGTTGCCTTGTGTATTAATACATGTAGCTTCCAGTACATGTAAGTCACACCGTCAACCTAACTGACAATTTAAGTTGATTGTTAGTGTACTTTGCATACTCTTGATTATTCAGCAAATGTTACCCAATTCTAGACTCATACCTAATATTGAACATTGTGTTATAGGTTTTGCAAGCACAGACTGTTTAAATACATTCAATAAATTGCTTGCTGTGAACAAAGGGATATGCTGTTTGATAGAATTTGTCAATCTTTGGGACATATAGCATTCCTTCAGCCAGTCTCTGTTATTAACACAACATCATAATTCCATGTAATAATCTGTGCCTGTAATTTACCAATCTTATTTTCTATGCTCCATGCAGTCACATATATACAGAGTAAAACTGATTTCTCAAATTTCCATTTATCTGTAATTCTGGCTCCAGCCATTAATTTGCTATTCTCAGTTCTCATGTGATATGTATCTCCTAGTATTTTGTTTACCTTGGTGTTACCTTCTAATATTCTTTTCTTGTTTATGTACCATTGAAAAGTTAGTTTTATGTCATACAAGGGACTCAGTACCAGGTTTATTCAGGTGCAACTCATCAAGCTTGTACAGGGGTGCTATGCCTTGCAGAGTCAGTCCCAGTGTCCCAAGAATTTGAAGTCCTCCCTACTGCACAATCATTCTGGCCATACAGTTATTTGTCTTAACCTAGGAGTAAAATGAAGATTTCTACTTTTAAATTCCTGCTTGTTAAGTTTTAACCCAGCTCCCTAATATTCTGACTGTAGAGCCACATCATGCTTCTGTGGCTGATTACCCTCCTCAGAAAAATGTCCTGCAGCCACTCTGTGACGTCTTAGACCATGGCACCAGGGAGGCAATTTACATCCTGGAGTCTGATCTAGAGCCACAAAATGTCGGTCTGTTTTTCTAATTACTGAATCCTCCATCACCACCATTCCTCTTCTTTCCCTGCTTTATATTTGGCCCACCAGTGGTGTCATGCGCCTGGCACTTGCTGCGCTCCTCTAGTATCCAGAATGGAAAACAAGCTCTCAAGCTGGAATTCAGGGGATTCCTGCACTATCTGCTCAGTTCTCTTAAACTGTCTGGCTGTCACCCATTCCGTATCTATCTTTGTGTCCTTAATGTGTTGTGTAACCACCTTTCTGAATGTTCTGTTGATATGTGAGAGGGATGAAATTAGAAACAACTGTGCTAAACTTAAATAAGGGTAATTGCAAAGGAATAAGGGCAGAACTGGCTGAAGTAGACTGGGGAAAGAGTTTAACAACAAAGGTGGTTGAAGAACAAGGCAGATATTTAAGAAAATAGTTCATGGGTCATTGCAAAGACATATTTCTGTGAGGAAGAAGGATTCTAGGAAATGGATAAGCTAATCATGGTAAACCATAGTTAAGGATAACATCAGATTGAAAGAAGAAAACATTCAATCTGCTAAGACAGAGGATTGGGAAAGTTTAAAAAGAAGCCAACAAAAGTCACCCACAAAATTCATAAATCCCAGTGGCACTCCATTAGTCTTCTATTATTTAACCAATCCCCTATCCATGCTATTACCTCCAAGGGCTCTTGTCTTATTAAGTAGCCTAATGTGTGATACCTTATCAAATGCCCTCTGAAAATCTAAATATATTAAATCCACTGCTTGCCCTTTATCTCATCTGCTTAATATCTCGTCAAAGAATTCTAATAAATTTGTAAGATATAATTCCCCTTCATGAAGTCATGCTGACTCTGCTTGATCATATTGTACATTTCTAAATGTTCTGATATTACATTTGTTACTATTGACGCTGACATTTTCCAAACAACAGATGTTAAGCTACCTGGCCTAAAGTACCTGTTTTATTGTCACCATCCTTTTACAAATAAGAGTGATATGTTGACAGTTTTCCAACCCTCTGGGATATTTCCTGAATCCAACAGCTTTTGAAAGATTATGGCCAATGTATCCACTGTCTTTTTAACTACTTTCTTTAATATTCTAGGATGCATCCCAACGAGTCCAAGGACTTATTAGTCTTTAACTTTTTCCATTACTTTGGTCTTGTGCAGCTTTAAAACTCCTGGCCTCCTGGAGACAGACAAAGGTAAGAAAATAACAATATAAAACACACCTCCTTCCCTTGTTTAATTAACTCCCTTACTCACCAAACTCACAATGATTCCACTCTGGCCCCCTGCACTCTATTATTTTAGACAAAATAAACAGCTTGTAGAGATAAGGTATGAAGGGCCGCTCAGCTGAGTAGAATCCTGTAGCATGTTGAATGTAATGGAAGCACCATGTGTCCGAGACAAACACTTCTGCAAGAAGTGTTGCCAACTGAAGAAGCTTGATCTCTAGGTATTGGAATTTGAACAATGGCTGTAGTTGCTGTGAGGCATCCATAAAGGAACAAGTTGAGTATGATATAGGTACCATATTTATCACATTCCTCAGTAACTGCTTCTGGCTCAGATTCACCCCACGTGTATTCCATCTGAAGTTTCATTCCTCGTGTTTTGAATCCACCTAGGATCACAGGCACAAGCTGAAAGAACAACACCTCATTTTCCACTTGGGGACCCTGCAGCCCTCCAGACCCAATTTTGAGTTCAATAATTTTTGGGCCTGAACTCTCCCTTGTCATAGTCCCTGACCCCGCACACCAAGCTTTGTAGTCACATAGTCTGCCATTACACGCTACTTATTGTTAGCCTCCATCAGTCTCCATTAACAGCTATTCACCGTCCTAGCTATATTGTGATCTACTCCCTTGACTGTCCAACTGCTCTTCTCTCGCTTTGGGCTCTATCTCCACCTATCGTTTACTCCTTACCCCCACCCCCCACCCTATCTTTTGCATATAAATTGACATTTTCCTAGCTACCATCAATTCTGAGGAAGGGTTACCGGACCCAAAATGTTAACTCTGAATTCTCTTCACAGATACTGCTAGACGTGCTGAACTTTTCCAGCAACTTCTCTTTTGGTATCATATTTAGAGAGGCATTCTCACCACAAGTTAGGAGTGTGCAGTATGGTGGAGAATGATGGAATACTTCCCATTTGTCTTGATGAGTACATTTCCTAAAACACGCAAAAGAAGCTTGGCACCATCCAGGACAAAGCAATGCACCTAATTGTAAACACATCCATAGACACTGAATCTCTTCACCAGCTACGCTCAGTAGCAGCAGTGTATCCCATCTACAGGCTGCACTACAGAAATTCAACAAGACTCCTTAGACAGCACCTTCCACATCAGTGACTGCAATCATCTAGACGGATAAAGCGAGAAGACACATGGGAACATCATCACCTACAAGTTCCCCTGCAAACCACTCGCCATCCTTCATTGTAGCTGTGTCAAAATTCTGGAGCTCCCTCCCTAACAGCATTGTAGGTATACCTACACCAAGTTGACAGCAGCTGTTCAAGAAGGCTATTTATTACCACCTTCTCAAGGGTAATTAGTGATGAGCAATAAATACTGACCTAGCATCTCCTGAATGAACAAAAGAAGAAAAGCTCAGACTGTACTCTGGTAGCCAAGATGGTCAATATACTTCTTAGTGCTCTGCTGAAAGCAGGGTAGATCCCGATTTGCTTCCCAAACTGGTTTAGCCAATCCCAATGACAGGAAGGGATATCACAGTTGGCCTCAGTAACCCCATATAAGGAAAAGAAATTACCCAGTATTCTTGTCTGATGGTTATTCAGTTAATCCAGTAGTGTTTAATTCCAGATGTTGAATGTGAAAGATATCGACCTAACTTCAATGTCAACATATAAACATGTTTGATTTGGCTCACGCAGGCAAGGTGAGGTTTGCATCACATATTAATAGGAACTCCAAAAGATTTCATCTGAATTAAATCTTGTGATCTCAACTACCTTAATGCATTAATTTCAAAACCAGTTTTCCGCAGACACTGAGACACACTTCATCTGTGTGAGATGACGTTGAAGCTTTGGGCTTGATGCCAAACCTTTGGAATTATCAAGGTACAGTCTGATTGATGAATGCTCAGGTTATCAACAGGAAATCTCCACATTCTCCACACTAAATCTCTGAGAGCGTCAGAGATGTGAATCAAATCTCCTGCTGTCTTCTTTCAAAGCTTTTCTTAGGTATCTGAGGAATTTCCTTGCATATTTTGATATGTATCCCTTTAGATTTTATTTGTGGCTTCTGGTGTTTTCAGCCTGCCTCTGATCTTTGTTCTGTTTAGTTTCACACTGACACAATATCCTAAGCACAAAAAAAAATCCATCTGCTCTTCTGACCCGGTGTGATTTGTGCTAATTTCTGGCTGATGCTAAATCTTTGGGAAAGATTTGTTTCTTCAACTATTTATTTGATTCATTCCTACACAGATTTGTTGCTACAGAATAGAGTATGGATATCTGGGAAGGGTTTTTAAAAAATGTGACTAGAAATACTGATCATAACTGAATTGGGTGAGTCATTTGTTCTGGAGTAAGGGTTTGGCAGTGGGACTGAACATTAGCATCACTTTCACTTGTGAGAAGGATGGCTTTTTTTGTACGATTGGGAGATGGTCAGTGAATTAGATACACAGGCACAGGGAGACTGAGAGGGTCAAAAGTTCAAATGCCCTATTTAATGTGCACCCAACGATATTCATCCACTATGAACCTGAAGCCTGGCAGGATGTTGTGTTTGGTTCTGCAGATGTTATCTTCACATGCCCAACTTTTGGATTCCTTCACCTCTTGTCAGTTCTCTCCTCCTCCCTGTCAAGTGCATTGTCAGAATGTAGACTGGGGAATGGCCTTGTGGTTTAGCCATGCCGCACTCGTGCCCCTTCCGGCTGTGAGGAGAGGTAAGAGCTCCTGTTTTCCACGTTTGGCACATCAAGTCTTTCCTGTCTGACTAAGATTGCCTGGATGGAGATGGCAGCACATGTCAACAGTTGTGGGGTCCACAGAAGACCCTTGGGCAGTGCAGGAAGAGGATGAAATGATCTCCTGTGCTCCACAAGGATAACTGGCACTTAGGTTTCAGTGCAAACTGGCACTCATAAGGGAAGCAAGTAATGAAGATGCATGAAGGATGTTGGACAGGAGCTAGGATTGCAGATCACAGTACTGGATGGGAAAAGTGAACTAAAAATGAGCAATACTTCATGCTCTGCAAGTTGTACCAATAGCAGGACAGTGTATGTGTGTGGGCCATTTAGTAGAGTGGGTGTAGGAGGACACAGATCATAGACATGTAAGCTCATTTAGCAGATATAGATTATTTAGGATAGCACCCAATCTTTCAGTTTGCCTGCAGGAGAAAAGAGCTTACAACTGGCATGAGTGAAAGAAGAATGAAGAAGAGGGGTCCCAGAGCTAAGACCCCTCCCCTCAACTGAGGAGCTTACTGCAGAACTGGTGAGGGCAAAACCAAGGTTGAGAGTGTATTAATGAAGATGCCAGCGTTTCTGTAGAGTTAGTGAGGATGACTCCAATATTGTGCTGACGAATGCACATACAGAACTAAAATATTTCCTTGAAACTTGCCTGTTCCTGATGTGCACGTAATGCTTGAGCTTTCTTTTGTATTTGTTTTCAGGATTCAACAACTTGCAATAGATTATGCAGAAAGTTTACCAGCTGGTTAACCAATCCAAGGAATTCTTATAGAATTTAAGCAAAAGAATTCAGTAATGGCTCTTATCCCTAATTATGTCTGCCATTATGCTCTTGCTATAAACAATGTGTCCTACAAAATGAATATATATTTTGAGAATTCACACTCATCGTTAAGTGTCAGGCCTTTTCCTTGTAGCTGGTTCAAAAATGGTCAATCCCTCAGGTCATGTCCTTTGATTCACCATTCACTAAGATGATGTCATATGGCATCTCACCCCTTTAAGATCTTGTGGAACATTAAACATTTTTCCTTGGAAAATCTCTGGTGCTAATATTTTATCAAATGGTAAATTATTACAATAAGGTGTTCTGGAGAAAGTGCTAAATGTTGTCAGTAATTTTGACCTCTCATGCAAAGGGGCTGTCCAAACCTGCTGCTCTCATCCAGCTTTGTGAGTACGTTACTTCAGAATCACAGAATTGCTACAGCACAAAAGGAGGCCATTCAGCCTATCATGCCTGCACTGATTTTATTACCTAGTGCCAATTGAACTTGCCTCTACCACATTTTGGTGCAGGCATTCCTTAACCTAACTACTCGCTATGTGAAAAAGGTTTCTTTCTCACATTGCATGATTTGTTTGCACATCACTTTTACCCTAGACCCGTTTTTCCTTTTTTTTTCTTTTATGAGTGGGAGCAGTTTCTCTCCATCTAATCTATTCAGCCTGCTCATGGTTTTGAAAAATAATATCAATGTTCTGTCAGCCTTCTTTCCTCAAAGAACAGTCCCAATTTCTTCAATCAATCTTCATAACTGATTGGACAAGTTTCATAAGTTTTCATCTACTTAGATGAATATCTCTTGCTAGAGGTTTATTATGTTAAGTCGACAAAACTGTGAAGGGTACTGTTAGGTTTAGTCCAGTTAAGATTTGAGAATGGAACCATTCTGGAATAACATTATGTTGGCTTAATGGAGGAAAACTGATTCCTATCCTGGTCACTTCTTTTAACTGATGCTGAATTCGCTTAGTAAGTGGGAGTGATATCTTCCTTAGTGTGAAAAGACACATTTTTGCATCTGTTTGCAAAGTAATATTTGGTCTACTGTCTTTTTCGAGAAAGTCTTTTTTGAAATGACTGGTAGATTCTCGGTATTTAACTTCATCTATTTTCTTGAAAAAAATTAAGGTTTATACAAACTCTTTTACTTAAACAACAGGATTGTCAATATTTGTTTTCCTATATGCTGGAATATTGCCTGTCACTTTCCATTGAACCTTAATTCAATTTCTTCTGGATTATGTATTATTTATACATTGCCTTTAAAGTTGACCATTAAGGACTTTATGTGCTGAGTGTACATGATCCTGCTTGGCAGTTAGCCTGCTGTCAGTCCGTAAGTTGCACATACAGAAAAATCAGTTGGATTTCTGTAATATCTGTTTCATAAATTGTGTGTGTTTTAATGTTTTAAGTAAATTAACCACCAAAGATAATCAAATTGATTATCAAATTGAGTGATTGTTCGTTACACTATTATCAATATGACATGGTGAACAGTGGTGGAAAGCATTGTGCTGATGACAATTATTGTGCTTGAATAGTTAACAAGCAAGTTAATCTGAAGTGCATGGATGATAGTATTCAATGGTGCTAACCTGCATGAGGCAACTGTCAATGTCTGCTAAAGTGTGTTGAAAACAAAACTTGAATGAAGCAGACAAATCCCTTTTGAGAAGCCAGTTTAACTCACTTATAAGACCAGAAGACCATAAGACATAGAAGCAGAAATTAGACCATTCAGCCCATCAGATCTGTTCTGCCATTCAATTTTGGCTGATAATTTTCTCAACTCCATTCTCCCGCTTTCTCCCGTTAACCCTTGATCCCCTTGACAATCAAGAACCTATCTAAGATAAAATGGTGTAGAGCTGGATGAACACAGGAGGCCAAGCAGCATCAGAGGAGCAGGAAAGCTGATGTTTCGGGTCTAGACCCTTCTTCAGAAATGGGCGAGGGGAAAGGGATTCTGAAATAAATAGGGAGAGGGGGGAGGCGGATAGAAGATGGATAGAGGAGAAGATAGGTGGAGAGGAAACAGACAGATCAAAGAGGCGGGGGTGGAGCCAGTAAAGGTGAGTGTGGGTGGGGAGTTGGGGGGGATAGGTCAGTCCAGGGAGGACAGACAGGTCAAGGGTGCAGGATGAGGCTGGTAGGTAGGAGATGGGGGTGGGGCTTGAGTTGGGAGGAGGGGATAGGTGGGAGGAAGGACAGGTTAGGGAAGCGGGTACAAGCTGGGCTGATTTTGGGATGCGGTCAGAGGAGGGGAGATTTTGAAGCTTGTGAAGTCCACATTGATACCATTGGGCTGCAGGGTTCCCAAGCGGAATATGAGTTGCTGTTCCTGCAACCTTCGGGTGGCATCGTTGTGGCACTGCAGGAGGCCCAGGATGGACATGTCGTCTAAGGAGTGGGAGGGGGAGTTGAAATGGTTCGCGACTGGGAGGTGCAGTTGTTTGTTGCGAACCGAGCATAGGTGTTCCACAAAGCAGTCTCCAAGCCTCCGCTTGGTTTCCCCGATGTAGAGGAGGCCACATCAGGAACAGTGGATACAGTATACCACATTAGCAGATGTGCAGGTGAACATCTGCTTGATGTGGAAGGTCTTCTTGGGGCCTGGGATGGGGGAGAGGGGGGAGGTGTAGGGGCAGGTGTAGCACTTCCTGCGGTTGCAGGGAAAAGTGCCAGGGGTGGTGGGGCTGGTGGGGAGTGTGGAGCGGATGAGGGAGTCACGGAGAGAGTGGTCCCTCTGGAAAACAGATAAGGGTGGGGAGGGAAAAATATCTTTGGTAGTGGGGTCAGATTGCAGGTGGTGGAAGTGCCGGAGGATGATGCGTTGGATCCGAAGGTTGATGGGGTGGTACGTGAGGATGAGAGGGATCCTGTTTTGGTTGTTATTGCGGGGAGGGGGTGTGAGGAAAGAGTTGCAGTAAATGCGGGAGATGCGGTCGAGGGCGTTTTCGACCACTGTGGGGGGGAAGTTGCGGTCCTTGAAAAACAAGGACATCTGGGATGTCCAGGAGTGGAATGCCTCATCCTGGGAGCAGATGCAGCGGAGGCAAAGGAATTGGGAATAGGGGAGGGCATTTTACCAGGAAGGTGGTTGGGAGGAGGTGTATTCTCAGTAGCTGTGGGAGTCGGTAGGCTTGAAATGGATATCGGTTTCCAGGTGGTTGCCAGAGATGGAAACAGACAGGTCCAAGAAGGAGAGAGAGGTATCGGAGATGGTCCAGGTGAACTTAAGGTTGGGGTGGAAGGTGTTGGTGAAGTGGATGAACTGTTCAAGCTCTGCGTGGGAGCACGAGGTGGCGCCAATACAGTCATCGATGTGATAGAGGAAGAGGTGGGGGATAGGGCCAGTGTAGCTTCGGAAGAGAGATTGTTCCACGTATCCTACAAAGAGGCAGGCATAGCTTGGGCCCATGCTGGTACCAATGGCCAGAATCCCCTTCCCCTCCCCCATTTCTGAAGAACGGTCTCGACCTGAAACATCAGCTTTCCTGCTCCTCTGATGCTGCTTGGCCTGCTGTGGTCATCCAGCTCTACACCTTGTTTATCTCAGATTCTCCAGCATCTGCAGTTCCTATTATCTCAAGAACCTATCTATCTCCGCCATAAATATACTCAATGATCTGGCCTCCACAGCCTTCTGTATTCCATAGATTCACCACTCTCTGGCTGAGGAAGTTTCTCCTTATCTCTGTTCTAAAAGGTCTTCTCTTTACTCTAAGGCTGTGCCCTCAGGTCCGAGTCGCTCCTACCAATGGAAACACCTTGCCAATGTCCAGTCTGTCCAGGCCTTTGGTATTCTGTAAGTTTTAATTTAATCCTCCCCTTATCCATCTAAACTCCATTGAGTATAGACCCAGAGTCCCAAATATTCCTCATATGTTAAGGTTTTCATTCCTGGGATCATTCTCATGAACCTCTTCTGAACCCTCTCCAGGGCCATTACATCCTTCCTGAGATATTGGGCCCAAAATTGCGCACAATACTCCAAATGTGGCCAGGCTAGAGTCTTCTAGGGACTCAGAAGTACATCCTTCCTTTTATAATCAAGTCCTCTTGAAATAAATGCCAAAGTTGCATTTGCCTTCCTAACTATTGACTTAACCTGCAAGTTTACCTTGAGATAATCCTGGACTAGAATGCCCAAGTCTCTTTGCACTTCAGACTTCTGAATTTTCTCCCCATTTAGAAAATAGTCCATGCTTCTATTCTTCTTACCAAAGTGCATGACCTCATACTTTCCCACATTGTATTCCATCTGTAACTTCTTTGCCTACTCTCCTAACCTGTCCAAATCCTTCTGCAGCCTCCTCAATACTACCTGTCCCTCTACCTATCTTTGTATCGTCTGCAAACTTAGCCAGAATGCCCTCAGTTACTTCAAAAAGATCATTAATGTTTAAAGTGAAAAGTTGTGGTCCCAGCACTGACCCTTCTGGAATACTACTAGTCACTGGCTGCCATCTTGAGAAAGACCCTTTTAACCCCACTCTCTACTTTCTGCCAGAGAGCCAATCTTCTATTCATGCTAGTACCCTGCCTCTAACACCATGAGGTCTTATCTTACTCAGCACTCCTGTGTGGCCCCTTGCCAAAGGCCATCTTGAAGTCCAGGTAGATAACATCCATTGGCTCTCCTTGGTCTAACCTGCTCATTACTTCCTCAAAGAATTCTAACAGATTTGTCAGGCATGACCTCCCCTTGACAAAATCTTGATGACTTTTCCCTATTTTACCATGCACTTCCAAGTATTCAGAAATCTCATCCGTCACAATGGACTCCAAAATCTTACCCACGGCCGAGGTTAGGCTAATTAGCCTGTAATTTTCAGTCTTTTGCCTCACTCCCTTTTAAAACAGGGGTGTAATGTTAGCCATTTTCCAGTCCTCTGCGACCCTCCCTGACTCTAGCAATTCCTGAAAGATCACCACTAACATCTCTACTATCTCTTCAGCTATCTACTTAAATCTCTGGGGTGTAGTCTATCTGGTCCTGGTAATTTATCCACTTTCAGATCATTCAGTTTTTCTAGCACCTTCTCCTTGGTGATGGCCACCATACTCAGCTCTGCCCCTGACTCTGTTGAATTTTTGGGATACTACTTGTGGCTTCCACTGTGAAGACTGACGTGAAGTAATTATTCAGTTCCTCAGCCATTTCCTTGTTCTATACTACTATCTCTCCATTGTCAATTTCCAGCAGTCCAATGTCCACTTTTGCCTCTCATTTGCCCTTCATATATCTAAAGAAACTCTTACTGTCCTCCTTTATATTACTGGCTAGCTTACCATCACATTTAATCTTCTCCCTCCTTACATCTTTTCTGGTTGCTCTCAGTTGGTCTTTGTAAGCTTCTGAATCTATTGGTTTTCCACTGCCCTTTGCCACATTATATGCTTTCTCTTTTGCTTTTATGCTGTCCCTGACTTCCCTAGTCAGCCATGGTTGCCTCATCCTCCCTGTGCCATGCTTCTTTTTCCTGGTGATGAATTTTCGCTGTGTGTCCTGAATTACTCCTGGAAACTCCTGCCATTACTGTTCCACTGTCTTTCCTGATAGGCTCCTCTCCCAGTCAAATCTGCCCAGGTTTCCCTCATGCCTCTGTTAGTTGCCTTTATTCAGCTGTAATACCATTACCTCTAATTCTATCTTTTCCCTCTCAAATTGCAGAGTAAATTCCATCATATTACGATCATTGCCTCCTATGGATTCCTTCACCTTAAGGTCCCTTATCAAGTCTGCCTCATTGCGGTTCTTTTGGCTTTTACTAAATCCAGTATCGCCTGTTCCCTTGTGGGCTCCACCACAAGCTGCTCCAAAAAGCCATCTCGTAGACATTCCACAAATTCCTTTTCTTACAATCCACTACCAACCTGATTTTCCCAGTCCACCTGCATACTGAAATCCCCTATGATCTCTGTAACTTTGCCTTTCTTACATATCTTTTCTATCTCCTGGTGTGTCTTGCACCCCAGTTCCTGACTACTGTTTGGAGGCCTGTACATGTTTGTTTTTACCTTTGCGGTTCCTCAGCTCTATCCACGCAGATTCTACACCATCTGACCCTACCCTGTTTGTTACTTTTGATTTAATTTCATTTCTTACTAATAAGGCAAGCTTACCCCCACTGCCCAACTGCCTGACTTTTCGATAGAATGTATATCCTTGGATATTCAGCCCCCAATCCTGAACCCCTTGCAGCCATATCTCCATAAAGCCCACCATGTCATATCTGCCAATTACAATCTGCGCCACAAGTTCATTTGCCTTATCTCCTATACTGCGTGCATTCCTAACTCTTTCTAAACACTCTATCCTATTTGTGTCTGTGTTGGAGACTTTAATAACCTCTCCTGAGTTCTCCTTTCCTGTCATTTTTTTCATACTTTCCGCACAGTTGAATCTGCCCTACAGATGTTAACTTGCTGCTTTGTTCCTTACTGGAGGAAGTTTTACCCTTCCCTTCCCAACCCTAATTTCTAGTTTAAAGTCCTGTTGACCAGCCTATTTACCTTTTTCGCTAAAACGTTGGTCCCAGCTTGTTTCAGGTGGAGACCGTCCCAGCGGTACAGATCCCGACTGTTCCAATACTGATGCCAGTGCCCCATAAAAAGGAACCCCTCTTTCCCACACCACTCTTTTAGCCACATATGTACTTCCCTTATTCTCATGTCCCTATGCTAATTTGCACGTGGCTCGGGCAGTAATCTGGAGATGGAACCCTTGAAGACATGATCTTTAATTTTGTTCCGAGCTCCTGATAATTCCTGAACAAATCCTCTTTCCTAGTCTTGCCTATGTTGTTTGTTCCGACGTGGACCACAACAACTGGATTTTTCCCCCTCCCTCTCCAATATCCTTTCAAGCCAGTTAGAGGTATCTCTTACTCTGGCACCGGGCAGGCAACGTACCATGCGAGACTCTCAATCCTGCTTACAAAGGATACTATCAATTCCCCTGATTATAGAATCCTGCACAACTACCACTTGTCTTTTTGGTCCCCCCTCTTGAATGGCCTCCTGTACCATGGTGCAGTGGTCAGTTGGCTCATTCTTCCTGCAGCCTTTTTCCTCATCCACACAGGGATCAAGTACCTCATACCTGTTGGACAAGGTCAAGAGCTGAGGCTCGTCTGTTCCTGAACGCAGGACCCCTCTACCTGCCTCGCTTGCAGTCACCCCTTGCTGTCCTTGGCCACTGACCAAATTTGAAGTACTTAACCTATCAGGTGTAAATGTCTCCTGAAACTCAGCGTCCAGGTACTACTCCCCCTCCTGGACGTGCCGCAGTGTTTGAAGCTCAGATTCCAGCTCACCAACTCTGAGCTGAAGCTCCTCGAGCAACCAACGCTTTCTGCAGATGTGGTCACCACCGTTCGCAATGGGATCAGCCAGCTCCCACATCATACAGCGACAACACATCACCTGTTCAGCCACTTCTAATTAGTTAATTACTTTATTGACTTAATTAAGTTTATTGATACTTCTTTCCTGTGTTCTTTTTCAAATTTAGCGCAGATTTCCTAACAGCCAATTAGGTCATAGCCTCCCTGTGACATCACTCCAGGTTTTATTTCACAGCTACAATGTGCCCCGAGCTCCAATAGATTTATACTCACTCTGTGCTGCTGCTCCGCCCTCTGACAGCTTCCGGCTGACTATCAGGATGTGCGCTAGACCAATAGCAAGCATGGGAAGGTCAAAGGTCTATTGTCAGAATATGCACAAAATTTGCTTATTTCAATTGGGACTCAGCAGATTTAACAGAATGCAAAATATTCAACACCATTCAAAACTATGGTTTGTAGATTTGGGTATAGCCGACGCAGAAAGACAAGCCATTAAGATTTGTTTAGAAATTAGGAACACCTACTTAACCTGTCAGGATCAACAGCCAATGAGCTAAAGGATCATTACAAGCTATGAACCATATTAGAAGACCAATTCAGAGTACAATTAAACTTCTATATTCATCAGTTTGAATTCATGTACTCCGTCAGAAGCTTACAGAATCAACGGACCACTTAGTAACTGGATGCAAAGAAAAGGTCTCAATATTGTATGTGATATATATAAATGATCTGGATGAAAATGTAAGTAGGCGGGTTAGTAGGTCTGCAGACAACACAAAAACTGGTGGAGAAGTGGATTGTGTAGAAGGTTGTCAAAGGATACAGCGGGATATAGATCAGTTGCAGATATGGGTGGAGAAATGGCAGATGGAGTTTAATCTGGGTAAGGGTGAGGTGTTGTACTTTGAGAGATCAAATGTTAAAGAAAAGTATATTGCTAATAGCAGCATTGATATACAAAGGGATCTTGGGGTTCAAGTACAATTGAGTACATGAATCAGGATGTCATGTTGCAGCTTTATAAGGCTTTGGTTAGGTCACACTTAGAGTATTGCGTCTAATTCTGGTTGCCACATTATTGGTAGGATATGGAATCTTTGGAGAGGGTGCAGAAGATGTTTAGCAGGATGCTGCCTGGACTAGAGGGCATAGCTATAAGGACAGGCTAGAAAAAACTCTGCTTGTCTCTCCATAGCAGTGCAGGCTGAGGGGAGACTTAATAGAAGTCTATAAAATTATGAGATGCACAGATAGGGTTGACAGTCAGAATCTTTTTCCTACAGTGAGAAGTCTAATACTAGGGGGCATGCATTTAAGGTGAGAGGGGGAAAGTTCAAAGGAGATGGGAGGGGCAAGTTTTTTACACAGAGAGAGGTGGGAGTATGGAACACACTGCCGGGGTAGTGAGGGAAGCAGATATGATAGGGGCATTTAAATAAGCACATGAATATGCAAGGAATGGAGGGATATGGACCAAGGGCAGGCAGAAGGGGTTTGTTTAATTTGGCATCATGTTTGGCAGAAAATCTTGGGCCAAAGGGCCTGTTCCTGTGTTGTACTGTTCAATATTCTATGTTCTATTATGTGATTTTTCAGACGGGGAGCTCATAAACAAAATTGTTGAGTTTTGTGTCCACATTCAAACCCCATGGAAGCTTTCCAAAAAGATTTGTCCAATAACCAAGAAGTTATGGCTTAAAGAGCTGATGAAGGGTAGACATATGGATGGAATGATCCTCACAGGTTGACTAACTTTGCAGGTCTTAAGTACAAACTTAATGGTTGATGTAATCAGTAGAACACCCAAACATAGCAAGACATGTGGTAAATATACCCTTCTACATGCACCAAGGAAATGCCCAGCTTGCAATCAATTTTGCAAGGCATGTAGCAGAAGATTTGCCTTAATGTGAGAAATGCCATAACATAGACACTGCTTGACCTGCAATTATAGGAATGCCAGCACGCCGTGACCTTCTCATGACAGTCCAGAGGTATATTTTGTCCTTTTTTTTATGAAGAGAGGTTAAGACAAAGGTGCTGAGTGGTCTGCTCAAAGCCAATAAAGTGTGAGGATTGTGAGGCTTTGGGTTTTTTTTAAATGTTGGAACAACAGAAGCAGTCTGAATGGGTGGGGTCAAGCTCCCATGGAACCAGTCTTTTTAGTTTAGCTTTCAGTAGTGGTTGGGATTGTGAAAGCTGCTACATCTCTCTCTCTCTTTGCTCCAGCTAAAAGCTTGGGTTCTCTTCCTGCTGCTAGAATTGCATCTGAGACAATCTGTTTTACTGAATTTGCCTTTGCCAAGGGTGTGTTTATGGGATGTTACTATATTGGAACAGTTAATGAGTATTTTAATATTTTGTTAAGTGTTTTGATAGAGTTACTGTTAAGTCAATTCTTTTCTTTTATTTTGTCTCTATTTTAACTGCAATGTACAAATAAAATGTGTTTTGCTTCAAGTCTGATAGTTTGATCAATCGAATTGCTTCTGGAATGCAATGCCTGGTGCTTTACTCAGAATAGAATGTCTCATAGAATCCCCACAGTTTGGTAACAGGCTATTCAGCCCACCACGTCCACAACGAATCTCCAAAGAGCATCCGACCAAGACTCACTCCCTACCCTATCTAATGGCTAATCCACCTAGCCTGCACATCCTTGGACACTATGAGCAATTTAGCATGGTCAATCCACCTAACCTGCACATTTTTGGACTTTGGGAGGAAACCAGAGCACCTGGAAGAAACCTGCAATGACACGGAGGGATTGTGGAAACTCCACACGGACAGTCGCCTGAGGCTAAAGTTGAATCCGTGTCCCTGGCGCTGTGAGGCAACACTGCTAGCCACTGAGCCACTGTGCCACCCCTAAAATAAGAAACTAAGAAAATGTTAGGATCAAGGCTATCTCCTTTACATGTTTTGAGATGAATTCATCTGGTCCATAATACTCACATTCGGAGAAGATGACAAACCTGACAAAATAATTTGAGATACACAATGCATGCAAGAAGACAATGCAAATCAATCATTAGTTAGTTTTTTCATAAATAAATGCTCGCAATTATGCTCTAGTGAAATATTTCAAGTAGGACATAGACAAAGCCAAAAAACTACTGAAGCATTGTGGAAGAGGTCCAAGTTTCAAAGCAAGAAAAAAATAGAAAGGCTGGACATTTAATTGAGCAGGGTATGAGGAGAAAATATACCAGACCAGCAGAAAGCTAAAACTTCAAAGAATATAGAAATAGAAGAATCAGGATATAAAACCAGAGCTGGAAGCTGTTAAGGAACAAAACAGTAGATGTCAAGAAGATTTGAATCGTGCAAAACATTTCGATGATAAAACCTGGCTGTAGTTTGTGAGGATAAACAAATTCAGAAACAGCAGTTGACAACACAAGCAGGAAATGCAGTCAATATCACCGAAGGCCGTGGGCACTGACAGACAAAATTATAATCACAAGATCTGGACATATCTGCAAATGTTCTATACTTTATAAAGACTCATAATATCATGTTTGATATAAATAGTTAAACTTTTATTTGGAAAAGAGAATGATGTTGTATGTGCACCTTGTCTTTAAGAGAGTTCACCTTTAAGACCTCCATGCGTCATGTGTATACAAAGTTGCAACTCCGCCTGTCAGTTAATCTCCCGTAGGTCTATAAACTGCACACAAAGTGAAATCATTTGGTTTGCTATAATATTCACTTCATAAGTTGTATTGTGTTTTACTTTTAAGATTTTTTATTCTTCATTCTTAGGATATGGGCATCGATGGCTAGGCCAGCATTTATTGCCCACCTTTAAATGCTCTGGGGAAGATAATGGTGAGTTGCCTTTGTGAACCACTAGAGTCCTTTAGTATAGGGAGACCCACAGTGCTGTTAGGAATGAAGTTCCAGGATAATTACCCTGCAACAGTGAAGGAAAGGCAATATAGTCCCAAGTCTGGATGGCAAGAGGCTCGGAGGGAAACTTGCAGATGGTGATATTCCTGTGCATCTACTGCCTTGTCCTACTGAGTGGTTGAGGTCATGGGTGGTTTAAGATGCTGTTAGCAGATCCTTGATGTGTTACTGCAGCGCAATTTGTAGATAATGTACCCTCCTGCTATTGTGACTTGGTGGTGAAGAAGTGAATGTTAAGTGTAGTGGATGGCATTCCAATCAAGTGGCTTAATTTATTCTGGATGGTGTCAAGGTTCTAGAATGTTGTTGGCTTCTTAAGTTGTTGTTGAACAAGCATTGGGGGAATGGAAATGTGTAATTTGCCACAAAATTCAGAGCCTTCAGACCCTTCTCTGAAGAAGGGTCACTGGACCCGAAATGTTAATTCTGCATTCTCTTCACAGATGCTGCCAGACCTGCTGAGTTTCTCCAGTGATTTCTATTTTTGTTTAAGAATCTATCCACCTCTGCCTTAAAAATATTTAAAGATTCCGCATCCACTGCCTTTTAGGGAAGAGGAGTTGAAAGACTCACAACTCTCAGAGAAAAATAATGTTTCCTTGTTTCTGTTTAGATTAGCACCACCTTATTTTTAAACTAAGACCCCTAGTTCTAGATTCTCCCACAGGAATAAACATATTTTCCACATCCACCCAGTCAAGTCTGCTCAGGTTCTTAAATGTTTAAATTAAGTCACCTTTGACTCTCTGAACTCCAGAGGATACAAGCCTAGATTGTCTAACCTTTCTTCATAAAGCAATTCATTCATTTCATGTCCAATTGAATAATAAAATAGCACACATAATGTGACAATATAGTATACTACAACCTGAAGTAATTTGTGCCACACCACAGGGATGTTAAAGTATAATGCCTCCAATGTAAGTTGAGCGGGCCTATTATAATAGGAAGCAAATGACAGAATTTGCCTTTGAGCAACAGGTGTGCAAGAAATCTTGGTCCAGTTTTTCATTTCTGTTTTTCATTGTGTGTAATCATTGCAAGTGCGCAGTTCCCTCATGGGAAGAAAGAAAGCTTTAAACAGTTGGGGGTGTAGTGGACAGTGAAGAAGGTTACCTCAGAGTACAATGGATTCTTGATCAGATGGGCCAATGGGCCGAGGAATGGCAGATGGAATTTAATTAAGATAAATGTGAGGTGCTGAATTTTGGAAAGGCAAATCAGGGTGGGACGCATACACTTAATTGTAAAGTCCTGGGGAGTGTTGCTGAACAAAGAGGCCTGGAGTGCAGGTTCATAGCTCTGTGAAAGTGGAGTCTCAGGTAGGCAGGATAGTGAAGAAGGTGTTTGGTATGCTTGCCTTTTTTGGTCAGTGCATTGAGTACATGGGTTGGGAGGTCGTGTTGCGGCTGTGCAGGACATTGGTTAGGTCACTTTTGGAATACTGCGTGCAGGTCTCCCTGCTATAGGAAGGATGTTGTGAAACTTGAAAGGGTTCAGAAAGGATTTACAAGGATGTTGCCAGGGTTGGAGGGTTTGAGCAATAGAGAGAGGCTGAATAGGCTGGGGCTATTTTCCTTGGAGAATCGGAGGCTGAGGTGTGACCTTATAGAGGTTTATAAAATCATGAGTGGCATGGATTGAGTGAACAGCCAAGGTCTTTTCCCCAGGGTGGGGGAGTCCAAAACTAGAGGGCATAGGTTTAAGTGAGAAGTGAAAGAATTTAAAAGGGACCTAAAGGGCAACTTTTTCACGCAGAGGATGGTGCGTGTGTGTGTGGAATAAGCTGCCAGAGGAAGTGGTGGAGGCTGGTACAATGACAACATTTAAAAGGCATCCAGATGGGTATATGAACAGGAAAGGTTTAGAGGAATATGGGCCAAATGCTGACAAATGGGACTAGATTAATTTAGGATATCTAATCAGCATGGACGAGTTGGATTGAAGGGTCTGTTTCCATGCTGTATGTCTCTTTGACTCTATGACTCTATCAGAAAAAAGTGAAGCACTGCTCAAAAACACACATCTGCCAATGTGGTATACTGCATCCGCTGTACCCGGTGTGGCTTCCTCTACATCGGGGAAACCAAGCGGAGACTCGGGGACCGCTTTGCAGAACACCTACGCTCGGTTCGCAACAAACAACTGCACCTCCCAGTCGCGAACCATTTCAACTCCCCCTCCCATTCCTCAGACGACATGTCCATCCTGGGCCTCCTGCAGTGCCACAACGATGCCACCCGAAGGTTGCAGGAACAGCAACTCATATTCCGCTTGGGAACCCTGCAGCCCAATGGTATCAATGTGGATTTCACAAGTTTCAAAATCTCCCCTCCCCCCACCGCATCCCAAAACCAGTCCAACTCGTCCTGCCTCCCTAACCTGTTCTTCCTCCCACCTATCCCCTCCTCCCACCTCAAGCCGCACCTCCATCTCCTACCGACCAACCTCATCCCGCCCCCTTGACCTGTCCGTCCTCCCTGGACTGACCTATCCCCTTCCTAACTCCCTACCTACACTCACCTTTCCTGGCTCCATCCCCGCCTCTTCGACCTGTTTGTTTCCTCTCCACCTATCCTCTCCTCTATCCCTCTTCTATCCGCCTCCCACTCTCTCCCTATTTATTTCAAAACCCCCTTCCCCTCCCCCTTTTCTGATGAAGGGCCTAGGCCCGAAACGTCAGCCTCTCTGCTCCTATGATGCTGCTTGGCCTGCTGTGTTCATCCAGCCCTGCACCTTGTTGTCTCGGATTCTCCAGCATCTGCAGTTCCTACAATCTCTGATTCAAAATTATTTACATAGTGTTTTGACATCCATGTCAGCATAAATATATCATACAAAAAGTGATATTAAATAAATACAGGAAAAAAGAGGCACTCTGTGAGTAAACGGGTTGTCATAATCCATTTTTGAGTGGGGTGACATTTACATTTCACTCTGAAAGTTCTAGTTACATCAGGAAGTTTAATCCTATTAAACCTGTACATGGTATCATAGGGAAACAATAGAAAGAGGCACTTCGGCTGACAATGATAACATAGGAATTCAAGCACTGATGCACAAAGCTATTCATTTAGCTTCTTGAGCTTGTTCTTCCATTCAATTATATAATTGTTAATCCTCTAGCTGCAGTAGACAGTCCAAAATCCTTAACTGGAATAACCTATCACACAGAAACTCAGGAATTTTCAAATGGTCGCTTTAGGCAATTACTGACAGCTAGTGTGTCTGACGGTGCCTTGGAATGCTCATGGCTATTCAGTTCTGCTGACCAGGAAGTCTCCCACTCTTAGTCCCAGCCTTTTACATATTAAAAGGAGTTTACTAATTGATTATCAACTTGTTTGGATGAGTTATGAAAACCTACCATGACCATCAAATCCCGAGGTTGGTCTTAAACCCAGAGCTTCTGATGCAGAGGCACAGATGTTACCACAGTGCCGCAAGACCTCCATTGGCTGCAAATGGGTATTCTCAAATATATACCTTGGCTCTGAACAAATGTTTTAAAGACCATACAAATAATGAAAAAATATCACAATGATTCATTCCTGTGTCTGTTTGGCCTTTACTCAGCAGGTTAAGAATTCTCATCATCATTTGCTGGCTTGCTCAGAGTTCACTTCAAACAAGAAATGCAGAAAGATACATTCCTTAACTCTGGTACAACCCACCACAAAAATGTGGATAAAGAAACTGGGAGACATCTGGCAAGCAGGAAAAAATAATACACAGACTGTACCTGTAACCAGGACATATGCCCTTTCATCATGCAGTCATGCCCTCTGGTCTTCACTACACACTAACCTGAGAAAAGTTGAAAATCACTGTACAATTCCAAAACAAAATGAATTAATTTCTGAAATGAATGACAATTATTTTTAATTTTTATTTTTACACACAGACGTGCAGAGTTTTATTTTGAGGAACTACATTACTGGCTAGAAGACTTCTTCATTACAAACTCCCTCTGCTGTGGCCAGATTAAAAATGACTTGATTAAAATGAACACATTGTAGGTCCTGCCAAGGAAATCAAGTATAAAGATCATATATATGGAAGACACAGGAGTATGTTTTAATATTTAAGTTCTTATTCTTGTACTTGATAAAAGTGGTCAAGAAAAATATAGAATGAAATCATAGAAACAATTCCTTCAAAATATCTGGTAATTTTTGCTGTTATTTGAATCGGCTAAACTCACTGAACACCAGGATTACACTTGGTTACAGGTATGTGAGTCTCAAATGACTTTTAAATAAGTAATCATATTAAATGATTACAAAACGAATAAGGAGAAATCTCTAACAATAGAAAACAATTATGCCACTTACCATCTTGTGGGACATAAAATTCAGGGAGTCCCCCAACACCTCAGCATCCATTCCACAACATGATTGAGTGTTGTTGTTGCTGTTGTTCTCTCGAGATCACGAGGTTCCCATTTAGAAACCACAGACTTGCACTGACTGAGAAAAATCAGGGACGATTCAGCTTAAGTGCTGAAAAGGAGAGAAGCCAGCAGGCTGCGCTGACATGCACTGAAGGGCGAATTCCCCAAACCTGTAGACATATGCGGAGAAGCGGGAAGACTGACAAAATGACATGGGGAGATATCGAGTAGCGTACCCAACATCTTCCTGCTTCCCAATTCTGTCAGCAGCAGAAAAGATGGCAGGGAGCCTCTCTCCTGGAGCTCAATTGTGCCATTTAAATACAATTAAAAGCTACGTCTAGTCTTTGCAGGCATTTTGCCTGGGTTGCGGTTGGGCAGGTAACCACATGAGAAGACCATCAGTGAAACCTGATAGTTACCAAGTGGACTCCTAGGATGTGACCTCCTTTGTGGACACCTTTTGATTCATTGAGGGGTCATTGGCAGCAAAAGCTATCCGTGTAGTAACGATGTTCCTCGACCAAAAGATAATCCTACCCCAATTTTCGGGCCTGTCTGAATGGCCCCTGAAGCCCCAAAACTCACTCATAATGTTGTTATAAGCATCCATTTGACTTTAATAATCATTTTTCCTAGTCCTGTAAAGAATTTCATTAAAAGACATGAATCTATAATTACTCATCCATAAAGTTCTCAATTGTTTCTGATTCATTTTTTAACTGACATTTTTGAGGGAAGATTTTACTGTCACAAGAATAATTTCCACATAAATTTTCTCCCAGATGTTTTTCTTTGGGCAAGGGAATTATAAAATATTTTCCCTACCTCCCTACCTTTTAAGAAAGTCTTTGTTTTTCTTCCTCATCAGCAGCCTGCTGAAAACGCACATAACAGATTTCTCCACATTTTTGCCAAGTATCAGCAAAGTCTCAGAGAAAAATGCAAGGTTCATTACACATTGGTTTTTCTAAGAGTTCTCTTTCCTAATGAAGCTGTATATTGAAGGGAATCCCTGACAGATATAGAATCATAGAATCCCTCTAGTGCTGAAAGAGGCCATTTGGCCTATCTAGTTTGCACCAACTCTCTAAAGAGCATCCTATCCAGACCCAGATCCCCTACCCTATCACTGTAATTCCACATTTACCATTGCAAGCCCATTTAGCCTGCATATGCCTGGACTCTGTGAGACAATTTAGCATGGTCAATCCACCTAACCTGCACATCTTTGGACTGGGGGAGGAAACCAGAGCACCCAGAGGAAACCCAAACAGACTCAGGGACAATGTGCAAATTCCACACAGGCAGTCACCAAAGACTAGAATCCATATCACTATCAGGCAACAGTGCTAACCGCTGAGCCACCATGCCCACCAAACCATTTCACCAAAGCTGCACCATTTTTGCCACTTGAAATAAGCATATGCAGGCCCCAAATATTTCTATAAAATTAAGAAAGGCAGTTAAATGGCCAAGTCCCACAATGCAGTTTGATACCAAGATTGAAGAAAATAAATCTCAAGAAGCAGTGAATAGATGACACTCATCTTTGTTGCAATCCCTGATGAAACCATCAAATTAGGTAATAATCTGATTAGTGGTCTATAACATATTTTGTTTAAAGTAGAGAATATCTGAGGTTTTTTTTATTCAGTTATGGTACATGGGCATTGCTGGCTGCGTCAGCATTTATTGCCCATCTGTAGTTGATCTTGAGAAGATGGTGGTGAGTTGCCTTCTTGAACTGCTGCAATCCATGTGCTCTAGGTAGACCCACAATGCCTTTTGGGGGAATCCCAAGATTTTGACCCAGTGACAATGAAGGAACAGTAATATATTTACAATTCAAGGTGTTAAGTACCTTGAACAGGAGCTTGATGGTGATGTACTTGTTGCCCTTGTCCTCCTAGATGGAATTGGTTATGGGTTTGGAATGTGCTGTCTAAGGAGTTTTGGTGAATTTCTGCAGTGCATCTTGTGCATTGTGCACACTGCTGCTACTGAGCACCAGTGTTGGAAGGAATGGATGATTGTGGATGTGATGCCAATCAAGTGGGCTGCTTTATCCTGGATGGAGTGTCAAGCTTCTTGACAGTTATTGGAGCTACATGCATCCAGACAGGTGGGGAATATTCCATCAATCAACTAACTTGTGCTTTGTAGGTTGTGCACAGGCTTTGGCGAGTTAGGAGGTGAGTATTCCTAGCCTCCAACATTCTCTTGTAGCCATTGTATTTATATGGAGAGTCCAACTGAGTTTATAATCAATGGTAATCCCCAGTAGGGGATTCAGTGATGGTACTCCCATTGAATGTCAAGGGGCAGTTGTCAGACTGTCTCTTATGTCATTCCCTGGCATTTGTAAGGCACGAATGTTACTTACTACTTAACAGTCTAAGCCTGGATTTTGTCCCAATTTTGTTGCATTTGAGTATGGACAGCTTCAGTATCTGAGGAGTCACAAATTGTCCTGACCATAGTGCAATCATTGGCAAACATCCCCACTTCTGACCTTATGAAAGAAAAAAGGCCATTGATGAAGCAGCTGAAGACATTTGGGCTTAAGACATTACCCTGAGGAACTCCTGCAGAGATGTCATGAAGCTGAAATGATTGACCTACAATAGCCATTGATGGTATTGCTTGGACAGGACTCTGTCAGTATCTGAGTTGTCATGAATAGTGGTGGACGTTGTTCAATAATCAACTAATATCTTTACTCTTGACTTTGTGATGGAAGGAAGGACATTGATGAAGCAACCTACAATGGCTGTGACTAGGACACTGTTCTGAAATACTCTTGCAGAATTTTTTTTTTATTATTCATTCACAGAGTGAGAGGGTCACTGGCTAGGCCAGCATTTATTGCAGTCAAAAATTAACCACATTGCTGTGGGTCTGGAATCACATGTAATCCAGATCAAGTAAGGATGGAAGTTTCCTTCCCTAAAGATATTAGTAACCAAATTGGTTCTTCCAGCCAGTTATGCCAATACCCCATGAATGAATACATTTTGAAAAAAAGGTATTGCAGTGAGTTGTTGGATTTGGCAAGAAATAGTCTGGACCTGGTAGCATTGTGTAACTTCTACAAGTAATGCACCCAGATTCCCCTGTCTGCACCTTTCAAACTCACAACTTGTACTACCTAGAAAGATGAGAGCAGCAAATGCATGAGAACACCACTACCTACAAGTTATCCTGCAAGCCACATATAATCTGACTTGGAACTATTCCGCCATTCCTTTATAGTCACTCAGTTAAATTCCTGGAACCCTTTTCCCAACAGCACTGTGAACATACTATAGACCAAAGACTGAAGCAGTTCAAAAAGACAGCTTACCCTACCTACATGAGGGCAATTAAGGATAGGCAATAAATGTTGGGCCCAGACAGTTATCCTCATGCCCATGAATGAATACATTTTTGAAGTGTTGCGGTGAGTTGTTGGATGTCACTAGATAATTATGTTGATAGAAATGGGGTGTAGGGATATGGGGAAAGGGCAGGAGATTGGAATTATGGAACGGAACTAGTGCAAGCACAATAAGCTGGATGATCTCTTTTCAGGGCCTTGTAAATTCTGTGATTCTGAATCTGTGAATCTGAAATGCTGCTGCATTCTCTCTTGGATATCTGACAATCTGCTAACTTGTTGCAACGGGTGATTCCAGTGGTGGCCATGCCTGCATATCCATGACGCAATAGAGAGATGGAATAGATATTCTGGAGAGAGGAGACTCTGTGATGGTCTCTGTGCAGATTTGAGACAGAGTCGTCCTTGCTCCTGGACTGTAACAGAAGACTTTTTTTTTCTTATTCATTCACAGGATGAGGATGTCACTGGCTAGGCCAGCCTTTATTGCCCAGAGAGCAGTTAAGAGTCAGACACATTGCTGTGGGTCTGGAATCACATGTAGGCCAGACTGAGTAAGGATGACAGTTTCCTTCCCTAAAGGACATTACTGAACCAGTTGGATTTTTCGGACAATCGGCAATGGATCCATGAACGTCATTAGACTCTTAATTTCAGTTCTGTTAAAGTTGAATTCAAATTCCACCATCTGCCGTGGCGGGATTCAAACCAAGCTTTCCAGAAAATTATCTGGGTCTCTGGACTAACAGTCCAGTGATAATACCACTAGGCCATCGCCTAGTCTTGACTAGTCAATCCACCCAGCATTCCAGTGTGTATTCTCATTAGCATCCTCCTGTATGCCAATCCATTAAATTCCTCATTTGAATCTTCTGCAGAAGAACTTATCTATGACCTCATCCTCCAGGGAACTGCCACACAAATGATTATTTCCTCTTGACCTGACCACAGTCCACTACTGACTATGACTCACTGGCACTGTGGCTCAGTGTTTAGCGGTGCTGCCTCACAGCACCAGCGACCTGGGTTTGATTCCAGCCTTGGGTGATGGTCTGTGTGGAGTTTGCATGATTTCTCCTGTCTGTGTGGGTTTCCATCAGGTGCTCTGGTTTCCTCCCACAGTCCAAAGGTATGCAGGCTAGGTGGATTGGCCATGCTAAATTGCTCCATAGTTTCCGGGGATGTGCAGGCTAGGTGAATTAGTCATGGCAAATGGAGGATACGTGAATGGCTGGGTCTCGTTGGGATGCTCTTCATAGGGTTGATGCAGACTAAATGGGCCAAATGGCTTCTTTCTGCACTGTTAGGATTATATGATCGATTCATTGATTTGTGTTGACATCTGAGCTTACGAAATTGAGTATCAGATGAGATGACTCAACCACTTGGTCAGTGCTGCAATAGTACTCTCTCTTCTTATCTTAGGACTGCATGGCTGGATGTATGGCAGCTCTTGGGTGTCTGCAAGCAGGAAATCAATAGGTGCAAGGTTTCGGTTTTAGGAAGGGGGAGTGCAGAGCAAAACAATAGGTTCACAGTCAAATCATCAACATCTTGCCCAGCAGATGGATAGATGTAATCTAAAAAAATGCTGGAAGTACTCAGAATGTAAGGGATTATCCATAGTAAGGAACAGAGCTCATGTTTCAGATTGAAATACTTTTTCAGCAGAACAGCAAGATAGCAAAATGTGGTAAGCTGTGACCTGAGAAAAGATGTAAGGCAGAAACATAAAATTATCTGCAATATTCTCAGCGACACAGGATGCCACAGCCTGGGCAGGATATGGAGGTGTCCTTGTATCCTAACAGTTCTATTCTGCTCCTTTCTTTTGTGTACAGTGAACACACTGACCTTGACACCTCCATCAGCTCACTCGACTTCTTGTGACACAGCTGCTGGTCCAGACTAAGCACTGACCTCCCAACCATCTGTTTCTATTCCCTTCTAAAGTGTTATTGAACAATCCCAGCTCCACTTACTTTGCTTCAGCTGTTCTCTTCTTTCTTTGACATTAGCTCTTTTTAAATTCTACATCTGCCTGTATGTTTGCAGCCTGTATGGGTAACTGAGCACGTCAATCTATCCAATGATACATGGACCATATGACATAGGAGCAGATGTCCGCAATTTGGCCCATTGGGTCCGCTCCATCTTTCGATGAGATCATAGCTGATCTGATAACATGCATCTCCACTTTCCTCCCCTATTCCCGTGACCAACAATTTCCAAAAAAGACCACACAGTGTAGGAGCAGAACTAGACCCAATGATTACAGGATTCTCAGTCTGTCTATCCCTATGTTCAGACATTAAACGAAGAGTAGAGTTGTTTTATGGGTGGAGTAAAATAATTGAAATGTTAAAATATGTAGACTGACAGATGGTGGAATTGGTAAATTCTGTTTTTTGATTAATGAACCATAAATGGTGGACATTTGTAAGACAATAATACAGAGACATTAACACTGACCTCAAGATGTAACAGCTTATTTCACAGGTCTGACAGGGAAAAAGAGGGGGACAGATTAGACAGCAAATCACCTAGTTATGTTTAGCTTGCTACTTGTGCACAGCACATGATGCCAGTGTCAAAACTGCATTGATACTTTACGTGTGGGTAGCCCAAAGTTAGAATATCATTTGGATGGTGCCTCCTCCAAATTTATTTAAACATAATAATTTTTATCTAAAAATATTTCAAAGTATTCTAAAACTCTCCTGCTAAACCTCCAATTTTCCATTCTCTATAAGTATATATATTTATTTCCTTCCATGGGAAAGATGTTGTTAAACTTGAGAGGGTACAGAAAAGATTCATAAGGATATTACCAGGACTAGACAGTTTGAGTTATAGGGAAAGGCAGAATAGGTTGGGTTTTTTTTCTCTGGAGAGCTGGAGGCTGAGGGATGACCTTATAGAGTTTATAAAATCATAAGGGGCATGGAAGGGGTGAATATCAAAGGTCTTTTTCCTAGGGTGGGGGAATCCAAAACTAGAGGTTTAAGATGAGAGGGGAAAGATTTAAAAAGGATCGGAAGGGTAACTTTTTCATGCAGAGGGTGGTCCGTGTACGGAACAAGCTACCAGAGGAAATGGTGGAGGCTGGTACAATTACAACATTCAAAAGGCATCTGGGTGGGTATATAAATAGGAAGGCCTTAGAGGGATATGGGCCAAATACTGGCAAATGGGATTAGGTCTGATTGGGCTGTCTCGTTGGCTCAGATGACTTGGACTGAAGGGTCTGTTTCCATGCTGTATGACTCTGACTCTATAAGCTTAATAAAAACTTACAAGCCTTTATTCTGTCACACATCAACCACCAGGTTACCCAAGATCTCAGTTCTCCTTCACATATTATGAATCCTGATCCTCAAAGCCTGAAAGTAAAAATGATTAATTATATTTAAATTACTTTATGGCCTCACCCTCTTTATTTCTATCGTCTTCTCTGGTCCTATAACATCCACATCATGCATTACCCACTGCCATCCACAGAACTCTCCTTTCCATTGACCTGCCTTCTTGTCTCCTCCTTCCCATTCTTCATCCCATCATTGGTGACTATATCCATCTGGGACCATGCTTGGCTTATCTTCCTAATCCTTCTAACTCTCCACCTTCCTTACCACCCTTATGGCCTTTCTTAAAACTTACCTCATTGACCGAATGTTTGGTCATCTTTCCTAATACTTCTTGTTTAAGTCAGGGTTCATTTAATGTCTTGGGACATTTGTTACATTAACTTCCCTCCTTTGTCCTTGAGTGGGTCAACCCTTTCTCTAGTTACCCTCTTGTTCCTTATGTATGAATAAAAGGCTTTGGGATTTTCCTTAACCGTGTTTGCTAAAGACATTTCATGACCCCTTTTAGCCCTCTTAATTCCTCATTTCAGATTGGTCCTACTTTCCCGATATTCTTCCAAAGCTTCGTCTGCTTTCAGTCGCCTAGACCTTATGTATGCTTCCTTTTTCCTCTTTGCTAGTCTCCCAATTTCACCTGTCATCCATTGTTCCCTAATCTTGCCCTTTCTATCCCTCATTTTCACAGGGACATGTCTGTCCTGCACTCTAATCGACCTCTCTTTAAAAGCCTCCCACATATCAAATGTGGATTTACCCTCAAACAGCTGCTACCAATCCACATTCCCCAGCTCCTGCCAAATTTTGCTATAGTTGGCCTTCCCCCAATTTAGCACTCTTCCTTTAGGACCACTCTCATCTTTGTCCATGAGTATTCTAAAACTTACGGAATTGTGATCACTATTCCCAAAGTAATCCCCTATTGAAACTTCAACCACCTGGCCGGGCTCATTCCCCAACACCAGGTCCAGTATGGCCCCTTCCTGAGTTGGACTATTTACATACTGCTCTATAAAACCTTCCTGGATGCTCCTTACAAATTCTGCTCCATCTAAACCCCTAACACTACATGAATCCCAGTCAATGTTGAGAAAATTAAAATCTCCCATCACCACCACCCTGTTGCTCCTACATCTTTCCATAATCTGTCTACATATTTGTACCTCTATCTCACGATCGCTGTTGGGAGGCCTGTAGTACAGCCCCAACATTGTTACTGCCCCCTTCCTACTTCTGAGTTCTGCCCATATTGCCTCACTGCTCAAGTCCTCCATAGTGCCCTCCTTCAGCACAGCTGTAATATCCTCTTTGACCAGTAATGCAACTCCTCCATCCCTTTTACCTCCCTCTCTATCCCACCTGCAGCATCTATATCCTGAGATATTTAGTTGCCAATCTTGCCCTTCCCTCAACCAAGTCTCAGTAATAGCAATAACATCATACTCCCAGGTACCAATCCAAGCCCTAAGTACATCTGCCTTACCTACTACACTTCTCGCATTAAAACAAATGCACCTCAGACCACCTGTCCCTTTGCGTTCATCGTCTGCTCTCTGCCTACTCTTCCCCTTCGTCACACTGATTTCATTATCTAGTTCCTTACAGGCTTTAGTTACTACGTCCTTACTGTTCACTAATCTCCTCATTTGGTTCCCATCCCCCTGCCACATTAGTTTAAACCCTCCCCAACAGCATTAGCAAAAGCACACCCTAGGACATTGGTTCCAGTCCTGCCCAGGTGTAGACCACCCAATTTGTAACAGTCCCACCTCCCCCAGAACCGGTCCCAATGTCCCAAAAATCTGAACCCCTCCCTCCTTCTCCATCTCTCAAGCCACTCATTTATCCTGCCTATTCTTTCATTTCTACTCTGACTAGCACGTGGCACTGGTAGCAATCCTGAGATTACTACCTCTGAGGTCCTACTTTTTAACTTGGCTCCTAACTCCCTAAATTCTGCTTGTAGGACCTCATCCCATTTATTACCTGTATCATTGGTGCCTATATGCACCACGACAGCTGGCTGTTCACCCTCCCATTTTAGAATGTCCTGCAGTCGATCTGAGACATCCCTGACCCGTGCACCTGGGAGGCAACATACCATTCGGGAGTCTCGTTTTCGACCACAGAACCACCTAACTACTCCCCTTACAATCAAATCCCCTATGACTATAGCCCTTCTACTCTTTTTCCCGCCCTTCTGTACAGCAGAGCCAGCCATGGTGCCATGAACCTGGCTACTGCTGCTTTCCCCTGGTGAGCAATCTCCCCCAACAGTATCCAAAACGGTATACCTGTTTTGGAGGGAGATGACCACAGGTGACACCTTCACTGCCTTCCTGCTTTTTCTCTGCCTTTTGGTCACCCATTCCCTTTCTCCCTCAGCAATCCTGATCTGCGGTGTAACCAATTTGCTAAACGTGCCATCCACAACTTCCTCAGCATCACGGATGCTCCAAAGTGAGTCCATCTGCAGCTCCAGAGCCGCCATGTGGCCTAACAAGAGCTGCAGCTGTACACACTTCCTGCACGTGTAGGAGTCAGGGACATCAGCTGCGTCCCTGAGCTCCCACATTGAGCAAGAGGAGCATAACACGGGTCTGGGATCTCCTGCCATTTTTATTCTTAAGCAGTGGCCAGTGCCCAAATATATCAGTTCACTCACCTTCCCAGAGCGCAATTCGACCACTCCCACTCAGCTCCGCTGCCGAAATGAAGAACTTACCTTTTCGGCAGCCCCCTGGTCCTCGCTTTCACCGCTCCCGCTGCTGCTGCAAAAATGGAGGCCACTGATTCCACGAGGTAATTATTTAAATGGGAAACTTACCTCTTCGGCAGCCCCCTGGTCCTCGCTCTCACCACTCCTGCTTTCCTCTTCTGTGTTCATACCCTTCTCCTCAAAACACAGATACAATGAAATGTCAAAGATAAATTTCTCTTCAACTATGTACAGCCACCTTTAAATCTCTTCAACTTTCATAACATATCTTGAAATGTTCAAAAACTGTCTCTTCTTAGTATAAGTAAAGATTTTCATCAAAGGCACTGCTGCAGAATCATTCCTCTGTCACCACTCACCTTCCAAATCGTTTCCTGCCTGTGGGGCACTATGCAAGGCTCAACATAATCATATTAGATGAATCCCAGCCAAGATATTATTACAGGATTATGCACCTGTTACATGCTATTCACCTTCCATATTGCTTCCAGCATTTGGGTCCAGGCAGACTCGCAACATCACATTGTAACAGCAGTTATTTTCTGGAATCGCTTGTCAGAACAAATGGAGGAAACTGTGAACATTTGACCACCATCTGCCTTCTTCATCTACATATGATGGATGATACAGAGTCATAACAATGTCATTGGAAAGAAATCACAACAGCCTTTTTTGGGCAGAATTTCAGTGGAAGGCCACACCCCATATTTTATTTGCCATTATTTTTTACACTGGCCAAACTTTTTCTCGGGAATGTTTAGCGCAAAAATCTCATTTTCATTGTGAGTTGACCTTTGTTTTGTAGTGTGGCATACTTGCACGTTAACGGCACAGATTAGGAATAGATCAAGCAAATCAGAACCGGATATCCACAAGGCACTCAGCGCTTGACAATATTGCGTACTAATGCTTGATGTATATTCAGAATGACAGATATCGACCTCACATTATCCCAGTAGCTCCATAGTAATTGCCTACTTAATTCCGAAGTCAAATCCTACAGCTGAAAAACTGTTGCTGTTGCATAGTTTACCAGAGATAGACCTTGGGAAGGAATGCTGAAAAAGTAAGTTTAATGTGTGCGGAAAAGATAAGTGAGTAAACATAGGACGGAACTTACTTAGAAGAACATCCCTCCTGATGGGAGGATAGGAAGTAGGGGCCACTTTCTTTGACCTCATGGGAGCTGCAGCACACAAAATTATGGTGGAAATTTTATGTACGGCAGGAACATGTCCGACTTGCATTCAGGAAATAGGTATGCTCTCAGCAGCCTATCTCCCCATCAACTGCTGATGTTAGACGTAATGGTTGTAAAAGAAAATTTAGAAATATTGAGGGCAGAATGGTGACATGGGTGCTGAGACACTGCTGTGCCAAGCACGTCTTCACAAAATATCTTTTGTTCACTTGAATATTTTATGTGCTATTGGCATTTTTGGGACTTCCATTTTGGAATGCATATTACACTGAAATATTTCATTGTTATTGTTGAATAAAGAGAATTAAGAGCCTTCTGAAGGGCAGTAAATGCTGGCCTAGTTAGCAATGCCGAGATCCCACTTTTTTAATATATAAAAAAGGAACATCTCACTGCTGTAGGCAATAATATGGTGGTGTGTTTGGATCAGTCTTTACTGATAGTAACGTGTGCAGCATGACTTGTACTCCCAAGGCAATGTGACATGGTGCACATAAGTTACTCGGCAAGTTGATTGGTCAAAGCCATTGATGGGTGTGGGAAGTGATAGCCTGCTGGTGTAATCTTGAATTTGACAATGCAAGCAACAAGCAGACAGTTTGTTCATGGTTGTTTCATTGACTAGAGTGTCAGTGCAAAGCTTGTATCTTTGATGTGGTCATCATCTCTTTTGATCTCATGTGAGCAAGATCCATTCCCCTTAGCTTTCTCGGTTATACAAGACATACGCAATGAGGTGACTCCAGATTGAGGCTGACAATTGGAGCTCTGTAGGCCATAACACTTCAAGTCTATGTATATGTATATGAAAATACATTTTTATGAATAAAGTATATTTTTAAAATTTAAAAGTGCAGTTTTTAAATGTGATGATGGCTTCTGTCTCTACCACACTTCTAGATCCCTGCCATCATCAATGTGGAAATAATTCTCTTCAACTTTCCTCTAATCCTTCTATAAATTACTTTAAATTCCTATGTCATGATTACTGATCTCACTGCTAATGAAAGTAAGACCTTCCTATCCACTGTATACGTGTCTCTTGCAAACTTCATAATTTTCTGTGTTTCAGTTAAAACTGCGTCCCCTCTTTGGCTGTTTTAAACAATCCCAGTCTATTGAATCCTTCCTCATACATAAAACTCTCCTGTCCGGACATTAAAACGAATTGTGCTTCTAATCTACTCTGTACCCTATCTACCATGAATAGATCATTTCTTGTAATGTGGTGAGCAGAACTATATGCAATACTTCAGCTGTAAACTAACCACTGGTTTATAAAGTTTTTGTGTAACCTCCCTGTTCTTAATTTATTTGCATCAGCATATGCCATTGCTACTTTAAAAAAATCAATAATACAGACCATTTCTTTGTTTAATTTGCCTTCATATACATGAAGAATCAAGAAGTTTTATTAGATACAGTATAACTTTCAATTTATCTAAATTATGGTTTCTGAATGTGTACATATGTTCCCTTTGATATGTCTACTAAAAGGTGAAATGAACCATAGTTTCAAGCATCAATAGGAAAATGCTAATTCTTTCAATGTGTGTTCAAACTGTAGTTAATACATAACGAATTATTATCAAGATCTACATTTTGAAAGACGTAATCACAGAATTTTCAATGCATCATTTTAGTCCAGTTACCAATTTTCCTGGAGCATCAGAAGATAGTGATTTCAACTACGTAGCTACTTACTCAATTGTCACTGCCTCATCATTGATAATCTCAGCACATAGAGAACATTTATTGTCAGGAAAACTTAGTAAATTCAGATGAATAACTGCTTGAAATGTTGAATAAGGCTCATGTCAGAAGCCATTAAAATGATGAGCTGGCCTTGCTAGATGCCTCAAGGCATGTTAAATGCTAACACTTAGTTGGCTCAGCTTGAGCCTTGTTCAGGATAGATGAAGGAGGCCCTGGGGAATGTCATAAGCAAATCACTTTTAAAGGACTTTGCTAAAGGTTAAAACATTTTTTTTTGATAGAAGCCCTACAGTGGGGAAACAGGCCTTTCAGCCCAACAAGACCACACCAACCCTCAGAGCATCCCACCCAGACCCATCCCCCTATAATCCACACAATCTAATCTACACAACCCTGAACACTACAGGCGATTTAGCATGGCCAATCCACCTAGCTTGCACATCTTTGGACTATGGAAGGAAACCGAAGCATCCAGAGGAAACCCATGCAGACACAAGGAGAATGTGCAAACTCCATACAGACAGTCACCCGAGGGTGGAATTGAACTTGAATCCCTGGCACTGTGAGGCAGCAGTGCTAACCAGTGAGTCACCCTAACCTTTAAAAAGACTGAAAATGCTTCTATCAGCATTGTAAAGCAGGGTAAAGTGAGAATTAAAGGACATTAAATGGTGTTACAGCAGTGATGTTCTCATGCCTGTTTCGCAGATACAAATGGAAACATGGAAGGATGGATGTCCCATTTGGAACTTCAGCAGCAACAAAAAAAAAGTTGCTGGAAAAGATCAGCAGGTCTGGCAGCATCTGTGAAGGAAAAAACAGAGTTAACGTTTTGGGTCCAGTGAGCTGAGCTTTTCCAGCAACTTTGTTTTTGTTCCTGATTTACAGCATCTGCAGTTCTTTCGGTTTTTATTTGGAACTTCAGCAGACCTAATCATGAAAATGATAGGGTCTATCCAATTCAATTCCTGTACAGTACCCCAACTCAACATCAGACACAGGGAAGGACAGCTTACTTTAGATAATTCAGCAATGTAAGAGCAAAGATGTAAAACTAAAAAAAAAGCTGATAACTTCTCAGGGAATACCACAGCCATTTTGGTAAGAAAAATCTGAGTCTGTAGATAAGTGATGAAGCAGTGTAGCATCCAAAGCCTTGTATCCAAAGTGCAGATGTTATTTATGAGGCAAGTGCAGTAAAACTTTGCTAAATGGCACTGTTCATCATAATGCAAGATACCTGGCATGAGGTTGTAGTTGGGCCCTGTACTTAGGAACAGATGTTAAACAAGATGATATGGATTAAGAAAGCTTCCAAGTAACGACCATTTTATCAATTCAGTTAGTCAAGGGGCTGTTTACAAAAAAAAAATCTACCAATACATTTCACATTTGTGGCTGAGTCATCCACACTCTTACATAATTCAAAATTCACTTGAATTTGGAAATAGCTCCTTTAGATTGGAAAAAGCTAATGTAACTCCTTTATTCAAAATAAGAAGGAGACTGAAAGCTGGAAACTATAGGCCTTTTTTAAAAATTCATTCCCAGGATGAGGGCATCACTGGCTAGGCAGCATTTACTGCCCATCCCTCATTGCCCAGAGGGTAGTTAAGTGTCAACCACATTGCTGTGGTTCTGGAGTCACATGTAGGCCAGATCAGGTAAGGATGGCAGTTTCCTTCCTTAAAGGACATTTGTGAAACAGATGAGCTTTTCCAACAATCAACAATGGATTCGCAGTCATCATTAGACTCTTAATTCCAGATATTTATTGAATTCAAATTCCACCATCTGCCATGGTGGGATTTGAAACCAGGTCCCCAGAATGTTAGCTGGGTCTCTGGATTATCAGTCCAGCAATAATACCACTAGGCCATTACCTCCCCAAAGGAGAGACATTTCACATAATATCTGTCATAGGGAATATGTTAGAAGCTACAGGATGTTATAGAAGGGCACTTAGATAAGTTCAAGGTAATCAGGCATAGTCAACATGTTTTTGTCAAAGGGAAATCATGTTTAACTAATTTATTAGAACTCTTTGAAGAAGTAACTTGTGCTGTAAATAAAGAAGAACCAGTGGATGTATTGTCATTAGGTTTCGAGGAGGCATTTGATAAGGTGCCATGTCAAAGTTTATTGTGGAAAATAAAAGCTCATGGTGTAGGGGATAACATATTAGTATGGATAGAAGATTGGCTAACAGGAAGCAGAGAGTATGAAGAAATGAGTATTTTTTTAGGCTGGCATGATGTCACAAGTGATGTGCCACATGGTTTGGTGCAGGAGCCTCAACTCTTTACAATTCATATAAATGATTTGGATGAAGGGACTGAAGGTATGGTAGCTAAATTTGCTATGATGCAAAAATAGGTACGAGTGAGCTGTGAAGAGGACGTAAGGAGCCTCCAAAGCGATATTCATAAGTTGTGAGTGGGCAAAATTTGGCAAAGGGAACACAATGAAGGACAGTGTGAAATCTTCAATTTTGGCAGAAAGAATTTTATAAAAGTCTAATTAGTGAGAAGTGCAGAGCTCTGAGACGCGAAGAGATCTGAGTGTCCTGGTGCATGAATAACAGAAGAATAGCATGCAGGTACGGTAAGTAATCTGAAAAGCTAACAGAATGCCATGTTTTACTGAGGAGAATCGAATGAAAGTGCACTGGTTACTGTACTTACAGAAGCTTACTAATATGTTGGAAGAAGTTCAGAAAAATCTAACTAGACTAATACCTTTAATCCTGCAGTATTTTCTCTTCACGTGTTTAGCCAGTTCCCTTTTGAAAGCAATGATTGATTCTGCCCCACCACACTTCCAGGTCACATATTACAGATTTTAACCATGTGTTGTGTAAAACAAATTGTCTGAAGTTGCTACTAGTTCTTTTACCAATCACTTGAAATTGGTTTCTTGATATTAATTTCTCTGCCGATGGGAACATTTTCTTTTTATTTGCTTTAGATAGACCCCTTGAGACTTTGAATAAGTCTACAAAATCTCCTGTCATGCTTCTCTTTTCTGAGGAAAACAGCCCCTTTTCCAATTCCATGCAGATCATACTCCATCAGACATTAGTGACTTTAGAATATTGACATATAAAAGTCACTGTAACACATTGTGGTATAATGTATAGTTACTTAAGAAATCTCAAAACTGATAAATAGAATTCAATAGAACATAGAACAGTACTGCATAGTACAGGCCCTTCAGGCCACAATGTTGTGCTGACCTATTATCCTACTCTAAGATCAAACTACCCTGCGTACCCTAAATTTTACTATCATACTATCATATCAATACAAGTGCATGTGAACTTTCAGAAAGTGTCTCACAAGTTGTCTCACAACAGGAGCCTCACAAATGCAGCAATGTCAAAATTCAGGTAGGAGGCGAAATGTCGCATGGCTAGAAAACTGGTTTATGGACAGAAGCTGATTTTACTCAGATTAAAGAAAGACTGCAATTGTCTGTCCCAGGCAATACTGTTTAGTCCTTTGTTGGCTTTGATATGTATCAATGACTTGTGTTTTGGTCTTGACAAAATTCACTGATGATACAAAATTGGGGATCTTGACACACAGAAATGCAGATTGCTTAAAAACTTCAGGTAGATGTAATCAGATTGCAATAATTGACAAAATGCAGATCCAATTCAATTTGAAGAAATATAACTTTTAATATGTTATATGAAGAAAAGTCAAATGAACAATTACATAGTGAAGCGAAACACTCAATAAATAGACAGTGACATAGGATTGATTTAATTTGATTTGATTTGATTGTAATTACGTGTACCTAAGTATAGTGAAAAGCTTTGTTTGTGAGTAGTACAGGCAGGTCATAGCAAGCAAGGACATACAGATCATTGGGTGCTTAGACAGAGTGAGGCATGCAGGTTACACCGCACAGAAGGTAGGCAAAGCAAAATCAATAGTAACAAGGTCAGAATTATTTGACATAAGACAGTCCATTCATCAGTCTAATAACAGCAGTGAAGAAGCAGTTCTTGAACCAGCTGGTGCATGTGTTCAAGCTTCTATATCTTCTGCCTGACCGAAGATGTTGCAGGAGAACATTACTGGAGTGGGAGGGGTCTTTGATGATGTTGGCAGCCTTTCCGTGGAAACAAGAAGTATAAATGGAATCCATGGAAGGTAGGTTGGCTTCCATGGTAGTCTGGGCTATGCACACAACCTTCTGTAGTTCCTTAGGGTCCTGGGCAGAGCAGTTGCCATACCAGGCTGTTAAGCACCTGGGTGGAATGCTTTCAATACTGCATCTGTAGAAATTGGTGAGAGCCCTTATGGACATGCCAAATTTTCTGAGCTGCCTGAGGAAGAAGAGGCATTGTTGTGCCTTCTTGACCGTCTCATCATGGGAAGTCCAGGACAGGTTGTCAGTTATCGTCACTCCTAGGAACTTGACACTTTCAACCCTCTCAACTTCCGTTGATATAGATAGGGGCGTGTTCTCCTCCGTTCTTCCTGAAGTCAATGATCAGTTCTTTTGTTTCGCCGACATGAGAGAGAGGTTGTTATCATTGCACCAAGTCATCAAGCCCTCTATCTCTTTTCTGTACTCTGACTCATTGTTTGATATCTGTCCTACCGCTGTGACGTCGTCAGCAAACTTGTAAATGGTGTTTGTTTGAAATTTGGCAATACAGTAGTGGGAGTACTGTAGGGGCATGAGGACACATCCTTAGGGGGCTCCAGTGTTGAGGGTTATCATGGAGGAGGTGCAGTTGTCTATCTTCACTGACTGTGGCCTGTGGTTCAGGAGGCTGAGGAACCAGTTGCAGAGGGCAGAGCCAAGGCCTAGGTCACAGAGTTTTGAGATCAGTCTGGATGGGATTATGGTGTTGAAGGCGGAGCTGTAGTCGATGAGTAGGAGTCTGACGTAGGTGTACATGTTGTCCAGATGTTCCAGGGATGAGTAGAGGGTTAGGGAAATAGTATCTGCTGTGGACCTGTTACGTCAGTAGGCAAATTGCAGTGGATCAAGGCAGGCTGGGAGGCTAGAGTTGATGTGGACCATGACCAATTTCTCAAAGCTGTTCATGATTATGGAGGTCAAAGCCACTAAGGCATTAAGGCATATTGCATATGCTTTTTGGGTTCACATATGTCATTCTGAAATATGCAAATCCAGGAAAATGAAAGAATAGTAATGCTTATATTCTATAAATAGAGGCAAAAAGTACAAGTTTAAAGCAGTTATAGTAAATCTAGGTAATTGTTAAAGCAGTCTACATGGTATTCTATGGAGATTTTGAACACTCGAACATAGAATGTTTTCTTAAATCCGTGAAGAACATATATCACAGATTTGCCAGAATGCCCCAGGGGATAAGAATGCTTTATCAAAAGGCATGAAATAATGACACAAAACATCCTGAGAATTTGCATGACACTGTAGGGACCCACAAATGGTACAAAGGAATGGCAATATGAAGTAGTTTACTGACACCAATAATTGTCACTCCATAGTTTTGCAGTACTGTACATAAACAATTAGAAGGTAATTATGCCATATGCACTATTCAATTTATTCGACAATTTACCAGAATGTATATAACTCAGCTTCCGGTTACCTGCAGTGCTCAACTTCACCAGACACGAAGACAATAAACATATCTTTTTAACAATCCAAGCATATATGTTCTAATATCTCTACTTTGCTCATTGTTTCAATCAATTAAGTAAACCAATGACACACAAACTTGGAAAACATTTTAAACCACTGACTCAGAGAAATGTTAACATGATATTATGTAAATTTTAAATTTACTCTAAGCTTATGTAACGTTAACATCAGCTAACTCATTTTACACCCTCACTGACCATAAAAATAAAAATTAACAATTATATTCTTCCTGAATTTTCAATAATCTTGTGACTTGGATTCCAATCAATTTATTTTCTGGACTTGTTTGAATTACAATTTTCCATAATGGAAAAAAGGTGGCAGAGTAATAAATTCAGTAATTTTATGTATTTTAGAAATCATCAGATTTGCTAAACACCAGTTTAAAAAGTTGTTATCAATTGTATGGGTGTACTGTTAGGGCCTGTCTTCTGTGTGAATTAGAAATTCTGTCACTGACAGCAAAATGAAATATTGTCCTGTGTCTGCATGAATATAGAATAACAATTCAATAGCTTTTCTTCTGAATAGTTGTTTTTGACTTGAAATATTAACTCTGTTTTTCTCTTTATATAGATGCTAAGTATTTCCAGAACTTTGTTTTTAGTTTTCAACATTGACAGTATTTTTCTTTTTTTCGAGAAATGAAACGTTACATTTCAAAAATACCTTCTTAGAAGATCAACATAAAAGACACCTTAAAACTATTTTTATAAAATAAAAATCTTGTAGTCAGCTGTGGCTTAGTGAGTACAAATCTTCTCTTCCAAGATGTTCTGGTTTCAAGTTCTACTGAGAGTCACAGAGTTATACGGCATGGATACAGACCATTCAGTTCAACTCGTCCATGCCGACCAGATATCCTAAACTGATCCAGTGCCATTTGCCAGCATTTGACCTATATCTCTCTAAACTCTTGTGGTCCATGTACCCATTCAGATGCCTTTCAAATTTTATAGTTGGACCAGCCTCCACCACTTCCTCTGGCAGCTTGTTCCATCCACGCATCACCTACTGCATCAAATGTTGACTCTCAGGTCCCTTTTAAATCTTTCCCCTCTCACCTTAAACATATGCCATCTACTTTTGGACTCCCCCACCCTGAGGAAAAGACATTGGCTATTCACCCCATCCATGCTTTTCATGACGCTCTAGGAAAAAAAAGCCCCAGCTTATTCAGCCTTTCCCTACAGCTCAATGCTCCAATCTCGGCAGCATCCTTGTAAATCATCCCTGAAGTCTTTCAAATTTAACAACATATTTCCTATTGAAGGGTGACCAGAAATAAATGCAGTATTCTGAAAGTTGCTTAACCAATGTCTTGTACAGCTGCAACATGATATCCCAACTCTTAAACTCAGTGCATTGACCAATGAAGGCAAGCATTCCTTCTTCACCACTCTGTCTGCCTGCGACTCCACTTTCAAGGAACTATGCACCTGCATCTATCGGCCTCTTTATTCGGCAACACTCCCCAGAGCCCTACCATTTAATGGTAGACGTCCTGCTCTGATTTGCTTTACCAAAATGCAACACCTCAGATTTATCTAAATTAAATTCCAACTGCCACTCCATGGCCCATTGGCCAATCTGATCAAGGTCCTACTGTACTCTGAGATAACCTTCTTCACTGTCCATTGTGCCACCTATTTTGGTGTCATCTGCAAACTTATTAACCATACCTCCTATATTCACAGTTGAATCATTTATATAAATGATGAAAAGCAGTGGATCATGACCTGATCCTTGCAGCACACCGCTGGTCAAAGGCCTTCAGTCTGAAAAACAACCCTCCACCCTCTGTCTCCTATCTTCAAGCCAATTGGCTGGCTCCCCCCGGATTCCAAGTGATCTAATCTTGCTAGCCAGTCTACAATGTGGAACCTCGTCGAATGCCTTGCTAAATTCCACACAGATAATGTCTTGATTGATTCATTTTATTGTCTCGTGTACCAAAATACCACCCTACCTTCATCAATCTTCTTCGTCACTTCTTCAAAAAACTGAATCAAGTTAATGATAAATGATTTCTCATGCACAAAGCCATGTTGATTCTCCTAATCAGTCCTTGCTTCACCAAATGCATGCAAATCCTGTCTCTCAGAATCCTTCCAACAACTTACCCACTATTGACGTCAGGCTCACCAGTCTATAGTTCCTGGCTTCTTTACTGCCTTTTGTAATTTATGGCACTACAGTAGTCAACCTCTAGTCTTCCAGCACCTCACCTGTGGCTATCAATGATACGAATATCTCAGCCAGGGACCCAGCATTCTCTTTCCTTGCTTCCCATAAATTTCTGGATACATCTGATCAGCTCCTGGGGATTTATCCACCTTTATGTGTTTTAAGACATCCAGCATCTCCTTTTCTGTAATATGGGCACTTTTCAAGATATCATTATTTATTTCCCCAAGTTCCCTAGCTTCCATATCCTTCTCCACAGTAAATATTGACGTGAAATACTTGTGTTGCATTGTACCCATCTCCTGTGGTTCCACATATAAATGGCCTTGTTGATCTTTTAAAGGACCTTGTTTTCTCTCCTAGTGACTCTTTTTTCCTCAATGTATTTGTAAAATCTCCTTGGATTCTCCTTAACCTTATTTGCCAATGCTATCTCATGTAACCTTTTTGCCCTCCGGACTTCCCTCCTAAGTATACTTCTACTGCCCTTAAACTCCTCTAGGGATTCACTTGATCCCAGATGTCTATACCTGATATATGCCTCCTTCTTTTCTTGATCAGAGCCTCATTTTCTCTAGTTATCTAGCATTCCTAAAACCTACTAGCCTTGCCCTTTGCACTAACAGGATCATACAGTCTCTGAACTCTCATAATCTCATTTTTAAAGGCCTCCCATTTTCCAACCATTCTTTTACCACCAAATAGTCTCTTCCCATCAACTTTTGAAAGTTTCTGCCTAATACTAACAAAGTTGGCCTTATTCCGATTTAGAACTTGAACCTTTTGATCAGGTCTATTGTTTTACATAACTATTTTAAAACTAATAGAATTATGATCACTGACTCCAATGTGCTCCCGCACTGACACCTCAGTCACTTGCCCTGTCTTGTTTCCCAAGAGAAGGTCGAGTTTTGCTCCTTCTTTAATAGGTACTTGCACATATTGAGTAAGAAAGTTTTCTTTAACACACTTAATAAATGCCTCTCCATCAAAGCCCTTAACACTATGGCAATCCTAGTCTACGAAAAGTTAAAAATCCCCTACCATTACAACCCTATTAATCTTACAGATATGTGAGATCTCCTTACATATATGCTTCTCAATTTCCACTGACTACTGGGCGTGTCTATAGTACAAACCCAATAAGGTATTCATCCCTTTCCTATTTTTAAGTTCCACCTATATAACTTCACTGGACGTTCTCCCAGGAATATCCACCCTAAATTCAGCTGTAGTGTTATCCTTAACCAAAAACACCACTCCGCTCTTCTCTTGCCCCCTTTCTATCCTTCCGATACTATCTTTTTTTGAATACAAAGATCAACATTTAAACTCCAGTGTAATACTGAGAGTGTTGCATTGCCAGAGGTATTTATCTTTCAGCTGAGATGTAAGGCTCCAGTCCTGAAGAAGGGTAAGACCCAAAACGCTGACTGCTCCTTTCCTCCAGATGCTGCCTGGCCTGCTGTGTTCTTCCAGCCTCCTGTTTGTCTACCTTGGATTCCAGCATCTACAGTTTTTTTTAATCTCCATTTGATTATAATTGGGCGCAGTAAAAAAAATCGAAAGACACTTTTTCTCTAAAGAGCAGTGTAGTTTTCCATAGCGTCCTCGACATTATATATCCCTTACTCAACATCACAAAAGAAATTATCTTTTCTAAATTAAATTTGCAAATTATCTTGAATTTCTAGAATGTCTTGTCATTATATCACACCACTCTTTGTGAGAATTTGGAGTGTGCAAATTAGTTTCCTGGTTTCCTACATTACAACAATGACTAGAAGTTGAAAATAATTCATTGGCCATAAGACAGTTTAAGGCATCTGGTGATTGTGGAAGTTTGTTTTCTTCAGTTTTTTTTAAGAGTTCTTCATCAAAATGTACTAATTGGGATAATAGGCTGTGTCATTGCACCTCGTAAAATAAAACAGAAAATGCTGCAGAAACTTAGTAGGTCTTCAGGTTTCGAAGAAGAGCCATAATGGACTCAAAACGTTTCTCTCTCTACAGATGCTGCGAGACCTGCTTGGTTTCTCCAGCAATTTCTGGTTTTAGTTCAGATCTTCAGCATCTGCAGCATTTTGCTATTAGTTTAGTATGTTATTGCCCGATGCTCTTTACTATCTTCCTCAATGCAATACACTCTTACATATATTTAAAGTTCTTTGAGAAGATTTGTAGCTCAGGTTGTGGATGAGGTTGTAGACTTGCTCCCTGAGCCGGTGTATTTGGTTGCCTCCAGTGAAGTGCACTGATGATGTTACCAAGCAGGGTGACTAAATGTCTGCAATCAAACACACCATATCCATAAAGCTTCCATTGGAGTGGAACATGTCTGCAGAATAAGCAGGAAATTGTTCAAGCTCCATCACCTCCAGTTCGAAAGCAAATTAACTTCTGTCATCAAGCTTTGGTACGCAGACGATGCTTGTGGGTACAAATGTTCACAGGCAGATCCCTAAATAATTACTGATATATTCATGGAGGTGGATGAGAGAACAGGGTTTAGGCTAAACATTTGGAAGCTTTTTCCCACTGCGCAACACTGTCCCAGATTAATAAGATCTATGGTGAACTATTAGACAATCTAGATCAATTGTCATTCCTTGGAAGACCTCTTTCAGCGAAGGAAAACACCATCAATGAAATTTATTATCACCACCATTGCGCTAAAGCAGCTCTTGGCCACTTGAGGAACAGAGTGTTTGATGGCAAAGACCTCAAACCTGGCAGCAAGCTCATTGTCTATAGGGCAGTAGTGTCCTCTGCCCTTCTGTATGTGTGAGAGACATAGACATTGTACAGCAGAAATCTCAACTCTAGAGAAATATGACCAACAATGTTTCCACAAAGTCTTGCAAATTTATTGGCAGGATAAGGCTCTTGGAAATTAGTGTCTTCTCTCAGGCCAACAGCCTTGAAGCACCAGTTACTGACAATCAGCTGTGTTAGTCGGGCCATATTATCTACATGCCTGACAGAAGACTTCTAAAACAATCTCTCTACTCTGAACTTTGTTGGCAAGCAGTTTGCAAGAAGGCAGAGCGAATGCTTCAAGGACATCTTCAAAATTACCCTGAGAAAATGCAGACTCGTGTGAATTTAGAGTCATAGGGCCATAGAGGTGTACAGAATGGAACAGACTCTTTAGTCCAACTCGTCCATGCCGACCGGATATCCTAAATTAATCAAGTCCCATTTGGCAACATTTGGCCCATATCCCTCTACACCATTCCAATTCGTATACTCATCCAGATACCTTCTAAATATTGTCATTGTACCAGCCTCCACCACTTCCTCTGGCAGCTCATTCCATACATGCACCACACCCTGTGTGAAAAAGTTGCCCTTCAGTTCCCTTTTAAATCTTTCCCCTCTCACCTTAACCCGCTGATTTTGGACTCCGCTACACCGGGAAAAAGACCTTAGCTATTCACCCTATCCATGCCTCTCACGATTTTAAAAATTCTATAAAGTCACCCCTCAGCCTCCAATGCTCCAGGGAAAACAGCTCCACCCTATTTAGCCTCTCCTATAGCTCAAACCCACCAACCCTGGTAACATTCTTGTAAATCTTTTCTGAAACCTTTCAAGTTTCACAACGTCCTTCCTATTGCAGGGAGACCAGAATTGAACAGTGTTCCAAAAGTGGTTTAACCATTGTCCTGCACAGTGCAACATGGCCTCCTAACACCTAAACTCAACGCACTGACCAATAAAGGCAAGCATACCAAACACCTTCTTCACTATCCTGTCTACCTGCGGCTCCACTTTCAAGGAACTATGAACCAGCACCCAAGGTCTCTTTGTTCAGCAACACTCCTCAGGACCTTACCATTAAGTGTTTAAGTCCTGCCCTTCAAAAATGCAGCACCTCACATTTATCTAGAACAAAGAAAATTACAGCACAGGAACAGGCCTTTCGGCCCTCCAAGCCTGCGCCGATCCAGATCCTCTAAATAAACCTGTCACCTATTTTCCAAGGATCTGTATCCCTCTGCTCCCTGCCCATTCATGTATCTGTCTAGATACATCTTAAATGACGCTATCATGCCCACCTCTAACATCTCCGCTGGCAACGCGTTCCAGGCACCCACCACCCTCTGCATAAAGAACTTTCCACACATATCTCCCTTAAACTTTTCCCCTCTCACCTTGAAATCGTGACCCCTGGTAACTGAGTCCCCCACTCTGGGAAAAAGCTTCTTGCTATCCACCCTGTCTATACCTCTCATGGTTTTGTAGACCTCAATCAGGTCCCCCCTCAACCTCCATCTTTCTTATGTAAATAATCCTAAGCTACTCAGCCTCACTTCATAGCTAGCGCCCTCCATAACAGGCAACATCCTGGTGAACTTCCTCTGCACCCTCTCCAAAGCGTCCACATCCTTTTGGTAATGTGGCGACCAGAACTGTACGCAGTATTCCAAATGTGGTCAAACCAAAGTCCTGTACAACTGTAACATGACCTGCCAACTCTTGTACTCAGTACCCCATCCGATGAATGAAAGCATGCCGTATGTCTTCTTGACCACTCCATCGACCTGCGTTGCCACCTTCAGGGTACAATGGACCTGAACATCCAGATCTCTCTATATATCAATTTTCCCCAGGGCTTTTCCATTTACTGTATAGTTTGCTCTTGAAGTGGATCTTCCAAAATGCATCAAAATGCATCTAAATTAAACTCCATCTGCCACTCCTCGGCCCATTGGTGCATCTGATCAAGGTCCTGTTGTACTTTGAGGTCATCTTCTTCACTGTTCACTACACCATAAATTTTGGTGTGATCTGCAAACTTCCTAAGCATATCTCCTATGTTCACATCCAAATAATTTATATATGACAAAAAGAGCAGACCAAGCACTGATCCTTGTGGTCTCAGGCCTCCAGTATGAAAAGCAACCCTCCACCACCAGCCCCTCTGTCTCCTTCCTTCCAGATTTTCTTACCCAAGACTCAAGAAACTGGAGAAAGAGCATCCACAAGGTTACCAACCATCTTGAGCCTCTCTCACAGGCACAGGTGGAGGTCAAGCATGAACAATGGGAGGCATGTATGAAAATCTGAGTATTCCACCAACCTGCCCATCTGCAGTAAGCTGTGTGGATCCAGCAATTGACTGTTTAGACACCTCAGCACTCACAACACTGGAGTGGAATCATCTTTGGTCTGAGGGGACTAAAACCTGCCCAATTTTAACCAGATCACAGGGCTTAACCTAGGGCCACCATACCTGAGGCAAGGGGAAGAGATTAAGAATCCTTCATGGTAACCTAACGCAGTGTGGGAATTAAACCCAATCATCCAGCACCACAATCAGCCATGCAGCCAACTGAACTAAACCTGTCCCCTCCGCCAGTAGACAGGTATACATTGCTCAGAGGTGGGGTCCAATGGAAAGGAGTAGGAACTACAATACCCAGCAGGCATTAGGTCCAGGCAAGCGCACGCGCAGTCCTCGGTGTGCGTAAGGGGAAACGGTGGCCGCGAGGGGATCAGCGCGTTTTCGATACGGGGTGGGGAAGGCGGGGAGGAGGGAAAATGTGCGGCTGTGACTGACGAACAAATGAAGCTGAGGCGGCGGTGTGGGTTTTTCACCAGTCAGTGTGAATCTGAGCGCCGTGTCCGGGGAGGGAGGAAGAATTTAAATTAAAATAAAAAGAGGCGAACGGAGAGGCAGAGCGGGGTACGGCACGACGCCCGTCAGGATAGGCGCAGGAGATGGACGGTTTCGCCGGCAGTTTGGGTGAGTTATTAAAAACATTTTTTTTTTAAAAAAGAGGAAAACGCAGCCCGCAGAGGATAGGATGAGATTTTAAAAAAAACCGCTGGTGGAGGGGAAATGGGAAGATTTAAATCGAGAAAAAGGGAGAAATGTCTTCTGTCGGGTTCCGTGCTGTGTGTGTGTGAGTGAAGGGATTTCTTTAAAAAAAAGACAAAATTGGAATCCCGGGGTTCTCCTGTGAACTTTTGTGTATTTCTTTCTGTAAAAGTGTCAAGTGTTTTTTTTGTTGTTGGGAGTTAGCGGGGTTCGGGATTACAGGAGCTGACAGTGGCTCACAGCGCTGCTTTGACATGGCCTGAGTCGGGGAGGGAGGGAGGGAGGGGGTGCTATTTACTGGGAAAGCCGGGCGCTCGCGCTCTCTCTTTCTGTCTCTTCCCCCAGCGCTGTCTTTTCAGGAGGATGCTGCTTTCTGACCTGGTGTTTTTAAATCTTCTCTTCGGTTTTTTTTCAATTTCCCCTTGCGGCCGGTTGTGGATTTTGCGGCGGCGCCGCAACTCGAGAACCAGGTCCGAGCGGCTCCGCATCGGCGGGCACCCCGCCTCCGAGGTCCTAGCGCTCACCGCACGGGCAACAATCTCTTACCTTCACCCAACTCTCTCTTCCCCCCCCTACACACCTCCTTACATTGACACCTCCTTACATTGACACCTCCTTACATTGACACCTCCTTACATT
>NC_063340.1:60624831-60663122 GCF_021869965.1 Rhincodon typus
CATTTCTGAAGAAGGGTCTAGGCCTGAAATGTCAGCTTTCCTGCTCCTCTGATGCTGCTTGGCCTGCTGTGTTCATCCAGCTCTACACCTTGTTATCTCACATTCTCCAGCATCTGCAGTTCCTACTATCTCTCCACTACTACTGTATTTTTAACATTGGATAATATATTTTCATAAACTATATTGTTGAATCCTAATCAGAACTATCAATTACTTGCAACTTAGCTAGTGAGGTGCAGTTTTTCTAAACATAGGCAACTCAGTCACTCCCTCTTTCCCTGTAATGAAACAGGTGCAGAAATTGATCATGTGGTCCTTCAAATCTGCTGTGCCATTCAATAAGATCATGGCTGGTCTTTGTTTTGAATTCCACATTCCCATCTACCTCCAGTAATCCTTGATTCTCCTGCCTAACAAGAATCTGTCTTAAAAATTTACTGATCCTGTCCTCCACTGCCTTCTGAGGCAGTGTTCCAAAGTTCCACCAATTCCTCATGTCTGTCCTGAAAAGGTGACCTTTAATTTTAAAACAGTGCCCTCTGTTCTGGAATGACCAACAAGAGGAAATAATGTTATAATAATGATAATGACACATTATTCTTAAATTATTGGGGAATTTTTATATAGTGCTGTCAGTTTGTCTATTTGATGTGTTGTGAATGGAAGTATGATAATACTCACCATTGCCATTTTTGATCTGCTATCCCCAACCAGTGCAATTAAATTTCTGATAAAGGCAATGTTATGACAATAATAGTAGCAGTTGTTTATAAATGCCATGCTGTGTTCATGCGATGGAAACGCCTATCATTTTATTCTCCTAAAAAGCATGTTTCTAAGGTAGGGGTCTTATAATTGCCCTTGCCCAACACTGGCATTTAGTTATGATTAAACTGCAACTGTTGCACAATTTTGCAAATATTTTTAACTTTTGTTTGCTATAATTTTGATATTGGTATTTTCTTTGAAACAATATAAATGACATTGTGTATTTATACTGCCTGCTTGCGTTGCTATTGAAAATAAGGCTTCCTGCTTTAAATGTAATGTGCATTGGTCAATAATCTTAGATTGCTAAAATGTTAAATAAAAGTAAAACTGGACAGTTGGTTCTCTTGAAAATTTTCGTTAATTCATTGGGTCACCTGACTTCTTTATAAATAAAGAAAAATGTCTTTGTTTGCTGTTGGTCTGTAGCTGAGATTTGCTTCCTAGAAAAGTGAAAGGATGGAAATTTGGCACTGCTATAGTCCCCATTTTACATCAGTATTACGTGAGAAATTGTAAGACGTACAGTTGAATTGCACCATGGAACAAGTTTTAGGCAGGATATTACAAGATAATTCCATAATAGCTTATTGAAAACTGAATTTTTTTAACATTTTGTAACAGTTAATCTAAGGCTTGAGTTAAAGTTGTATATTCAAACTGTTATTGGAAGAAATAACTTGCATATAATTTCCTGTCATGGGTTTGTCAATGTAATTACATTGTTGATTTTAGGTGTCAGTTGGGTTGTTTTAATGTTATGTAGGATGCATTATCCATGCTCAAAGGAGCAATGAGGCCTCTAATATAATGTCAGAGTTCAGATGACCTCTGCAATGCATTTGAGCTTTGGTTTTTTGATTTATGATGTCAGTTGAAACCAGAGTAAATTCTAGAGCCAGTGAATGGTGTGTGGGCGTATGTCAAAAAGCAGTAATTCATTCAGAGGGCTTGTGAGACATTAGAGTTGTAAAAAAAGGTTTTGCTGTTAGTGAGAAATTGCTTTCAATTAACTCAGTTAATAAAAAACTGTGTGCAGCACAGCATTTTGTTTTGGAGCTAACATTTTTTAAGATCCGTTATTAAGACATTCCACATGGCAATGTTCTAGATTTTGTTAGTGTGATTTCATATCAATTTTGGCTTCTTTATCATTCTTCCAATTCCAAATAAAAGCTATAGGTCTTTACTTTAGATCCTTGCTACTATTTGTAATAAATTCTAGATTCCAGCATTGTATTCAAATGAACTTCTTGCAAGGCCATTGCTAAATCTACAACCAAAACACAGTTGCTCCTTTCCAGTGGAACTTCTTTCACTTGAATTCCTTCTAACACTAAAATGGTTACAGGCATTGACAAATATTATTTTAATTTTTAGGGAGATTCTTATAGCATAGCATGCCATTTGCCATGCTGGACAGGCTACAAATAAAGGCTGGTTGTCTGATGGGTAGTCTTACTGCTACAATCCCACTTAACTTTCCCTGTTTTATTAATACTAAGCTGGTCTGTCCATTATGGTGTCTTTTCAATTGGCTGAATATTGATGGAGACAGAGTTATAGAGTTGTGGTAAAAGAGCAGGGGAATATCATTAAATGGGTAGCTTTCCCAAGGAAGACTAAAGTTTTTCTGTGCAGCAGATTCTGTGTTGATACACCGTTCCAAACATCCTGCTATGTATGCTTTCTTCTGTCCAATATCCCCACTGTGTCAAAATCACAATTCGATCCACTCCGACTGTAACTAACCTTGCATCCCTTAGCCTTTCTGCTTATGGTAATGAATCTATTGAAACTAAATCTGTCATGTAATTCCTCCTTGATTTATCTCGTCTCTTTTATTCTTTTCTATTTGTAATGTCCTGGTTTATGTGCCTGAGCTCTGCATGTTGACTGCTCAATTTAACAAAAAGACATGGAACACAATTAGATGTTTGACTCACCAACCTTTAAATTGTTTTTGGTACCTTTTCCTGTCCTCCTTGCTGTTGAGGTTTTAGAGAAAAAGTGCTGCACTGAATGACATATCTATGTAAGTTATAGATACTACTGTTCATGCAGGTATTGACCAGATGTGAACATATGTGAGCATATATGAACCAGATGTGAGCTTGAAGGTCTGAAACAGTGCCCTGCGCTCTTGTCAAGCAAGGTTCTGCATATGTGAGGGTCATTAATTCTTGCCCTAATATATGGAACAATACATTAACTTATGTGTGTATTTCTTTAATGGAACAATTTGTTGAGGTGGTCAGATAATGACTTTTGGCTGCAACAGCATAGTTTGGGCAGGACAGCAATTGAGTTTGTGTGCATTGAATTGGAGTCTCAGAATTTTTGTTTAGTCGTCAGTATAATTGGTTGAGTAGAAAGCAGACCCTTTAACAAAATTGAATGGATTATAATAGCATGTATCTGGTATACATTGCTCATTGTAAATTATAATTTGTAGTGATTTCAGTTGATTTTCATCAGCTGCAACATGAGCTTTGCAGAATGATATTCCTCCAAAAAAGTTGAACACTTTCTGATGCCATTATTTCTAGCTCCGTATATCTTTATTAAACTTGCAGTAATGATCAGGCTTCCTATCTTTCATTTCTGTAAAAGGAAACTTAATGCTTTAATTTTACAATGTTTTCACATGTAATTTTAAGGCTAAAGCTCCTTTTATATTTGAATTTCAGTAGTTATTTTAGATGTTGTATGATTGTGTACTGTTAACAAGTTTCATTGTGATGCTGTCTTTACTGAAATTAGATAATTGCTTGTGAAGTCATAATAAATGAGAGAGAAACATGGTAACTCTAAAATGATTTGTGGTTTGGCTCAAGTTATACTTAAGTTGTCAGCCATTATATGTTTTATTTATAATGCTTCCATGTGCCCATCTGAATACTTTATAATGCAAATTTGGGGCCACATTAAATCCTGTCTTTGAAAACCCTTTCGAGACAATGTGGTGATCCAGTGAGCAGGCTACAGAACAGCATTGCACATCTATTGACACATGAAGGAAGAAAATCTAAACAGGAAGTTTCTTATTGTGATGTTTACTGATTTAACACTAATTTAGCCACAAAGTCAATTCTCTCAACAGCCCACCTGACTGAGTTGAGTTTTTAACTAGTTAATAATTACTCCCTGATGTCAAAGTAATTGAGTCCTTATGGAAGTGCCTGCAGTCCAAAATAACTTTGCAACTTTGAGGTGCTGCTTTTTAACTTTGCCTTGTTTAAAAGAATATTTTAATTTTCATTGTCACTTGCATATTCAGGTTGATTGAACCTGAATGGAATATATTAAGAATCGGGATGATTTGGCATAAGAATATGAACTCACGAACAGCAAAAATTGAAGTGCTCCTGGGTTCAGTGTTAAGACCGCATTCTATCTAGTTTACTTTAATGATCTGTGGTCATTAGTTGCACATATGATGGTAGAGGACTTGCATGTGAGAAAGCCAAAACTACAGAATCTATGAGAATAAAATAGCAACATATCTACTCCATCATTTGGGGCTGAAATGGCTAGAGCTAGGTTTAATCACCACAGCAGTCTACTTGCTTTGTTGACTACTGTGAATATAGATCTCAACAAGTAGAGCAGTTACTGAAGGAAATTGTGATTAAACTGGAGATTGAGAGAAAATTAGGCTTTTTCATTTGTTAACTGTATGGTGGTAAGGAAAATGCAGAACTGGACAAATGTTGAACTTGCTATGGCAATAGAAAAATGAAAAAGTGAATAAATTTAACAATTAATAAATAAAAGTCATAATTTTTGGTGAGATGTCTGGTGGTCTTCACACAGTAATTAAGCTGTGAACTGAACTTTCAAGTAGTGCGGTGGAGACCCTAACCCTGAAATCATCTAATAAATGGCTCCATGTGCTTTCTGGAAGGCTGAGTTCAGATAGGTTTACCTCAACTGTAACTGTTTTGTGAACCTGAATGCAGGGGAACAATATTACTAATATTTATTAAATATTAACAATCTCATAACTAATGCAATTTAATGTATAATTTATTACAATTGATGCAGTGTTTTTTGTTTTGAAATGTTACAGCCTGTTTCATGCTACCTTGTCTCAACATTAAAGGATTGAGTCATTGTATGAATCCATTCCAGACTTGGTTTCCTCTTTCTCTACTGGTTGTAAAGATCCTTCTTAGAGGAAGTTTCTTTTCTTATCCTGATCTGCTGAGATCAGATTGTATAGCAAAAATCACGGCCTAATATAATTGACAACAATCCCTCTCAAAACGTTAAGGATGAGTAACATGGCAAAACTGAACAATTCTTTTGATTCAGCAAGAGTGCTGTTCTGAGATTGGGATTAAAGAGAAAAAAAGTCTAAGGATGACTGTTTGGATCCCAAGAACTATTCCTGTTTATAGAATCTAGTAACTGTCTTAGCAAAATTTTAAGAGGAAAAAAGCTTCGGTGCAATAGAGACCCTGTGCTTCTACCTTCAAAACTACTGAACAATTGACTTTTCTGCAAGATTGATTTGGTGACTTAAATTGTAAGGGGGAATTATGGAGCTTCACACAATTGTAAGCAGTAAAACAAGTTTATCAAATTTGAATTAAAAAATGTTAGTTTTGGGTTCTTGTAAGACAGTGATAGTGTCCCTGCCTCTGGGCCAGGCAACCCAGGTTCTGGTCCAACCTACTTCAGAGGTCTGAAATAACACCTCTGAACAAGTTGATTTTAAAGAAAAATACAAAAATGTTGCAGCTACACATGAACAAGTGGTTAGGAGGACATGGAACAACATTGATTGCTACAAAGTGACTGGAATGTAGAAGTAGTATTGTTTTGCTGTGTTGTGTAGAGCATTGAGAAGTCATGTTTGGAGTAGGGTGTACAGTTTTTTGGTTATTTTAAGTCCGGATGGGAAGGGGTTAGAAGCAGTTGAGAAGGTTCGCATACAACTAATACCTGGGATGGCAGGCACCATCTTGTGATGAAACGTTGGACAGTCTGGACCTACCTTATCTTGTTGGAGTTTACAAGAATGATAGCTGATCTTAGTGAGAGATTCAAGAGGACAAAGTAGTAAAATTAGGAAACTTCTATTCAAGGCTGAAATAAAGAGGAATCTTTTCTATATGATGATTGTGAGTCTTTGAAATTCCCTTCCCCAGAGAATGGTGGAACAAAGTCATCGAATATTTTAAAGGCAGGGGTGAACAGATTGTTACAAACAAGTAAGTCAATAATTATGGAGATGGAGTGAAGCAGTAATGGAGTTGAGGCCACTTTTAGATCAGCCATGATTGTCTTGAAAGATGGAGTAGGCCACGTAATCGACTTTTAATTTATAAGTCTGCAGTTAGCTCTATTGCGATTCGAACCCAGGATACTACAGACAGGGTTGGGCTGCAGGTTTCTGAACCTGTAGTTTGCATGCTCCATCGTTCTAAATTTTCAGCTTTTACTGAATGGTATTTACGGCAGAGCTGATTTGGTTAAGAGTTGTTTTCTCAGTTGACTGCATCAGAACAGGATAAAGTGGAGGTTCCTTTTGAGACTATCTATGGCAGTGCTAAACTTATTTTTAAAGAGTTTCTGCTTTTTTTTTATGGAAAGAGGATATTGTGTTGAACCATAAATACCCTTAACTTAGTTTTCTCTTTAATAAATGTTAAGACACCTTGGCTGTAGAGGTTCATTTCACATCAGGTCATAACCTCAGAACAACACAGTGATAACATTAAAAGCAAACATGTGAAACATTTTTCCATCTGCCATCTTTTGACTGTTAAGGAACATAAAAACGTATATCAGAAGTCTCATTTATCAATGCAACAATAAGAAATTAGATTGATGTCAGTAAATGTATAGGGCAGTTGGAAGTCTGAGCACTAAGAATTGCAGTCTCTTACAGCAGGATAAGAGTCACACAAAAACTTATATCCTGGAACTTGGGAATAATGATGGGCAGGAAAGGACACTCTTGTTCATGCAGTGCACTCCAGAGAATTGTTAACTTGTACGTTGTACATAAACTTCCTTTTTCACCCAAACCTGTCAGAAAATTGCTGATCCTGTCAGTATTGCCTACAACCATAAAGAAGAAAAATGTTGAAAAGACACTGACCAAAAAGTTATTTTCTGAAGGAGGGTCTAGCCTTCCTGCTCCTCTGATGCTGCTTGGCCTGCTGTGTTCATCCAGCTCTACACCTTGTTATCTCAGATTCTCCAGCATCTGCAGTTCCTGCTATCTCTGGATCAAAAAACTCAGCCAGTTTTGGTGGGAAAGATATTGTGAATGCCTCTCATTTTCCTGCACCCCTTTTCCAACAGCAATTGCAAATAGTCAAGTAGATCATTCTCGCACTGATAATTCTGTGCAGTTTGTACTTTTGTAAGAATTGATTTTTAATATCTCCCTCTCTTCATTCCACCCCTGCATTCCCCAACCAAAACAGATCCAACTTTTGCCTGAAGACATTCAATGAATCTCAGTCCACTGCACAAGTCTGTTCCAGAGATCACTTATTGTCTGGGAGAAGCACCTCCTGAGATCTGATCTAGTGCAACTGAAATTTGTGATTCCAAATCTTTCCCAACATATTTAATTCTCAGAAACTATCAAATCAGAATTCATTCTCATCATTTTCATAAACTGTTAGATCACTCTTACATCCGTCTTCGCTAAAGTGTAGATGAAATCTTTTTTAGCCTATCCTGTTGCATATTTATCCTGGAGTTCCATCTGCTCCATTGATGAGTCATTCTTGTAGTATAAATGAAGGATTTTCTTGTACAGTCTCGTATTGAAGCATTTAACATTTGGAAATAATTTTGAAAATGCATTAAAATGGGTATGTTTCCCCATTCTGATATAAGCTACATTCCTTTCTTTGACCAGATTATTCAATTAAATTCTACATTTTGGAATTAGCTGCCTTGTTTCAAAGGTACGCAAATGGCTGTAAGAATGTATTGTCATATAAAATATTTTATAAACTGATGAACACCTACACTAAAAGCCAGAGTAGGCCATTCAAGAACAGCAACTATGTGCATTAATGTAGCACCTTTTAATATAATATAATATGTCCCAAGGCACATTGCAAGAGTTGTGAGGAATGCAGTTGATGATAGGCCATATCAGAAGAGACAAAGCTTGATCAAATGGGTAGGTTTCAAGGAGTGTCCGTAAAGGGAGAGAGAGAAGTGGAAAGATATAGGGAACACATTCCCAAATGTTTAGATCTAGACAACAGAGGCACGGCCATCAGTGACGGAGTGATTTAAAATCTGGATTGCTCAAGACAGCAATGGATATTTGTTCATGTTCAGTCATTGTATTGCTAATGGCAGATTTTTTTCATTAGCTTCCCTGTAACTGTTGTTCACTAGATTACTAAATGTACAACACAAAACGTAGATAATTTACTATGTCTGTAAAGACCTGATGAAGTAGTTAAATTGAGTTAGACAGCTGCAGGAGGTTGAAGATTGGAGCACATGATGATATTTAATGGCATCTTTAGTCAGCCTGATTATAATGGCTACATATATGACCAAGTCAGAAGAAGTCTTCATTTGGATGTTCAGCAAGCGTATAAAAAGAAATGAAACTTAGTAAAAGATGGCCTTAAACTTTACTATTTTCTTTCCCTAAGTGTCACAAATGTTATAAATAGATGGTGCCTTGGCTAACCATGTGATCCGATAAATCTTTCCACAAGCTGACTGGTCAGCTTCACTTGTGGACAGATTTATCATATCACATGCTTGACCCACGGCACAGGCTATTTATAACTCCTGTGGTTTGTTTTTAAATTTCTTTTTGTGGGGAGTGTGCAGGTGGAATGGGGACAGGTTGGATATTGAGCTCTTCTCAAGAAAATCAGATGGAATTGTTTTGCGATGCATTAAATGTGAAGCTGGGAATTTATTTTAATTGATTGATCTTAATAAACATGGTAGTTTTTTTTTGTTTTTAGACTTGTATTGATTGGTTGATCTTCAAAAATTCCCATAGGCCTACTGTTTACTCTTCATAATTGACGGTAGGATTATGTAATATGAGTTTGCGGATTTAGAATTTTGCATAAAGGCAAATAGCATTGTAGAGTCCAGAAAAACTTGGCAGTAAGGCACTGACTGACAAATGACCTTTTATGCTGGTAAATACCAAGGTAATGTGCTATATGCCAAAGTACATGTTGGAGCAGACAGTCTTTAGGTATAGTCAGATTTAACACTACATAATAGACTAAATATCCATAAAGTGAAAGGTTAAAAAATACATCGATGGTGTTGTGTGGAGCAGTACCTGAAACTGTTTTGTAGTCGTCAAATTTCAATCTATTCAGTATTGAACATATTATGGTATTCCATAAATTCCATATTCTTTTTGTTCCTTTTTTTGTATTTCCTGCCTTGCTGACCTATATACTGATAAATATTTCTTAAACCTTAGCTCAATTTTCTTGCCTTTTCAGAAGATTTTTAAATTAATTGATGGGATATGGGCATTGCTGACAAGTTTGCAATTTACTATCCTTCTCTAACTCCCTGAGAAGTTGGTGATAAACTGCCTATTTATCTAGACTATCCACTTCAACATGTACTTTGGTATACAGCAAACTACTGGGGAATGAATTCCAGGATTTTAACGCAGTAGCATTCACATGTTATTTGGGGACCTTCAGGCAATGGCAGTTCCCTTTAACCTGGTAAAGTTAGTGGGTCTGGACGATGCACTTGAAGAAAAATTGATGAATTATTGTAGATGCTGTAGCTTTGTGCCAGTAGTGGAAGGATTGTGGATCAAGAGGGCTGCTTTGTCCTGGAAGGTTTTGAGTGTCATGACTTTTTTTTGCACCTGTACCAATCCAGGCAAATGGAGAGCATTCCAGTGGACTCCTGACTTGTCTCATTGATAGTGGTAGCAGCAGAATTGCCAATCTCCTACATATTCTTGTCGTTAAAGTGTTTATCTAACAAAATCTGACGAATAATCGCTACGGTGTTAATGAGGGCGATCCAGTAATGATACTGCCATTGTATATCAAAGGGAGTTGGTTAGATTCTCTCATTGGAGATTGTCAACGCTTGTCGCTTGCATGGTACTAATGTTACTTATCAGCCCAAGTTGGAATCTTATCCAGTTAATGTTGTATGTAGGCACGGACAACTTCATTACTTGAGGTTATGAGTTGAGCTGTATAGTGTGCAGGCATCCCTACTTCTAACTTGATGACAAAAAAGGTCATGATTAAAGCTGTGGAAGATGGTTCAGCCGAGGGTATTACCCTGAGGAACTTCTGCAGCAATATCCAGGGCTAGACATTGGCATTCAACAACCACACCTCATCTTCCTTTCTGCTAGGTATACCTCCAACCAACGGAGGACTCCCTTATCTCCCCTTGACTGCTACTGATTTCAGTTTTTGCCTGGGCTCCTTAATGCTGCACATGATCAAATGCTACCTTGATGTCAAGTAAAGACATTCTCCTGTCCCCTTTGGGCTTTGTCTTTGTCCATGTTACATCAGGTTCTTATGGGGTTTGGAATCCTGTAGTCCTGATAAAATCCAAACTGAGTATTGCTGAGTGGATTGCTGCTGGGTAAGTGATGATTGATAACACCTTGGATTGTTTTGCTGATGATTGAAAGTAGATTGTTAGGGCAGGATTTGATTTGTCTTTTTTTTAATAGACAGTTATAACTATGCAGTTTTCCATCTTGTTGCGCAGTTACCAATGTAGTGGCTGTACTGGAACAGTTTGGTTAGTAGTATGCTAATTCTGGAGCACAAGTCTTCAGCATTAACAAACTTACAAATGTAAATGTTGATGTTGTGAGGGACATGGGTGCAATCATAGGAGCAAAATTAGATACAGCAAACAATTAAGGCAGATTAATTAATGTTCTTTATTCCAAGAGGTTCAGAGCACAGGAACAAAAGTAGTGAGATCACACCTGGAGTGCTGTGTGAAATTCTATCCTCCCTTCCTAAGCAAGAAGATACTTGTATTGCAGGCAGTACTGCACAGGTTCACTAGATTTGCCCCTGGAATGAGTGTTGCCCCACCATGATGAGTAAATCAGGCCTAGATTCTGTGGAATCTAGAAGATAGAATGGTAATTTCATGAGAACATACAAGATTCGGAAGAGTTTGAAAGGGCAAACACTAGACTGTTTCCTCAAACGGAAAATCCAGTACACAGCTGCAGTGTCAGGATAAGGGGTCGGTCACTTAGGACTACAATGTGGATAGATTTCTTCACTCAGATTGTGGATCTTTTAAAATTCTCTACCCAGAAGCTGTGGATGCTTCATTCAGTACTGAGAAGGATGGAGATAAAATTTTTCATCTCTCAGGGAGCCAAGGCATGTGGGAAGAGGGCAGGAACATGGACCTTCCACCTAGCTTTGTACTGTCTCAAAATTCGGATGTTTTTGTTTAGGGGTCTGAACGGGTTAATTCTGAGGAGTGCCATAAGCACCCCTCTCAATGATTGTCCTATATGCTTGTGGACCAAACGGCTTAGAAGACTGAAGGAATGAGACCTAACCGCTGGTGCTCCCTAAAGTCTCCGTAGTAACGTCCGTCATATCTGTCACTTGGTTGTGTGTTCTCTCGCTTGTGCTGCAAAGCTACTACTGAGGATCCCAGTTAGCAATTAAACAACTATAGTCTGAGACTTCTAAGACTCTAAGGACTAATATCATGTACAGGCTTTATTCTTTTCTGGAAACGTGTTCACCTTTTCTAAGCCTTAAGTTTATGTTGCATTTTGTCATTTTTCTCTGGGTTTAGTAATGAATGCAATTTATTTTCATTCAAGGTAACATTGTAATTGGTCCTCAATATTGACGAGCATGATGTTTTAATTGAAGTGCAGTAGCTGCGTACTAAATGGGGAAAAAATATTATTTGTTGTGGCCGATTTGAGGGATGTTTAAAAGATGGGATCCAATTTGCCTCTCATTTAGTCTTCCTTTTTACCCTGTTATGTCTTTGAAAGCTTCAAATAAATATATCGAACAATTTTCCTTTTTATAAAATGATGTTGACTCCGATCATGCTGTGATTTTTCACTGTTTTTTGTAGGTTCATAGAATCCCTACAGTGTGGAAACAGGCCATTCGGCCCATAGAATCCACACTGATCTTCCAAAGATCATCCCACCCAGACACCCCACTCCCTCCCCATCCTTGTAACTCTGCATCTCCCATGGCAAACCCACCTAGCCTGCACATCCCTGGACACTGGGCAATTTAGCATGATCAATCCACCTAACCTGCACATGTTTGGACTGTGGGAGGAAACCGCAGCACCTGGAGGAAACCCACACAGACACAGGAAGAATGTGCAAACTCCACAAAGACAGTCACCCGAGAGTGGAATCAAACCTGGGACTTTGGCTCTGTGAGGTAGCAGTGCTAACCGCTGAGTCACTGTGCTGTTTTTCTAAGAGCATTACTAATATTTTCTTGATAACAAATTCCGGCATCTTCCTAGTGATTGCCAGGCTAACAGGCCTAATTGCTGTTTCTTCCTTTCCTGAGTAGCAGTATTATATTTATTAGGAACACTTTTTGGTACCATCGTAGTCTCTAATGAATTATGGAAAAATAACGATTGTATCCAATATCTCTGCAACTATATTTTGTTTTGAACCTTCAGAAGTAAACTATCAGGTCCTGAGGAATTGTTGGCTTTTGATCTCAAGTTTTGTTAATTTTTGTCTTTGATCACAAACATTTTTTATGATCTTCCCTCATAGTAGATCCTTAGTTGCCCTTTGTTTCTGTTTCATTGTCTTCAACTATGAAGGCAGGCACTTTATATTTGTTTAAGATCTCTGCCATTTTTCAATCCCTGTGAACATCTCTTTCCTCTTACTCCATTGTGGCGGTTCTCTGTGATTTAAATGTAGCCAACAATATACAGTACAGAATTTCTCTTTAAACTCTACAGGACATTGGTGAAATAAAAATTGATGAGAAAATTGATTTAATCTTTAACTCTGTAAAATTGCATAGCTCTGGCCAAGGAGATCATTAGCCTACCACAGATTATCCATCAAAAATTTATAATTTCATCTCTGGTACAATTGTTTCTTGTTTAGGTACATTCAAAGTTGAAGTGTTTCTCTCATCTTTTCATCATACCTTTGTCTTTGTTTTCCTCTGCTTCCATATCATAAATGCTTGTCTGTGTAAGGTGACTCGAATAGGCTAAAGTGAACTAACCACAGAGCTGCATGCTTTAAACAAAACTTCCTCCTGGTTGTGAGTTATCTGTCCTTTTGGCTATTTACAAGTTAGATGTTGAGGGAGTCCTTTGCAAATAAATTCTTTCTTTAGGACTTGCCTTCCTGTTTTCAAAATTCAGATCAAAACCTAGCCTAAGCGAAAGGTTTCAGCCGGAAACGTTGACCTTCCTGCTCCTTGGAAGCTGTCTAACCAGCTTTTCCAACTCCACATTTATTGACTCTAGCTTCAAGCTGTTTTCTTCTAGCCTAAGCCAGTTTGTTTGATAATTAAAACCTCGAATAGTATTTCTATTATTAATAATTTTGATGATTTTTCTACAAATTGTATCTTCAATTTCCTTTCCATCGGTTAATGATCCGCAATGTAACTGGTTTCTTGTTATTTCTCAGTCTACTTTAAAGGTATTCTGTTTGGACAATGAGTTCAATTTCTATCATTAGACTGAATTTTCCCACTTTTCAAGTGTTGGAGTGAGCATGTCAGGTGGCAAGTAATATGCCACCCTCATTCCTGAGAAAACTCCACCTGTTGCACACCATTTGGCTTATGACCTCGCATATGCGCAAGGTGAGTTTCTTGGTGAATTACAGTCCTCGACGTTAGCATCTTAGTTTGCCAGCTAATCTGAGGCTGGCAGCTTTTGAGTTTAAGGACTTCTAGTTGAGGCCTATTCCTTGGGAGATTCAGCAGGAAGAAAGTGCTTTTTGTGCTTGTCCTGTGAGAGTGGGATTTGGCTGAGATGTGGCCTTCAGAGGCATCCAATTGGGGCAGGTTGCCCAGACAAAGAGCTAGCCAGGAAGGCATAGTGATCATAGTGGTGGTGCATTGAGATCCATAAATGGCTATTAATTGACTTTTTGAGATCTTTAAATGGCTCTTAATTGACCATTAGAGAATCTAATTGGTCAGAACAATAAAGTCACCCAGAGACTGTCCCCAAAACTTAAATTTGTGAGGAGGCAAGAAGAGGGTCATTTTCTCTCCGGCGGCAGCTGTCTCCATTTATTGCCTTTCTTACCACAGTTGTACTATTTCCTTTAACAGGAGTATGCCTTCATGTTTCTCACAGGAAATTTTATGTGCAGGGATATTATTTGTCAATGCCCAGGTATATAAATACGTTTTGTATGTCATTTTTTTAAAACCAAAATTAAATCAATGATCCTTATTTTTTGTGTTTGTTTCTTTTGTTTTGGCAAAAACGTTCCTGCCATTTGGATTTCTAAAACAAAATCCATCTTGTCCTGCTAAATCTATTCAATCTTTCATCCTTCCTATGAATATAAAACTCACTTTCCTATCCATACTTGGTACTCCTGATCTTTGAGCTTTCTGTTGTTCGTTAATTAGAATCTCAGCCTCCGCAGCTGTAGTTAGTTTTTCAAGCAGCTGATTTCTGGTTGGGCATGTTGCTGTAAATTCCATGACATGACGTCTCACTTCAAATTGGGACACACTTTTTATCTATCTTCATAATGAACAAGAATGTTCAAATAAAACAAACATTACATAGAATCACTTTTAATGGCCCTTATTTTAATTTTTTTGGGTTACTTGTAGCAGTGTCCAGGATATTAATTTTTAATTCCTGCAGACTTGAGGACAGTCCTGGTGGGTTAGCAACATAGAGTCTCTGTTCTTTTGCAGCATAGGCTGCCCTAATGAGGAAGAGCAAAATAAACATACAAAGCACAGTCTATGTAGAGGGAAACAGTATTTTTGCTTTGAATTCAATGTAAATCTTGTTTAGGTTAAAAGGAGATTTGGTGAAGGTTTTGAGAAGTTTAAGTAGGGAAGAAGTATTTCACACTGGTTTGATTCACATGTCCTAAAGGCATAAATTTAACGTAATCAATAGATCAAAGAAACAATTGTTTATTTTTACCCATAGGATTGTTAACACAGTGGGTGTTCTATCAGAGAAAGGAGTAGAAACAATATTCATAACTTTTAAAGGAAAATAGATAAATAATTGTAAAGGGCAGGGAAATAGAACAATCTACTTAGTCCTTTCAGAGAGCTGGCACATGCATGTTGAACCAAATGGTTTCCTTCTGTGCTATAAAATTCGATCATTCTTCTTGTTTCAAATCTCCTAACATTGCATTTCTTCACTTGTTCTCCTGGGAGAAGATTTATGTGCTGTGGTTGCTCTCCCTTAAGTCATTGTTCTTGGACCAAGTATTTGGTACCGAAAGCTTATTTGCCAGCAAAATTCTCTCAGCATTTTTGCCCTTCCTCCCTACTTTTCTTTGCCTCCAAACAGATGATCACTCATTTGAGTTCTGTTGTCTTTCACTGGTCTAGTAGTGAAGTGACCATGTTTTTAGAATGGGTGTTCTAAAAGCCTTTCTTATCTATTGGAATTTCTTGCTGTTCTTTTAATCTTAATAACGTTGATTTGGAATCTCTACAGTTGGGAATACTTGCTTCAAATACCCTGGGTGCTCAAAGCATTCATGGATTCCCACATCTGCAAGAATTCTCCTTTCATTGTCAACTATGCATACTTGTCAAGATTAAGATGTGTATGACATACTGTCATACTTATGTCTTGATGAGTATCTACCTAAAATCTTTACAGCAGATACTTCAAAATCCTCATTTTAAGGACTTTAACAGCTGTTTCAGTGATTGCTGAAAAATGAAATTTGGAGAATATCATCAGAATTAAACTCATAGTATTTATTAGCTTTTTTTTATTGTAACTTTTTTTTATTACGCTGAATTGGTGTCACACTCAAAATCTGAATGTAGTGATGTACAGAAATAAAATTTGTTCCTTAGAACATAATAAAAAGGTTTATCTTGAAAACTTAATTACATAGAACTTAATTTAAAAGGGCAAGAGGAAACAGCTATAACCTAATCTGGTTGAAGGTTCAGATGAAGCTCAATCTCTTTCTGTAATGTGAGCCAGAAGATTGAAATCGTTACCAGATGTTCTCGTTATTATAATGTATTGTCAATGTTATGGGTGAATTTAGTTCACAACACAAATGCAATTGAAGTACATTTGGATCATTGTACCTCTGCAATCTGGAGAAAATCTACAGCCCTTGTCCCTAATTATAACATTCAACTGGTTTATAAATGATTCCTTTTTTTTCCTCCACTACTTTAGTACTGAAGATATGTTCATTGATTCTTTTTCTTGGTCTGAAGAACTTCCTGTTGTCAGTTTCAAATGAGCCCTTTTTCCCCATTGAATCTGTGTTCTTTTGGTAGTTTTACTGTTGCGGTTTAATCACTCATAACCTAACTTTAACCTTTTTCAGTCCCGTTTTTGCTATCTTTTTTAACATCATGTAATATTCTCATATTTGCTGAAAGATCTGACAAATGCACATTGCCCATCATAACCTGCTGCTGATGCCAGAGATTCGTTATAGAAAATAACCACAACGAATGATTCACTTTTATAGGAACTACTGTGTCTCCTATTACTGGTACATAATGATTAATTATCCATCCTCTCATATTTTCTTAATTTACTTAGACATTTATTTTCAATCCATATTTTTATTCTGTCTTTTAGCACATGGAATCTCTAAAAGCACTATTTTGAAATTTTAGACAGTTGGCAAAGCCATCTGATTGGATGAGAATGGAAAAGACCAAGGCATTTGAATTCTGAAATTATTATGGAGGTCATGTGCAATACAGGATTTGAGTGGTGTGGGAAAGGAGACAGCTATGCATGCTCTTTCTTGACTGCCAAATGAACAGAAACTAAATACATTTCTTAAGTTTGTTAGCACATTTCTATTTCATATATAATATATACACATCTATTAGGCAGATCAAAAGTAGTCTTGTAAATAGTCAACTTATTTAAAATAGAATTGGATTTGTAGGATTAGACTGGAAAGCTCTTGGCTGGTGCAGACATGAGTATGCTGTAAATATTTCTATTTTTCTACATACAATGAGACAAATGATCAGATAATTGGTGTTGGTTGAAGATAGATATTGACCAGTAGTTTGAGGCATCTTCCTGCTGCTGGCTGTTTATTGAGAGGATAGTTTGAGATTTTAGTTTAAAAGCACCTCCTTTTAAAAAAAGGAAAGGTACCTTTGGCATTACATTGCAGTACTGAGGAAGAACTGTGTCTGAAGTGTCAGTTTAATATAAATATGTTCCATCTACAGAATTGGGATTTGATTGTGCAACTTTCTGCCTCCGAGGAATGAGTGCTAACCGCTGACCTGTGACGAGGAATAGGCTGAAAAATGGGAAGCAGCAAGAACTGATTCTGGGAGTGATGGTGAATTATCTGGGATGAAAAATATAAATTAGTAAGAATCTTCAGATGGAACTGAAATCAGGTCAGGTAGCATTCATGGGCTCACAGAAGGACCCAGATCATGTTTGCAAATGGGCAGATCTAAGGCGGGTGCAAGATTGTTATGGGATTTACTGGGTTACTGCTCAGACAGCTGGCATCGACTTGGTGGGCCAAATGGCTGCATTTTGTGAGGTAAGTGACTCTATAATCCTATAAATTTGGATATGTTCTTTAAAGTGAAAGGACAGATGTCTGTTAGTTGATTATCAGTGACCTTTGTTTTTATCAGTTCATTTGTACTTAGCCTGACACTTGTCAATGCTTAACTTTTTCACACATTAACCACCATTTCTTTCCCTTCCAAACCTTCCCTCACTCTTCAATGTTTGTATTGCAATAAGAGTGAAGTGTAAATTGCTGGTGTCTACTCTTTAGTGGCAGAACAGCATTCTCAGTGCTTACACTATTTCCTTTTCCTTGTCACTATCTTTTCAGGTTATTGCTTTCTACATTGCAACTTTTATATTTTGATACCTGACAAATTATTGTAAATTGAGAGGAATGAATAATTGAAATTAGTCTAATAGCTGAGTGTGTTATTCAAATACCATTTAGTTGGGTCAAAATTCATAATTCCTCATTTGCTTTCTTTGTTAACTTTATAATTTGAATAATGAATATTTTATTGTACCTGCTTCAATCAGGAATATTTCGGTGTATGTTAGATAATGTGACCAGCCTTGGTCATTGAATGGGACTTCTCCAAGTTTATTTTTTTAAATGCAGGTATCAGAACGTTGCTCTGCATGTAAAGAGAAATGTCTGTTTGTTGAGTTTGTTAGTTTTGTAAAAAAAAATTCCAATTCATATTTTGCTGTTGGCTTTTCTTTCTTTCATTCTGGTTGATGTGTTTCTTCACCCAAGTTATGAGGTAAAATTGCTGGCAATTTGAGTTTTGTTGAAGCATTTCCTGTTGTGATTGTTTCTGGAGGAATATTTGTTTATCAAATGATATTTTCACTAACACTAGATGGCAGCAGTATAGAGCTTTTTTTTCTTTTGATCTACACATAATTAGACAAAGCTTTTAACACTAACCTTCATCTGTTTACCACCAAAGCATGATATAATTTTACCTTTACATATTTCCCAAAATAATTGCGCTTATTTTCGCTGATCTTCAGCACTTGCAATATAAAGTTTGTTAAACCTGTTGGGGGAAGAAAAAATCTCTTTGGAGCAGTGTGAGATCGTTTAATGTCATGGTGTTAACTCAACACCAAAACGTTCCTTATTTATTCAGCTGCTGATATAAACTGCTTAGTATTTTTTAAATTTTGACTGAATTTTCGTGGCCCCTATGGTGGTGAACTTGGAGGCGGTGGGGAGGGAGGGGAATTAGCAAAACATGGTGAGCTGTGTGAGGAAATCTCACTAACACATTGCTGTTGGGAAATGTTCTTGGGAAGCAGATTTGCTTCCTGTGCCATTGAGGTAGACATTGAATTAGTGTAGTCAAGGCTGTAACAAGGGGCAGTTTGCAGCCTTGATGATAACAGACTGAACTCAGCCGTGACCAGAAGCTGCCACCTTAATGGAAGTGGCTGTGCTGTGGGAGGCTGGGAGCCATTGGAGCTGATGGTTTGGCCATGTTATGGCATACCCCTGTGGCAGATGGGACTTGAGCATGAGCTTTTTGGCCCAGAGATCATTGTGTCACAAGATCCTCTTGCCACAGATGGGCAGTAATGGCTGCACTTGTTGCCCAGATGATCTGGCTTTTTTTTTAGTTTGAGGGTCTGAAGAGCCATTTTGTGATGCCTGCCCAATTCCTGATCTCAGCAGGGTGCTGCTGAGGTTTTACAGTTGCTGGTTATCGGGTCTGACAGAATCGGGAATCCAGGATGGCAAGTGCATAGGCAGACAATTTAACATATTATTTCCTGGGTGATTGCAATGCTGACCTTTTGTCAGCAAATATAGCCTCAGGATCCTGATTGGGTCCTGCCTAATGTGTCACATGGAGGGTAGTAACTTTCAAGGAGGGAGATAATTGATAAGATACTTTGTGTTTTTGAACCTATTTCAAGAGTTACTATCCTCCGTCATAAAATACACAATCGGTGAAAACACAACAGAGAATATTTAAATTCAGACTTTTCGGTGAATACTGCTTGACCTTTAGGGAGTATGCAGAGGATAGAGCATGAAGTTGGTTTGGGATTTCTCAATCTTTTGAGCTGGTTTTAAACTTCCATTGTAGTTTCTGATGGGCAGCAGTAGTGATAACCTACAATGAGCTCATGAATAGAAATAAAGCAGGGATGATGTGATACTGACGTTCCATTTTCTGTAATTAGTTTATTTGACTTATTTCTGTGTCAGACATGCTGGTAAGAAATGGAGTTACAGAAAAGACAATGTGGATTTGAAGGACTGATCTGGATTCTGCCTTATTTCTGTCTTCATTATTTTGTTCTGTATTTTTTGCATCTGACTGCTGTTTTATTATCCACATAGGAAACTTGTGCTGCTCACAATTAAGTGGATATAACAGGTTTCCCACTGAGAGTACACAGGTTTTCTTTTGAAGGATGAAGAAAAATTGGAGGTGGATACCAGCATTCACTGATATCAAACTGTTGAATGTAAGGTCCATGATAGTTTAAACTTCAAATGAAATATGGAATACTCCTTTACAAAGGAATCCATCAATGAATTATGCTACATTTGTCAGAGTGACCTACAACAAACTGCCACAGTAGTTTTGAGTACTGCGATAATCACTTTCTTTCTCTTTTCCACAGACTCCAAAGTGTAATACCTGGAGCTCACCTGCAAGATTATAGTTACATTTTCCCAGAATGTCATTAATGAGAGCCTTTACTTGTGTGCTGAAAAGCTCACTCTTTCATTTAATTTTGCTTTAAATATTGTCTGAGGCTGTTTTGGAGCAAACATTTATACAGCATGTCCACTCTTCAGTCATACTCTGCATAAAAAGGAATTTGTCACAACCATATGAGAAGAGGCTGTTCCACAGCTGTCTCCATTCATAATGTAACTTCCCACTAATGTTACTGTAGAGGGAATTCTTTTGGCTGACACGCATTGCAAAGTGCATATCTTGAGCAAATGGGGGTTGGGTGGTGGAGGAGTTTTGACTCCATCTTTCTGGTGGTAGAGTTTTGCTGCCTGGGTATAGTCTGTGGCAGCTTTAACACTGGATCATTACATGCATTTTCCTAGGTGAAGCAGACACCAGATGGATGTAAGTGCCTCCATAAACATGAAAATTAGAATCGTACCAGTGAAAGCCACCTGAATTTGTTTTAACTGCATACATGATGGGGTGTCTACTGGAACTAGACCTTGCAGTTGGTTCATTAATAGCCTTTATGAAAATTTAGGGATCCTACCAGAAATTTTATTTCATTAAATTTTAGGGTTGTAATAATTTGGAGAATTTACGTGGCTTAGTTGATCTGAGTATTGACTAACTACTTTTCGGATCCATCTAATGAGCATTAGGCTGCCAGCACGTTTTAATTTTTGTATTGTTAACAAAATATCAACAAAACTCCATGTTGGGAAGAATGCTAATTTTTACGTCATTGGTGGAAAAAACTATGATGCCAGCACTTGTAGAGTAGCTTGTCCTGTTTTGCAAAAGTAATGGAAATGCTATTCTGTTTCAGTGTCGCTGGCAAAGCTCAGCAGGTCTGACAGCATCTATGAAGAGAAATCAGAGTTAACATTTCGGGTCTGGTAACCCTTCCTCAAAACTGGAATCAATGGGTATTGGGGCAAACCCTCAGCTGGTTGAAGTCATACCTGGCACATAGGAAGATGTCGTTGTTGGGAGTCAGTCATCTTAGCTCCAGGACATCTCTGCACAAATTCCTCTGGGTAGTGTCTTTGGCCTAACCGTCTTCAGCTGCTTTATCAATGACCTTCACTCTGTCATATGGTCAGAAGTAGGGATGTTCGCTAATGATTGCACCATGTTCAGCACCATTCACGACACCTCAGATACTGAAGCAGTCCATGTTCAAATTCAATAAGATCTGGACAATAACCAGGCTTGGGCTGGCAACTGGCAAGTAATATTCGAGCCTCACAAATGCCAGGCTATGACTATCACCAATAAGAGACAATCTAACCACCGCCCCTTGATAGTCAACAGTGTTACCACGACTGAATCCACCGCTATCAACATCTTGTGAGTTACCATTGACCAAGCATTCACGCTGTCCTCCACTGAGGCTCAGTAGCAGTGTGTACTATCTACAAGATGCACTGCAGAAATTTACCAAAGATCCTCAGACAGCACCTTCCAAACCCACAACTACTTCCACCTAGAAGGACAAGGGCAGTAGATATATGGGAACACCACCACCTTCAAGTTCCTCTGCAAGCCACTCACCATCTTGACTTGGAAACATATCACCGTTCCTTCACTGTTGCTGATTCAAAATCCTGGAATTCCCTTCCGAATGGCGTTGTGGTCAACCCACAGCAGGTGGACTGCAGTGGTTCAAGGCAGCTCACCACCACTTTCTCAAGGGCATCTAGGGACGGGCAATAAATGCCGTCTGGCCAGTGACTCCCATATCCCACAAATAAAAAAAGGGTGCAAAGAGATCAAACTGCTAGTAACATGATGACCTTCACTCTTTGAGAAAGAACGTTCATCAGCCAGGTTGCTCATTTGAAATAATTATCAAATTACTCATTGATGGGGATTAGCAAATGGCCCATAGGTAGAGCATCTCATGCAAGACTCACATGAGACTGATCTCTCTCATTCCCCTTAATGATCCTCAGTATGTATTGTGTGATTTGAATCTCTTTCAGCATGAGCTTGAAAGGTCCATTTGACTCCTAACAGTCAGGAAAATTCCTGGAAAGGACTAAAATAACAGCAGAGCTATTCAAAGGAAAGTTTCATCTATGACAAGCATTGTTTTTACTGGACAGCAATCACTATCCTGTACTTAGAGGTGAAAAAATTACCGTGTTATGATAGAACAAAAGAAATTGAGAAATATTGTGACAATTACTAGGGCATCTAACTCAAATTATTGAGGTTTTGCCAGAGTCAGTAAATGGCACAGCGTCAACCGAAGACATTTGGTGCTCTTCCAATCTTTTCAGTTTCATACAGTCTTTCCATAGTAACCTGCACAGCACCATTCAATTTTGCTCCATCTGATACTTTTGAGATCAAAAGTAGGATGAAACAAATCTATGTCTTCGTTTCTACTCTCTTTGGTATATTTGTCTCTGTCCACCTAAGATTTGCTTTTCCTGCCAACATAGCAGGAGTACCTCCAGACCACCAACCTGTCAAGTCAAGATAAAATTATGGCATGTCCTGATCAGAGAACATCAGTAGTTAATGGTACTGCACTACTAGCCCAGATGGAAGAATAGCTTAAAGGCTCATGGATCACGTGAACCATGCTTGTCATGTTCACCATTGGTACCAAAAATCTATAGTTGTTATTAGACCAGGTGTCGTATCTTTACCTGTGATCAGACTCCACAACACAACATCTGGAAATAGTTACCAAACTCTGCCAACTTGGATCTGTAATGACGAACAGTCTTGATCAAAAGCTCGACAAGGCAGCCAACAACTTTGGCTGACTAACAAAATGGGCATGACAAAACGACAAACTGACCTGCTGATCCAAGGCTTCTAACCTCAACATATTGCTGTTTATCAGTAAAGCCTTGAAAACTTCCACCTACCAATATCAAAGGCTCAATGATCTTTATCTTCTCAAGTATAGAGGATACATTTTTTGGCATCACCTGGAAAGACGGTGTCACTGATTTTATAGTGCTAATCAAGAAAAGAAGGCTTTCATTGCTTGGACATGTGTATAGGATGGAAGATGGCTACATCTCCAGGGTTTGCAGAGGAAGCCTGTGACAACACCAACAGGGTACCTGATCTTGTAATTCAAGAAATTACCAAAAGAGACATTAAAACCCTCAATGTCCAATCACGGTAAGTAGGATGCTAACTGATGATTGATACAAAAGGCAACATCAACTGTGGACAGGGATTCGCTAGTGCAATGACATGTGGTTTCACAAGTGCAGAAGCAAACACCAGCCCTTCAGACAAGTTACGAGCAGACATCATCCTGCAGCGCAAGCAAGGGACAACTTCATGTGTGGCAGTTGTGGCAGAATTTATCTTTTCCAGAGTCTGTCTGTTCAATCATCAGAAGTGTGTAGATGATTTTATTTGACCTCCTCAAGTATGAGGCTTTTATGATTGAGAACAGTGCCACAACGATGCCACCTGAAGGTTGCAGGAGCAGCATCTCATATTTCGCTTGGGAACCCTGTAGACCAATGGTATCAATGTGGACTTCACAAGCTTCAAAATCTCCCCTCCTCCGACCATATCCCAAAACCAGCCCAGCTCGTCCCCGTCTCCCTAATCTGTCCGTCCACTCTTTCACCTCAAGCCCCACCCCCACCTCCTACCTACCAGCCTCACCCCATCTCCTTGACCTGTCCATCCACCCTGGACTGACCTATCCCCCACCCTACCTCCCCACCTACACTCACCTTTTACTGGCTGTATCCCCACCGCTTTGACCTGTCTGTCTCCTTTCCGCTTATCTGCTCCTTTTATCCATCTTCCATTTGCCTCCCCCTCTCTCTATTTATTTCAGAATCCCCTTCCCTTCCCCCATTTCTGAAGAAGGGTCTAGGCCCGAAACGTCAGCCTTCCTGCTCCTCTGATGCTGCTTGGCCTGCTGTGTTCATCCAGCTCTACACCTTGTTATCCATGTTAGTGTACATTAGATTAGAGGTAGTAACTTGAAAAAAACCTCAATACAACTGCCAGTCCAGTTTAATTTCCAAAAGAATAAATATGGCAAACATGATGATTCAATTCATAAAGGGTATGATAGATTTTAGCTGCAGCTAGATTTCTAAAGTACAAAGCAATAAAACGTTTTCCTTGCATACTGTTTTAAGTTACAGATCTTCCGCATCGGGTATTTCTACAGTCTTATCAACTGCCAAGTCATATTACTCTGTGTTGCAAATAAATGCCTATTTAGAACTACACATGGAACTTCAAAAATCATAAAAATTTTCCTTTAGTCCAAGTCATGCACATTTACCACAATGGAAACAACAAAATAAAACTCTAAATTACATAGATATGCTTTCCTGCTCCTCTGATGCTGCTTGGCCTGCTGTGTTCATCCAGCTCTACACCTTGTTATCTCATTCTCCAGCATCTGCAGTTCCCACTATCTCTACACTAACATGGATGCAATTGCTGTAAATGCAAAAAGGCATGGATTGGTCGAGCTTGGTCAGCAAATGTAAAGGAAATGTCTGGACAAGCTTGTGAATTGTCTTGAGGAAACCAAAATGTGTATAAATAGAATGGTATTGTTGCTTTAGGCACTCGATAAGAGAATGCTGTTTCTGGGTTTTAAGGTAACTCTCTGGGTAGAAAGCCAAAATTAAGGGTAAAATGGATTTTTTTTCAAATTGACAATATGTTGAGATATGTCTCACCAATTTGGAGTGGGGACTTGTCCATTTATAAAACTGCCTAAGCACAAGGGAAAAAATGAATAATATGTAAGTTTGAAGATAATAAATTATAAAATTAACATACTGAGGAAAGTTACAGGAGGATGTCGGTTGAGTAGCAGACTAGTGAATACAGACCCATGCAGAAAAGGTGAAGCAATATGTTTTGGGGAAAGATGATGGTAAAGGAAATGTGCCCAAAGTAGTAAGGGTGTTAATACACTGCAGAAATACTAACACATATATTTAAATAAGAGTGCAGTGACACAAAGCTATGAACTTTGTTCATTTTGGAGGTGGGGTGTATGTGTCTCTCTAGTTTTGGAAGCAAAAAGGTAGGGGTATGAAGTTTAATTGCGGGGGGGTTGAGTCTCTGGTGGTATTAATGGACATACAAGCAAAGTTATGTAAATGCATTTAAAGGGATGCTCCTCACATTACTTAAAACACTGTGACTTCTGCCAATTTTTCCGTCACCCAGAAAATCATCTACACCTGGAAATCTATCCTTTTTTATTTTTCTTCCTTGCCAAGTCCTCTGGCGTTGATTTCTCTGCCAAGACCCTAACTGTTCCTTCTGACCTAACTCAATTATAATGTTCAACTAACTGACAATCTCCCTTTGCCAGCTACTCTGCATCACCTGTCTCTCCGCCATCAACTTCTCTGCTCCTGCTCTGGTCCCAACATTTTATATCTTCTCATCAATAATTCTAAACTTTCTCAATGCATGTTCCTTTTCTGCACTTAACACAGTCCACGTCAAATGGAAAAGACTCTAAATTAACCCAACTCTTAAAAACAAATCTTCCACCTGAACACCAGTCCCCAACTTTCTACCTTATGACACAGTTACTGTTGGACAATCAGCATTAACGCTACTTGTTCAGAGTACGCAGACTGATGACCATGTAAATCTCCGAAATTATTGGTATTTTGCACACTGAACAGTTTACACATGTTATATTTATTACACTAACCTGCCATGAGCAAATTGGGTAACAGTCTTGAAAGGTCTACTGTTTTCCTGTCTTTCTGCCCCTATAATCAAAGGGGACTTATTAACATGTTGAGCATCTTTCACTTCTTGGAACTTGGGATGACGCCGGTCTGAACTGACTGGATGAATGTATCCCCAAAACCTCTGGCTGTAAATGACATATGCCACGTTTATGTAGACAGTTTTTCTTCAGATATTGGTTGGCATGCGTCCACAGTACAAGCATGGTCCTACTCTGGCAAACTCATTTACAAAAGCCTGCCGCATGACTGAGTTGGTCAGCATTTTGATTTTGCAGATTAGCATCAGCTTTACTATGCAGTTAACCAATTTAGCAGAATTTTAACTTGATACCTGAGTCACTGGGGAAATTCCAGACCACAGAAAAATCATATAACTTCTAAAGTTTTAAGTACGTATTTACTACATTGTTTTCTAAACGTTTGTACAGTGTTGCAAAAAATAAAGGGTGGATTTTGATGCAGTTCTTCAGGCCTGGTGTAAATCTTTACTGCTTTCTGTTTGGAACCAGTAAATTCCACACACTTGGGTTAGAACATAGAACATAGAACATTACAGCGCAGTACAGGCCCTTCGGCCCTCGATGTTGCGCCGACCTGTGAAACCAATCTGAAGCCCACCTAACCTAAACTATTCCATTATCATCCATATGTTTATCCAATGACCATTTAAAAGCCCTTAAAGTTGGCGAGTCTACTACTTTTGCAGGCAGGGCATTCCACGCCCTTACTACTCTCTGAGTAAAGAACCTACCTCTGACATCTGTCCTATATCTATCACCCCTCAATTTAAAGCTATGTCCTCTCGTGCTAGCCACCACCATCTGAGGAAAAAGGCTCCCACTGTGCACCCTATCTAATCCTCTGATCATCTTGTATGTCTCTATCAAGTCACCTCTTAACCTTCTTCCTAACGAAAACAGCCTCAAGTCCGTCAGCCTTTCCTCATAAGACCTTCCCTCCATACCAGGCAACATCCTGGTAAATCTCCTCTGCACCCTTTCCAATGCTTCCACATCCTTCCTATAATGTGGTGACCAGAACTGTACGCACCAGAGTTTTGTACAGCTGCAACATGACCTCATGGCCCCGAAACTCAATCCCTCTACCAATAAAACCTAACACCCCGTACGCCTTCTTAACAACCCTATCAACCTGGATGGCAACTTTCAGGGATAGGTTGTACCTTCCTTATCCAGCACACACTGTAGGCCAGCAACGACTTTGGTCCAATGCCCACAGGGATGTTTCTGACTGTAAATACGATCTCATTTCCTACAGTATAACTTTGAAGTTTATTTTAAAAAGTCAGCATTTAATAATATAGTTTATTGGCAGCTACAGGGGGGAGTAGCTGCTTTTATTGGTGAGGTTTATTTATGCTCCAAGACTAGATTAACTAGTTAGTGTGCTGGTTAGATCCCCTCCATCCTGTTGCTTACAGAACTTCTGCCAGGAAGTGCTTGTATTCTGAAGTGTCTCCTTAAAGTTGTCAGTCTTCAGCACCAATTCTTCTTTTCCCCTGGGAATATCGGTGCCAGAGAGATCAGGCAGACTGGCTGCATGGTTTTTGTTGTTCATTTAAGAATGTGGGCATCACTGGCTGAGCCAGCATTTATTGCCCACACCTCAGTGGCCCTTGAGGAGGTGGTGGTAAGCTGCTGCCTTGAACTTGGAGGCCATTTGGTTTTAAGTAGGCCCAGAATGCCATTTGGAAGGAAGTTCCAGGATTTTAACCCAATTACGCTGAAGGAATGGCCATATATTTCCAAGTCAGAATGATGAGTGACTTGGAGGGGAACTTGCAAGTGGTGCTTTTCCCATGTATCTTCTGTAGTTGGCCATCCAGATGTTGGTAGTTGTGGGTTTAGATAGTGCTTCCAAAAATATATTGGACCTTGGTCTAATTGTGAAGGGATGACACCAAGCCATGAAACAGGAGTGTATTGAACAAACCACAAGGGCCCCAACACTGATCCCTGTGAAACCCCATTAGATTCAGGCTTCCAATTACAAAAATAACACTTGACCATCATCCTCTGCTTCCTGCTACTTGGCCTATTCTGGATCCAATTAGCCAAATTTCCTTGCATCCCATGGGCTCTTACCTTTGCTATCAGTCTCTGAGGGACCTTTAGGTCCCAGTAGCAGTTGGTCTCAAATGCATAGCCCTCATTTATACACGAGGTCACCTCTTTGAAAAATTTAACCAAGTTGCTCAGACATGACCTCCCTAAATAAAAGCACGCTGACTGTTCTTCATTAAACCCTGCCTTTTAGTGATTAACCCATTAAAGTATTTGGGGAACATTAAATGCTTTTAAGGATTTTTGTTTCTGAGATTTACTCTGTCACAACGTTTTCCTTAGAGCTATATTCAGTGTGATGCTTCACATTTAAGCTTTGATCTCATCGGAGTTTCATTACCTGAAATTGCATTTTCTATTTTTAAAGTTCAATATGAAGACATCCTTCTTCCCTGGATATCACATTGCAAACACTGCCTGTTAGAGATGATGTTGAATCTTCATGGAGGAGATCAAACTCCACAACGCCATTGCCTTGTACACTGTAGTGTTGACCTACAATTCATGCTGCTAGGTTTATACTCTCTAATAGGAATGGAAAAGAGCACCGATTCTTAGTAAGACATCAGAACATATTAGAGACTCTGGCAAAACATGTGCATGTTTTGAGGATTAGAAATTTACCTAATTGGTCATAACTGTTTTAAATGTGAATTGTTGAAGTGGCTGTTGTTCAACGGATCTATTATAATTTGATAAAATTGTACTGGAGCTGTATCCTTGAGAAAGTATGACCCAATCTCTATATCACCTAGAAATACAGGTTGGTCAACTGCAAAATTAGCTGCTCTGGTACCAGCTGATTGTACTGGTATACCCATGTTCTCTTGGAACAGTAAACGCTGGTGGACTTGTGTTATAAGCTGTTTCTTTTTATTGGTTCATTGCATAAGGGCGTGGCTCATTAAACCAGCATTTATTGCCCATCCGTAAATGCCCTTGAGAAGATGGTGATGACTTGCCTCCTTGAACAGTGAAGGAATGCAGGTATAGTCTAGTATGTAAGCCAGGGGTGTATAGTCAGGGTGGTGTGTGGCTTAGAGGGGAAATTTGGAGGTGATGGAGTTCTGGTGTATGTGCTGCCCTCAACCTAGGTAGTAGAGGCCGCAAGTTTGGAAGGTGCTGTTGAAGAATTTGTGTGCTACTGCAGTGTATTGAAGGTTTCTAGCACTGGTACACACGACTGCCGCTGTGATTCGATGGTGAAGTTTGTGAGTTTTGAAGGTAGTGGATGAGATATCAATCAGTGGGCTGCCTTGTCCTGGATCATGAGCCTTTTGAATGTTGCACTCATCAGGCAGATGGAGAATATTCCGTCAAACTCTGATTTGGTAGCTGGTGTGCAAGTGTTGAACAGACCGGAGATGAGTTACTTGCCACAGAATTCCTGACTTCTCTCTGGCTCTTGTAACCACATCACTCATGTGGCCAATGGTAGTCTATGTTCTTTGTAATTTTCCTGCTGCAGTGCAGCCTTCCAAGATCCATGCGTGATAGGGCTTCCAAGACCGGAATTCAATTCGTGCATGCAGGTTAGCCTAACGGCTCTTCTGATTTTGGCAGCACAGTCGCATCAATGGCCAGTGGTTAGATTCTCAACAGTTGGTGTTGGTCATTGCCTTGTACTTAGGTGGTGCAAATGCTAGATGGTACTTTTTCTTGGATTGTGTTTTAGCTTCTCTTTGCGCAAGTACAGTGCCTCAAATCTGCCTATTTGAAAACTGGACATATTTATGTCAAAGTTTAATTGAGTAAAATAAAAAAATGTCTTATCTGGTCAGTTTGATTAGGTGCTATGTCAGTGTGTTGTCGCTCCACACTACTTTATCAGCATTGTTGCATTGTGTGTTGCTCTGTCCTGAGATTCAAGCTATCCCCTGACCCCATCTGACCCAGCCTGACGTGAAATCCGTCAATATTCAAAATCCAGCAAGGCCTCAGTCTAAGCCTGCCCAATTTGAATTATTGTACCTGTAGTTGTACTTTTTTTTACAGTAATCTTTACCCAGCAGATCTAAAAAATATATTTTCCAAGTGTCAGGAGCCTTCAAGACAAAGGAATAAAAGATATAGAATGTCTATTGCAAAGCTGTGTCGGCCAGTTATAGGCAGAGGGTGTGTTAGCTAAGCCCGTTGAGAGATCATGGTTTTGTGTGAAAGTAGGATCAACTAGAACCAATGATCCAAGTGTAATAGAATCTGTTGCCAGAAAGACTCATAGATTCAAATCTTCAGAAGCTGTTGCCTGCATTGCAGAGAGTGAAGGACCTCGGCTCAGTCAATAACCAACAGTCATTCGCATCTTTCTTCCTGCACTACACTCTGTCCTCTTTTCACTAAGGAATAATTATTTTCCAGTAGCTAACACTAGATAATTGTGTGATGTGCTAAATTAGATTGAGGTTTGACCTGCTCAGTGAGTGTGTATTTCTTTACATTGAGTACAGCTGGGTTCTTGGTAGAATGAGCACATGATGTTGCATAGCAACCATGAATATTAAGTCTGCCCATTGCAATATAGCATTTTCCTAGTTAGTAACAGCAGCATATCTGAGTCTCTTACGCAGTCAATATTTTGTATCCTGATTTGTTTTTTAGGAAAAGCAAAACGAAGAGGATCCTGTTTGACAAAATAGATCTTTGGAATGTACCACTTGTGCTGCAATACTGTTAAAACTTGCTTCCCTTATTGTACAGATGACCAAAATATCAGGCTTTTTGTCCCTATCACTCCCTGCCATTAAATCTGTCACAAAAGCTTTTACTATATGACATGCCTGCAAGTTAAGCTACAGAAGTAACTTCAATAAATGGACTAAACCATGCAAGACATATTTTGGAGTAATGTTCAAAGTCTTGGGATGTTCTGTCATTTAAAAATCTCTCAAACTTCTGTGAATTCAACTCATAACAATGACTTGAATTAAGTGCCTCTTAATTCCTGTAAATCATATAATTTTAAGATGGACAAGACTTCCTGTGGTGTTAATTATGGTAAATCATATGGTATACTGTTTATAAAATGAGTGTTTATGGTCATTAGTGCCAACATCAGAACTGTGATGTGCCGTAAATGGTCACATTCTGTTTATACTAAATGGAGTTTGGCATTGGCATTATGGAGCTGTTGTGTTTGCAACCTTCTGATTTTCTTTGGTCTGGCATTATTGCTGGGTTTGGCAGAGCTCTAGAGCGGCAATTGAGGTACAGCAAAAAGTTTGGAGAAATGTGGGAGCATTAGTGAATTGTTAGTATCTAACAGTGGGAAGGGGAAGGTGTTTCAGCGATCTAAAAATTTCTCGATATTAATTAATCTTCTGGATATGTAAAAATTTATATGTAAATGCTGTTCTTGGTGGTAGCTGTCTTTTTTTTTAAAACTTTGGCTATACCAGACGTACCAAAAATGAGAATTTCATTTTCTAACTGCTGGATCAACAAAATACACAACTCATAGGCCTTGTGTGAGTTCACAACTCAATTTATTTGTTTCTTTAAACAGAATAACTTGAATTATGGTGGGAGAGTATGCATCCAAACCTCACATGCACTTCTCCATGCATTATTCAAGGAAGTGCTGAGCCTGGATTTAATCAAAGCTTTTAAAAGCATATTGAATATTTATCTGAAGAGAAATTTGTAGGGCAACGGTGCTGGCGTTAGAGGGGTTCTAGAGGAGGTTTACAAGAATGATCCTAGGAAGGGATTGTCATATGAGCAGTGGTTGAGGACTCTGGGTCTGTACTGTATGGGGTTGAGAAGAATGAGGGGGATTTGATTATAATTTAAAGAATACTGCGAATTCTGGATGGAGTGGACCTGGAGAAGATGTTTCTACTAGTTAGACAGACTAGGGCCCAAGGGCACAGCCTTTAAGTGAAATGAAGACCCTTCTGGAACTGAGATGAGGAATTTATTAAGCCAGAGGATGGTGAATCTGTGGGACTCGTTAATAAATAATAAACAAATAAGGCCAAGGTTAGATGTCAACTTGATAGCAAGCTGGAGAATTAAAATGGCAGACCACTCGAGGCTTGGCACCTTGTTTGTGGACTGAAAGGTGTTCTGCAAAGCAGTTGCTCAATCTGCATTTGGACTCCTCTCTGTAGAGGTGATGGCATTGAGAAGCAAATAATGTACAAAATTAAAGAAAGTAGACACAAATAACTGCTTCACCTGGACGTAGTGTTTTAGGACCTTTTTTAAGAAGAAGAGAAGGTAGAAGAGTCTTACATGGAAAAATTCAGTGTGAAGGGGGCATGGTGCTTGGATGTTGAGTGGACAAAGGTGTTGCTTAGACATTATGAAAGGAGAGAAGAGGGAAGGATGTAGTTGATGGTAAAGCTGAATGTGGTAGGAATGGCAATGGATGGTTATTGAATATGGATGTTAGTGAGTCGATGGGGAGGAGAAGGGGAACTCTATCATGGTCTGGGAAAATTGGAAGTGATGAGAGTAGAAGTGTATGGAATAAGTCGGATAATGCTGAGGGCCCCATTATTCATAAAATCCTTGGTTGTGGATAAAATAAGACACATCTGAAGTACTGATCTGGAAAGTTGTATCATTAGAACAGATATAGTAGAGGTGGAGAAACTGGAAGAATGGAATGAAATCCTTGAGAAGATGCACTGTCCGAATGAGTGTTTGAGGTTGCTTTGGATGTTAATGGGCATATAATGAAGTATGTTTTTGTTAGCCTTTCCCTAGAAATGGAGAGAGAAAAGTCAGGAATGGGCCGCATGAAGGTGAGAAAAGAAGGGTGGAAATTAGCAAAGTTGGTTTGGGTTTCCCATTCCAGGCAAGAGGCGGAAGTGGTACTGATATAGTCATCAATGTACCAGAAAAAGTGTTAAAGGTGGGGCCTGACTAGGAATAGGGTAAGACTCGTTCCACATCTTTTGTAAAAAGACAGATGCAATTAGGACTCGTGTAGGTGATGTATTTTATTTGGAAGAAGTGAGAAGAGTTGAGAGAAGCTGTTCAATGTGAGAATAAGTTCTGTCTACCGGAGAGTGCTGGTGACTGTGGATTGATTGGTTTTCGAGGAAGAACTAATAGTCCTCATTCCATTCTGGCAGTGCATGGAGGTGTAAAGAGAATGGATGCCCATGGTGAAGAAGAACTAGTTTGGATCAGGAAACTGGAAACTGTTAAAATAATAGAGGGTGTCTGAAGAGTCATGGGTGTAGTTAGGAAGAGACTGGAAAAGGAGAAAAGCAATCAATATAGGATGAAAGCAGTTCACTGTCATAGGAGCAAGCTGAAACAGTGTCTTCCAGAATTATTGTGAACCATACTGCCTGATCAGATTAAAAATCAACATGCCTTGGTTTAGTTGAACAGATGCTCTCTGGCATTCCCATACAGAATGAAGAAGTGAAATGGAGCATACTTCAAGACCTAAACTACACACTTGGCATATGGGATGAATTTATGAAGGGATCAAAAGAAATTATTTATTTGCAAAGAGAATGGCTCCATTTAAAATAGGCAGGAGAGGTCATCACCAACCTGGAATAAACAGTCGAAGGGATGCATAGAGCAGGGGTTTGGTTAGGTCTTGGATGTACAGCTCGTTGGTGATGCAGAATGATACTACCAGCATGGGTTCAATTCCCACACTAGCTGATGTTACCTTGAAGGCCTCTCCCCTTTCCTAAGGTATGATGACTCTCCTGGTTAAACCATCACCAGTCGTCTTTCCCTGAGGAAAGAACAGCTCTATGGTCCAGTAGATGACTTTACCTTTACCTTTACTCTTGGGAGAGCACTGTCACTAAGGAAGTTCCAGGCACCGTAGAAATCCTGTGCATCATGGGAGAGCACGAAATTGAGCTTGGGAAGTAAGTCAATAGCTTTGTTACGTGCACAACTCCAGGTACTTCTACGGATCTATGTAAGCTTTCTGTCTCTGCTGGTAGGATTGGTTTACTGATTCAAAAATTTATGACCTCTTGCAAGAACAAGGACATCTTTAACGATTGCAACAACTATTAAGGTATCTCTTTACTGAATAGCATGGCAGAAGTATTTGCCTGCTACATTTGTCAAACCGCATATCCTGACAATGCATCTACTTGAACTCAGTTTTGGTTTCTTAACTGGAAGATCTACAATTCACATGAGCTTCAGTCTGGCAGCTCCAAGCGACTTAACATGAACAAAGAAGACTCCAGTACATCGCCATCGTTGATCCCACCACAGCATTTGCCATTTGATTAGAACCATTTCCTTAAACAGCTGGGGAAAATTGTCTCTGTTGCTGGGTCTGATTTCTGCTTGCCATGACAATATGATGGGCAATGTTAGCTGTAATGAGAGCAATATCAGAACCCTTTGAGATCTGCAGTGGGACCAAGTGCGGTAGTGTTTCAGTAGGCTGCTTGTAGGGAGTCTGTATACCATAACAAATAGTAACCACACAGTCGGGTGCACTGTAAAGGAAGAAATAACTGGAACTTGTCAGAAAGGCATAGTAGCGATAATGGAAGTTTTTAACCTAATATTACCTAGAAAAGTCAGATGGGCAACTGTAGCAGGTTATGTTAGATTTGGTATTGTGCAGCGAGGCAGGATCATAGTTAACTGGAATCATTGAAAACTGCCTGCCCTGATTTTTAATCAACCATTCCTACTTTGCAGCAACCTTAATATGATTGAACTTTACATTCAATTTGAGACAAGTGGATCCCAAGACAACTTTCTTTTTTCAATTTTGAAGAAGGGCAATTAGATAAGCATAAAAGCAGAGCTGGTGAAATTGGTAAATTTAGATAAAAGGATAAGTCAATAACAATATAGTAGCAGTCATTTAAGGGGATATTTTGAAATACAGTGAATAGTTGCATTCTAATGAGTAAGAAATTCTAAGGGACAGACTCACCAACTGTAGTTAACTAGAAAGGTTAATGGTCATATCAGAATACAAGAAACAGCAATGCTTAAAAATTAACAAGGAGTGAAAAATTAGAGGACAAGAGAAATCTACTCATAATTATTAAAACCAGTGCTCAAGAGTTTCTGTGAGCAAGACTAGTCTTATAGAAAGTGAATGGGGAATTAATGAGAAATAAGGAGATGAATTGAATAGATATTTTTGCATCAAATTTCACCATAGAGGATGCAAGTAACATCCTAGGAACAGCTGCAAATTAGAAAATGCAATTGAAGAAGGAACTCAAAAGAAAATTGCAATCGCCAGAGAAATGGTACTGAGTGCATTGCTTGAGCTTTGGGCTTGCAAGTTTCCCAGTCCTGATGGACTTCCCTCTCAGGCCTTAACTATTTCACTAGCCCTTTCTTTTAAGATGTTGGATTTAATTTTCCAAAATATCCAAGATTCGGGGAAGATTTATTCGCAAAAGAAACATAGCGAGTGTAATTCCTTTATTCAAAAGGGGAGGGAGACAGAAAATGGAAAATTACAGGCCAGATAACAACTTCTTGTCGTAGGGAAGCAAAAGACATTTGAATAGGGACATTGGATAAGAAGGGGCTAGAGGGATATGGCCCAACACAGGCAAGTGGGCCTAGTTCACTTTAGGAAACCTGTTGGCATGGCTGAGTTGAGCTTGTTTCCATGTTGTATGATTCTATAACTTTGAGTTACAACAGGGCACTTAAAAAGTTCAAGGTATTTGGGCAGAATCACTATGATTTAGTGAAAGGGAATTCATTGGAGGTCTTTGAGGAAGCAGTGTGTTTTACATATAAAAGGGAACCTGTGGATGTGGAATGCTTAGATTTCCAGAAAGCATTTGATAAAGTGCCCCATCAAAGGTTATTAGATATTGGCATGGATAGAAGATTGGATAGCTAATTAGAGACAGAGAATTGGTGTGAATGGGTCCTTTTAATTTGGGGAAAATGTAATTAATGGAAAGTATTCCATCCCACTTCTGTACTGTACCTTGTAGATGGTGGATATGTTTTTGGGAGTCAGAGGGTGAATTATTCCCTTCAGTCATTTTTATAGCTATAATAATTATGCGGCTAGTCCAGTTAATTTTCTGGTTAGTAGTAACCCTCAATGTTGGTAGTGGAGGATTCACGGGTGATAATATCATTGAATGTTGAGGTAATGGTTTGATTCTTTCTTCTCTCAGAGATGGCTGTTGCATGGTATTTATGTGACATGAATGATTCTTGCTGCTAGTCAGCGAAGACAGAATTTCATCCAGGTCTTGTTGCATTTAGATATGCACTACTTCAGTATCTGAGGGCTTGCAAATGGTACTGAATATTATCCAGTCTTCAGCAAATGCTCCCATTGTATGAGCAATTACATCATTTTTCATTCAATTTTGGACTTTTATATGTCTGCGCGTACCCGTTTTCCTATACTCTTTGTTTTTCTTCTTGCTCAAGTAATCCATCTAGTTGCTTTTCATTTCATTTACAATGTTCTGTTATTCTTGGCGTCTAGAGGTATGTTTTTTTTAAAAAAAGCAATGAGTAGCTTTTTGTTGTTAGGCTGAATATGTTCTCCCCTTATAAATTTTGTGCACGTTTGTATTGGCAGTTTTGTCTAAAATCAATATGTTCCAAAATTTTAAAATCAGATGGTCAGTTAGCCTCGCATTTTGATTCCTAATTATTGCACATGGCTAACATTTTGGACAACACTTTTCAGAGCATGATTCATTGAAGGTTTATGATTATTGACATCAGTCTATTGCTAAACAAGTGATTCGTATTATCAACGTAAATCTTAAAACAATAATTACCATCCTTTCCTTGTAGTGTCTTGGTTGAGCTACTTCTGAAATATTATTTTAGTTTCTCCAGATGATAGTGATATTCAAGCCCTGCAAAGCATCACCACTCAGAGACCCTCTAGGTTGATGCCTTGTTTAAGGGTCCTTCATATCAGCACATTGGGAGAGTTTCAGCCCTTTACTGTGATAAAGAATTACATTTGTGAATATTATTTGCGGTGTTCTACGTAATGGAAAGTTTGGAAAACAGTGACCTTGTGACTAAATTGTTTCATCTTGCAATTAGTAGCGGGCATATGTATTGAATGCATATATTCTGCAGTATTCATAAAGAAGCTGCAAGTAGGAAGCATGTTTATATATGGAAGGAAGGTAGTTCATGAGCTATTTGATACTGTTCATCATGAGTTTCTGGTATTTACTTGGTCATGTTTTAGTTTCTGAAAGCAATTTCTCCACGTTTAGTTTGAAATTTATCCTTTTGATTTTGTCTTTTACCTTTCTCCTGAGATTAGATAACTATGGTGACAGACGTAAACTGCATCATGCTGACATAAAGGCTTAATGAAGCAGTCTTTTCTTATCTTTTTTTAATAGTAATTTTTAAATTTCTGCTCATTGAACCAATGTTGGTTGCTGAAGTGAAAGCCTTTCTTTCATTTGTTCATGGGATGTGATGCCTCAGCCAGCCATTATTGCCAGAGGGTAGTTAAGATTCAACTACATTGCTGTGGATCTGAAGTCATATGTATGCTAATCCAAGTAAAGGTGGTAGTTTTCCCTCCTAAGGAGCATCCGTGAAACCGATGGATTTTTCTGACAATCCACAAGGGTTATATGGTTACCATCAGACTAGCTTTTTATTCCAGATTTTTGTTGAATTCAAATTTCGTGGTCTGTCATGGCAGGGTTCAAACATTTGTCCCCAGAATATTAACCTCGAGTTCTGGATTACTAGTCCAGTGATATTGTTCATCATGAAAAGCATGGTAAATATGAGCTTCAGATTTCCAGTTAAAATGCCATGTGAAGGTAAGTACAAGATTCGTAGACTTCAATTTTTAGAGGTTAAGAGCTTGCCACTTAGTGTGAATTCTTTGACTATAATGGCTAATACAACTTGAACTACAATCCAGAACAAATCTGACCAGTAAAAAAAAATGCAAACTAAAATAACCTACAAAATGTTCTTCACTAATATTTGAGTTTGAGTTAATTGAAATAAAACAAATTTTACTGGATTTTTAAATGACTGCTTATCTGTGAAAAATAGTTTGTTGAGGAACAAGGGCATTGTGTTAAAACATTTTATTAACTGTTAACAAGAGTACTTAAGCAGGAAGAGCTCAAAAATAATTGTGATTCACATAGATGGTTCGAAGAGGCGGGGATGGGGCCAGGAAAGGTGAGTGTAGGTAGGGAGTTAGGAAGGGGATAGGTCAGTCCAGGGAGGACGGACAGGTCAAGGGGGCGGGATGAGGTTGGTCGGTAGGAGATGGAGGTGCGGCTTGAGGTGGGAGGAGGGGATAGGTGGGAGGAAGAACAGGTTAGGGAGGCAGGGACGAG
>NC_063340.1:60663522-60673031 GCF_021869965.1 Rhincodon typus
GCACCTTGTTGTCTCGGATTCTCCAGCATCTGCAGTTCCTACTATCTGTGATTCACGTAGTGTTGAATTGTTCTTTTACAGTGGTGAAAGTGTTTCTCAGGCATTCTTACATGCTGTCTCTTTGTAAAATTCTTATTACTAATTCCCCATAAAATAAGGTAGCTGGAAAATCTAAAAATTAGCATGTTAATCTTAGTGTGAAGAACTTAGTTTTGCAAATTTCTGGAGTATACTGCCACCTAATGGGGACAAAAAACCTGACAACCCTCAAGTTGTCCAGACAAGAGAGCATTGAGTGCAGTTTTTAGTAGAAAATAATTTGAAAATGGTTAAATAGTTGAACATTTGATGAGTTGTGTGCTTTTTAAAATGTATAAATATTTACTCATTTAATTGCATGTGTTCCCAAACTTGAGGCCATAAAAACCTCTTGGAGATAGTGGGGGTGGGGGTCGGAGTGTGATAAGCAGGTGAAATTTATCATGATGCGAGTAGGACGCTAGGCATAAGTCCATGAAATTCCTCGGATACACCAGCTTTGCCAGTTTTACTTTGCGAGACTGTTGGAAACCTGGTCCGTTATAAAGCAGCTTTCAACACACTCCTAGCAAAATGACATTAGGGTAAGCTGGAGCAGAACTGAACAATTTCCCAGTTAGTGTGTTCAAAAGATAGGGTTAATTTTCATATCGAAACCCAAAAGCATAAGGGCATAATTTTAGAACAGGGTATCTTTGGTATCCAGGTATATTCACACTTACAGCTAACACTGTATTACAGCTAACACTGTATTACAGCTAACACTGTATTACAGCTAACACTGCATTAACACTGTTAATCAAACAGTGCATATGGGACATGTAGCTCTAAAGAAAGGAGCAGCAAAAAGTCATATCTGCTGCTGTGGAACTCTCCAAATTCTTCAATGTGTTGTTTCCAAGTTTATGCTTATTTATCCATATATTTGCATCTCTCCAGTAACGTGTTCAGTACTGGAACAGCACTGACGTTTCTGAAAAAAATTTTCAAAGATACTTGTACTTATTTTCCCATATCAACAACTTGTATTTATGCAATACCATTAAAGTACTGAAACCTCCAAAGCCGCTTTACAGGAATGCTGCCAATCAAAATTTGACACACTGACGTGTGAGATGTGGAGCAGAAAGTCATGAAAGTGGATTTTAAGAAACACCTTCAAGGACGCAAGAGAGGCAGAGAGTTTTAATGTTGGACTTTCAGAACTTGGGGTCTTGGAAGCTGATAACATGGCTGCCAGTTGTGGAGCAATTGTTCAAGACACCAAAATTGGATGAGTGCCAATAACTTGGGGTTGGAGAAGATTTCCAAATTGAAACATTTTCTTCATACCAATCTTGCCAGCGTATTGAGAATTTTCAGCACTTAGTTGTTTCATTTCTAATACACCAGGTGCTCATCCCAGTGCCTCACAATTCACTTTTTTTTTACCAAAATGTTTCCTTGTGCACTTTTCCTGTAAACCCTTTTTTTAAACTATGGTGAGTTCTTCTCTCTCCAAGTTTTGCAGCAGTGCCTTCTAGGACATGTGGTTCCTTATTCCCTTCCCTCTTCTCTAACCTGCTTTAAAACTATCCACTTTGAGCCAGCTTTCAGTCACTTGTGCTAAAAATTCCTGTTTTGACTTAGCATCCTTTTTTTTGTTGGATTATGTTCCTGTGATGCATTTTTATATGAAAACTTTTTAATTGCAATCTATATTGTAGAAATATAAAGGAAGAATAAAAAGTTTTCCGAATTTATGTCCAGTGAAGAATTATGTATTTATTGTTGTTTTTAAAAGGTATGTTATCTGAAGTTTTGCATTTCTTTTGAAATAAAATATTTCCCTTGGCATGTTCATGTCACCTTGGATGTTCTTTCCTTTTGTAAATATGATCAGATTTGAAAAAGAAGTTCTGAATGATCTTGTAAACTACTAACGCAGCAAAATATGTGTGGTTGGTTTAAACTTATAGTATTCAAAGTTACATAAACACCTAAAGCCTAGACATGTTTTGGACACCTTGCCACACCAAAGTGAATATTCTTAATCTCAGTAATTCATTTAAACCCTGTGGGATTCCACAGCTTTAATTTTCTGTTTTACATGACATTCACTTCATACAATTTCCAGTTGTCCACAGAAAATGTTAATCTATCTTACTGAGTACAGTGCAGTTTCTGAATTAAATAGAGTGAATTAAGCTAGAGAAATTAACACAGGAATACAGATAAAACTTCTCTAGCTACTCATGTAGAACAAAATTTATTTCTTTAACCATTTGCTTAACAATTAAATAATACTATTTATAAAAATTCAATAATCTGGAATTAAAGTAGCCATTTTCTCCTTTCCCAGTTGCAGTTATTGATGAAGGATTCTAAATAATATGTTTTCATTACTGTTGACTCATTGTTGTCTTCTCGTAAGTCAGGCTGAACTAATTTTAATTTTAGGTAGAGTGGGATGGGTACTCAACTAACTTTCATGATGATTGAAGTAATGGGCTAAAACCAAGCTCTTCTGGAGTAGTCACTAAAAATATTAAGCATCGACTTGGTATTTGCTACTTTAATTTAATTGCAGCTAGATAAAATCTTCGGTCTTCAATCTTCGGATGAGTTGGTGGAGAAAAAAGAGAAGCTAAAACAAATCCCTCAAATAAACATGAAAAAGGCAGTATGGTGAGATTAATGGGATAATCAATTACAAAGAACAGTACAGCACAGGAACAGGCTCTTCAGCCCTCCAAGCCTTCACTGCCATATTTTGACCTTCCATACTAAAAACAAGATTTCACTTACAGAATCCATATCCCTCTATTCCTTTCCTATTCATGTAATCGTCCAGGTGCTTCTTGAATGCTGCTATTGTGTCTGCCTCCGCCATCTTCTCTGGCAAGGCATTCCAGGCACTCATCACCCTTTTTGTGTGTAAAACTTGCTTCGCACATCTCTTTTAAACTCTTTCTTCCCCCACATCTTGAACCTGTGTCCCCAAGCAATTGACCCCTCCAACCTGGGGAAAAAGCCTCCTAATTTCCACTCTATCCATGCCATTCACAAAATTATAAACTCCTATTGGGTCACCCCTCAACCTTGTGTGTTACAGTGAAAACAAACCCAGTCTATCCAACCTTTCTTCATAGCTAAAATCACCCATACCAAGCAACATCCTGGTTTAAAAAAAACAGAAGTTGCTGGCAAAGCTCAGCAGGTCTGGCAGCATCTGTGAAGAGAAAATCAGAGTTAACATTACTGGTCCGGTTACACATCCTGATACTAATCTTTCCTGTACCCTTTCCAAAACATCCACATCCTGCTGGTAGTGTGGTGACCAGGACTGTACGCAACAGTACATTAGTACAACACGATCAGTTTATAACTGGTAAAGCAGTTTGTGTCAGTTATTAGATGCTAATATTTTAAAATACTATTACTTAAATAAGAAACTAAATGTGCATTGGGTGCTAAGCAGAGAAGTCAGCGTGTAAAAGCAGCATGAGGCAGCCTCTGTTAAAGGTAATCTTATTTTTTTAAGTTATATCTGTGATATCAAATATGTTCTCTTATCCAGAGGTGGCACAGTGAGTAATTAAATAATCCTAAAGCATTAAATTAGTTTGTGAAAGAATTCCTCAAATTGATTATTTTTGAATATATGGCTCCCATATTCACATCTGTTAGGCTATTCTTTTCACTATCTTATTGGACTAAGCTAGAATTGGTCCTTAATTTGTTTGAAGAAATTAGTAAAACAACTGTCATGAAGGTTAGTATCAGGAATGCTATAAATGATTCTACTTTAATATTATAGTAATGTTGACCACTTTGCCCATTAAATGGGAAGTATAAATTATCTTGAGTACCACAGGGCTCTTGAACTAAGGCTAACCTTGGAGGAATTTTCAGTTCCGGAATGAAATCTTAAGAGTCCATTGTAAATAATGGCATGTAATTGCATTCTGAATCATTTAATGGCAATGTATGAGTGGTTGGTTTTACCAAACTGTTTGGGACATTTGCTCATGATTGGAGAGGAGCTTGAGTGGGAGGGTCCAGTTGTCCACACAGGAGCTAATGACATAGGTGGGATGTGGAAAGAGATTCTGCATTGTTAGTATGAGGAGCTAAGCACTAAATTAAGAAGCAGAAATTCAAAGTTGACCTCTGGATTATAACCTGAGCCATGTGCAAATTGGATTAGAGAGCTGAATGCGGTGATCAGAGACTGGCATGGGGGAAGTGGTTCTGGTATGAGTCTCTGGCACCAGTACAGAGGAGAACAAGGTTTGTATCCCTGGTTAAAACAAGAATCATGCTGGGACTATTATTTTACCAAGCCACAAACCAGAGGAGTAGAGTGGGTTCCAGTAAATAGTGGGGAGAGGAATTAAATTTGAGACAATGTTGTTTCAACTGAGGCTGGTGGAGTGCAGTGTTATTCTATTATTCTACTGTTATTCTTGAAGTCCTACTACTTTATGGGTCACAACATACAATAAAAGTACATTTTTTTTTTCCCCAATTCCCAACTGAACTAATTATATCTTTGAATATTACACACAGTCTACAATATAGAAATATTGTTACCTATCCCTCCAAATAATTCAAGCATGCATTTACACCTACTTACGCACTCACTCACTCGGGAAAAGAGGGGGACAAAAGAGTTTCTGTGCAAAGATTGACTTTCTGAAAAGAAAACCTTAGCCAATAGATTATTGTTGAAGGCAGTAGGATAAAGCATAGTATGTTACAAAGTCTGTTGCTGTAATGTTTTGGCATATGTGGTCACGACACTAATCACACCAATTTGTCTCTGGAGTTGTTGCAGATACAGCTCATTCACGAAATAAAATATTTATAAGTTTTTGCAGTCGTTTTAGAAGAGCAAGTAAGTTTCAACCTAAACTCAAAAAGACTGTTCTTTTCAGAAAAATGAGATCAGCTGGGCAGTCCTTCCTTGCAGGTTTCCTATCTTCCAACTGAAGACCAGATTAAAAACAAAAACTTGTCCAAGCCAGTCACTATTAAGGGGAAAAAACCCAGAAAGGTCTACAGCAAAGTGAGCAGTTATCACAAATCTTGTATTCTCCAGTGACCTTTCAACAACCTGCTTTAGAAAAGACACACTAGGTATTTCCACTGAGTTTGAAGTAAATCAATTTTTCAACATTTCAAAACTCCAAATTCTCTGATAAATGTTTTGCAACAGTGGTCAATCGAGAGTAGAAGCAGAAGCACAATAAGTAAGACTGGCATTAACGTGAAATAGTAGGCAGTGATGGGAAGGGTCAGAATTCCAATGGACCAGTAATTCAACAGATAAAGCTTAGGATTACACAAAAAATTACAAACATATAACTAAAGGCTCCATATGGAATACATGGCATTTGGGACAAAACAGATGAACTGATAGAACAGGTACACATTGAAATAATAAATACAATCTGGTCGCCATTATGTAAGCATGGCTGGAGGATGACATAGATTGGGACCTGAACCTTGAAGGTTGCAGCACATTTAGGAAGAACAGGTGGTGAGGAAAAAGTGTGTAGGGTGGCTTTGTTAATTCCCTGATTGAATTAGCACAACCCAAAATGATGACCTAAGTTTAGGAAACCAGGATGTAAAGCAGTTTGAGTAGAAATGATTGATGAAGGCAAGAAGTCACCTGTGAGCATAGTGTACAGGCCCCCTAATAGTAGCTGTACCTTAGGATGGACGACAAAAGAAATAATGAGCATTTATCAGGAAAGTAAAACAATTAATATGGAGGATTTTAATCTGGATATATGCTGGAAAATTCAGATGCTCAGAGGTAGACAAGATGAGTTCATAAGAATGTTTTTTGTGTTGTTTGTTAGTAGTTTCTAGAACAGACCAGACTGCAGTCTGTCCAAGACTTAAAAATTTGTTCATAGGATGTAAGCTTCGCTGGCTGGGCCAGCATTTATTGCTCATTCCTCATTGCTCTTGAAGGTAGTGGGGAGTTGTTTCTTGAACTCCTGTAGTCAGAAATTCTGAAAGCACAGTGATATAGTTCCAAGTCAGGGTGGTGAGTGGCTTGCAGGGGAACTTGTAGATGGTGGTGTTCCCGTGTGTCTACTGACTGACCTTCTGGTTGGGTGTCGTTTAAAATGTGTTGTCACACTGCTTTTTTTTTTCAGCGTTGTTGTTGGAGGTAGTGAATGTTTGTGGTTATCATGTCAATTAAGTGGGCTGTTTTGCCTTGGATGGTGTCAATCTTCTTGAGTTTCTGGAGCTGCACTCATACGGTGAAGTGTGGACAATTCCATCACACTGCTGACTTGTGTGTTGTGGATGGTCGACAGGCTGTAGGTCACGAGATGGTGAGTTACTTGCTGTTGGATTCGTAGCCTCTGACCTACTCTTTTATAGCCATTGTCAGTGTTAGTCTCCAGGATGTTGATAGTTATGTATTCAGGGATGGTGATGCCATTGAATGTCAAGAGGATTCTGTGTGGTTGGAGATGGTCATTGCCAAATACTTGTGTAGCATACATGTTACTCACTATTTGTTGACCCAAACCTAGATATTGTCCAGGTCTTTCTCCATTTGGACAAGGACTGCTTTGTTATCTGAAGAGTTGTGAATGGTATTGGATGTTGTGCAGTCATCAGCGAACATCTCCATTCCTGACCTTATTGTGCTAGGAAGGTCATTGGTTTTGAGATGGTTGGGCATAGGACTGTATCCTGAGAAACTCGGTTGATCATCAGTCATTTGGATTGGGAAAGATATTCTTTCAATGTTAAAGGTTTGCATGCTTTGATTTATAATGTGATCTCTGCCATATCTCTGTCCTTGGCATATGTATAAATTAGAAATTGTTGCTACCAAGATGAAACCTTTCAAGGGTTTACGTGGACCGAATCATTTGGTTTTCACAATCTTCAGTTCCTTTGCCGTTGACGAGAGATTTTAAAAAATTTAATTGTGTAAATAATTGCACCTAACTATGTGAAGCATAACATTTGCCTCATTAACAAACTTTTTAAGTAAAGGTAGAGTTTGTGCTGTTTGGGATTACTGAGCGGTTTAAAAAGATCTGGAAGGTGGAAATTAATACAAGCCTCAAACTGCCCTGTTTCATGTCCATTGACTGTGTGGAGTTTGAACGTACTTAACCAGGGGCTCAATTTGGAGATTCAAATGCTTATCAAAGAAAGAAAAATTAATCAAGTATCTGTGGAGAGTGAAATGGTTAATGTTTTGAGTCCCGTATGACTCTTCAGAACTGAAAGTTGTTGGAAATTTTTTGATATACTCTTGATAGAGGCAGAGGTTCAGTGTAAAAGATGAAAGGATTGTTAATGATGAAGAAGCAGAAAATGAGATGTAAAATGTGTGTAAAATAAAGTGTGAAATGAAGGGAATAAGTCCTCTCTGCTGAAAGCAAAGTAAACAAGACACAGCTATGGGGGAAAGAAAATGTAAGAAAAATGGAAAACTGATATATGGTCAGTTTCTAAAATTATTGAATTCAATATTGAGACATCATAGGTGTAAAGTGCTTAAGTGGAAAATAAGGTATTGTTCCATGAGCTTGCAGCATGCTTCATTGGAACATTGCAGTAGGCCCAGGACAGAAACTTGAGCACGAGAGCGAGATGATTTATTGAAATGGCAAGCAACTGGGCGGTAGGGTCATTCCTATAAAAAGAGTAGATATGTTCCACAAGGTGGTCACCTAGTATGTAATAGGTCTTGCCAATGCAAAGGACACTACATTGTGAGCAGCAAATGCAGGAGATTGGACTGAAAGAAGTGCAAGTGAAATGCCGTTTCATCTGGAAAGTGTGTTTGGGGCCTTAGACAGTGAGGAGAGCGGAGATGAACAGGCAAGTATTACACCACCTGTGATTACATGGGAAGGTGACACGGAGAAGTGAGGAACCATTAAGACTTAAAAAAAGGAGTGGACTAAAATGTCATGGAGGGACCGGTCCTTGCAGAATGTTGGTGGTGAAGAGGAGGGGCAGATGTGTTTGATGGTGGCACCCCACTGGAGGTAGGGAAAATAGTGGAGGATAATCCTCTGAAATTAGAGACTAGTAGGGTGGAAAGTAAAGTCAAGGGAAGCCCTGTCACGCTCCTGGGAAGAAGTGGAAGGGGTGAGGGCAGACGTACGGGAGATGATTTGCACATAACTGATAGCCATGTCAACAACAATGGTGGTTGCGGACGAGTGTGGGGATAGGGTGTAGAGAAAGGAGGTTCATGTCAGATATAGTCTGGTGGAAGGTGGCATTATCAGAACAGATGTGACAGGTGGGGAAACTGGGAGAATGGAATGGAATCCTTGTAGGGAGCAGGGTGTGAGGAGGTGTGGTCAAGGTAACTCTGGGAATTGGTATGTATGAAGTGGATATTTGTGGGCATCCTATCCTCAGAAATGGAAACAGCAGTAAAGTCGATGAAGAATTAGAGAGATATCCCAGGCGAAGGCGAGAGAAGGGTGAAAATTAGAAGCAACACTAATGATTTTTTTCCAATTGTAGATGAGAGTGGGAAGCAGCACTGAAGACATCCTTTCCTTTCACACTTCAATTTAGTCCCATTTTGCACCTCACTGCCATTAACAACCCTTTGTCTTTTGTACTTGGCCTTTACCGCTGTCAAAAGCATTTCAAAAAAAATCTTCAATACCTTTCAGTTCTGAAGAAGAGTCATACCAGATTTGAACATTAGCTCAGTTTTCTCTCCACAGATGCTGCCAGACCTGCTGAGCTTCTCCAGCATGGTGTTTGTTTTGGATTTCCAGCATCTGCAGTATTTTGACTTTATTCACAAAGAATCTGCTGGCCAATCATTCTCAAATTGCAGAATCATGTGCATTTAGGATATGTCATGTTTTAGGATAATTTTTCAGCATTTGAGATCATCCTTTCAAATTTTCTAATACTGATGGGAAGGTAACACTTAATTTTAGAGAAATTGGCATGATTTACAGTTTAGCCCACAGAAATGTGATAGCTATTTCTGTGTGAAATGTTTTCATCTCAGGAATTAAAAGTTAAACATCTATTAAATTTTTTTAAGTACATTTTTTATTAAAGGTGGAAGACTGCATTATTAAAGTGTGCTTTCCTTAAAAAAAAAAAAAATTCATTGATTTGGTCCACCTTTGTAGGCGTAATGATATTGTGGTGGATCAAAGGAGTTGAAATTTCTGCACAACACTAGGTAAAAATTCCAATTGAAAAATCCAAGTGATCTTTGTGGGACCAGAGACAGAAAACTGTCTTTATTTCCAAAATATATGAATAGACTGGGAATTTTTAAATATTAGATTGAGAGCATGAAATTTGATAGTTGGTGAGAATAATTTTAGTTAGAATTACTTTATGCAGTAAAATTTCAAAGGAAGGATCTTGGTTTTCATTATATTCCTTTGTTAAAGTGCTGATATCATGTCTGTTACCAATCATGTGAAGTTCTGGAATACTATTGCCTTTTT